>NC_062985.1:15767406-16094192 GCF_023078275.1 Leguminivora glycinivorella | reverse complement strand
CATTTGCTACTCGTCTGATGGCACTGTGGAGCAAAAATATATTATGCTTAGTACACAAAATATGGACACCTATTTTTTTTTACAAAATGTTAATTATTGAACGCAATGCAATTAGATTCTTTGGTAGCATATTAATAAGCCAGAAACCAACTTAAATCTGATTTTATATGTATAAAAGTGTAAATTTATTTTATATAATACATAAAAAAAATTAATAACTTAATAAACAAATTCATTATAAGTATTTGCTACTATATAGCTGCTATATTGTCGTCGGTTACCGCGATAGTTACGCCGTGGCTTGCGTGGGCGACGGTCGCGCGACGGCGATGCGACGCATACGAAGTCAAACCTTATCGATATGGAAGTATGAGACGCGACGGCGACCGTCGCCCACGCAAGACACGGCGTTACTCATGAAATAAAACCATGGAAACGGATTAAATCACGTAAAATTAATTTAAAATTCATCCCGACGTTTCGAACACTTTACAGCTGCATTCGTGGTCAACGGTTGACTAAGGAAAAATTACAATGTGCAAAAGCTTCCCACATACAAGAAATATTAACGAACCATGACCATCAATAATGTAGATTTTAAGGCAGGTTCACACACTATTAATAAAGCTAGTTATACAATACTCAAAAAAATTACCATTACATACTATGTTACAAAACAATTAGTCACAACACAATTAGTAACAATCTACACAAAATTGACAAAAACAAACTGCAAATGTCCAACACCATACAACACAAATGGCTCACAGTCTTCGTCGTGTTTGATCCATTATCAGCACGGGAAGCATGGTCGCGCGATAGACGATAAAATAGCAGGCCGTCCCTATCGCACTATTAGTAAGTGCGATAGGGACGGCCTGATATTTTATCGTCTATCGCGTGACCATGCTTCCCGTGCTGATGTACTACTGGATCCCAAGCCGGTGGTAAAGTAAAGCCATATTTTCTTAAAGTTTGGATATTTCTTGATCTCAATGGCCTCGCGCAACATTCTGGGTATATACCGCTTCTCCTTAACAAGAACCAGAGGCTTATCAAACTTTCAAACTTCAAACTTCAAACTTTTTATTTTGCAAGAATACACGTAAATACATAATAGGTCTTAAAACTAGGGAAGCGTCAGTGTATTCGACCAACAGGCATGCAAAAGATACTTAAACAGATTAAAAATTGAAGTTATAAAATGTCAACATGTAACTAACCTACCTTCGGAAATTGCAAAACAATAAATTTTAAATCATGTCAAAAAATAGGGTAGGTTCACATTAAAGGTATTAATGGTTACAAAGCTAGGCAGAACGGAACGGTTATACATTCAATGTCAAAATAAAACTAACACACTTATAGCCTGATTGGCTTTATCCATGACATGTTCAGAGACTGCAGACTTTTGCCGACGGTGCTTGACATCCGCTATGTGTTCCTTCACCCGTGTGGAAATACTTGGTTTCGTCTGCCCCACATATGACAGGCCGCACTTGCTACTTAACTTTTCAAAAATTTTTATGGTTGAAAATTAATGCTAGCATATCCAAAAAAATTTAAATATCCCAACTCCGTTACGTAATCTACAATAATGAATTTGAATCTCCCAACAAGACCTTCATACAAAAGTAAACATGTTCGGGGTTTGCTGTATATGACATATGACATGCGATGTTTACCTCAAAATTTCATTGAATTTAGGTTTAGCAAAATTATATTGTATACTTTCAAGTTTTACTCAGAAAATATTCTAAACTGACCACAGTGCAGTGTCTTAATTTCGGTTTGTGTAGTGACTGTAGCAAATTGCTACGGTGCCGGGCATTCTGAGTACCTTGTCTGGACGTGATGGAACAGCTTAGAACTCTTGAAATAACCGCAAACAATGAACATATTGTATGTAGGTACTAGCACTGAATAAATACACCGTGTCTTTTTTATTTCCGTTAAATTCAGCACGCCGTGGCTGTCGTGAGGCTCATTAACAGAATCTGGTTTATCGTTTTTTGTTAAATTCGATTATTTTTTGTTGTTTTCATATATAAAAATAGAATAAATTAATGATAAAGTATGTCTAACAATATCATTCCAAGGTTAGTGTCAAGTAACTGACGGCAAATGACAAAATCAAAAGTGGTAAAGGTATACAACCAATCAGTAATTTAACTATTTTTTTTCTTTAATAACTCAATAACAGTAAATAGAAATATACAGTTTCTTAGAGATAGTAATTGTATCTAATAAAAAAACACGATTTAGGTAGGTACGGTCATGCCAAAAGAAATTAGATACTCAAAATTTACATACTTTATTCTTTATTACAGCTATCTATTTTTTCGAAGTATTCACCGTGAACACGTATACACGTTTTCATCCGTCTAAACCACTTAGAAAATACCGATGACCACTCTTCTTTAGACACCTCAGAAATTTCGTAATTATACGCAGCCAACGCATCATCTTTGTTCTCAAATCGCCTTCCTTTTAATTTTTCTTTAATTTTAGGAAAAAGATAAAAATCACAGGGGGCTAGGTCAGGGGAATATGGGGGGTGGGGCAGAATAGTCACGTTTTTTGAGCTGAAATAGTCAAGTGTTCTAGCGGAAGTGTGCGGGGCAGCGTTGTCGTGGTGCCAGAGCAGGTGCCGGGTTCCTGACTTCGGCCGCTTGTCACACCAAGCTGACAGTACTCTTGGGGCACAAACTGTCACATACCATTCTGAATTAACTGTCTTTTGATCTTCTAGCACTATTGTATCAATATGTCCCGTCTTGCAGAAAAATGAGGCAACCATTTGTTTTTGTGTGCTTCGGGTTCGGCGACATTTTGTTGGCGTCGGCTCATCTTCAAAACACCATACTGTGGACTGTCGCTTTGTTTCGGAATCGTAGTTATATAGCCATGTTTCGTCACCAGTAAGTATATCATATACGTTTTTGTTCTCGCCTCGAATTTATCTATCATAAATTTGCACCAATCCACGCGACGGTCTTTCTGTAAATCGGTGAGCTTGTGCGGCACCCATCTTGAACAACGCTTATGAAGAGACAGTTTACTATGAATTATAGTTTGCAATGCTGCTGATCCAATGCCCAGTTCACGCTCGAGCTCTACATATGTAATTCGTCGGTTCGCACGAATATTTTTTTCCACAGTCTTTACATTTTCTTCAGTGACTGCGGTTGGCGGCCGTCCGGTCTTCGCCTCATCTTCAAAGCTCTCCCGTCCTCTTTTAAATTCATCAAATCAATTGAAAACAGTTGCACGTGAACACGCAGACTCTCCAAAAGTCGAGACTAAATAAAAGTTCAAAACACTCTTGAGGTGTTAAACATTTTTTAAAGTCATAATATATCATAACACGAAAATCACGTCGAGTAAGCTCCATTGTTGCGGAAAATTCCCGCCAAAATTATTTAGAAAAAAAAAATTAAAAAAGGAATCCTAAGAATTTCCAAGTGTTCCATTTTTAAATTTATAAGCAGATAACCTACCTTTACATTGGTGTATAACTGGCCAGTATCAATCAAATGACCATGGAGTATCTAACTTCTTTTGGCATGACCCTCATACCTACAGTGCAGTAGATTTGAGTACCTATCCAATTATTACCTATGAACTATTTAGGAATATAATTATATGGCTTATGGTATATAATAATTATAATAGATCATTAATAACTAGTCATCATCCTCCTGGCGCTATCCCGGCATTTGCCAAGGTTCATGGGAGCCTGGGGTCCGCTTCGACAACTAATCCCAAGATTTGGCGTAGGCACTCGATTTTACGAAAGCGACTGCCATCTGACCTTCCAACCCGAAGGGTAACCTAGACCTTATTGGAATTAGTCCGGTTTCCTCACGATGTTTTCCTTCACCGAAAAGCGACTGGCAAATATTAAATGACATTTCGCACATAAATTTCGAAAAACTCATTAGTGGGAGCCGGGGTTCGAACCCGCGACCTCCGGAACGAAAGTCGCATTTATAAAATGTGTGGTTTTTTGTTAAACGTTCATCCCACAAATATATTCCCAAATATCATTCGTGAATTTTACTCGCTTACGTAAATTTAAAGCTGCCCCTATAAACCCGTTCCTGCGATTGTCTGGCTCTGGGATAATCTGTAAAGAAAAATAATGATCATACCTAGTGATATGGGTAAATACCCTTTTCACAATAATTCTTGCCCTTCGTTTTAGTTGAGTGCCAAAGTGCCGCGACGTTAAATTCTTGCAAATAAATTGCGATTTCTGTTGCGATAATGTGGAAACGCACTAATTCATATTGAAATATTTTCTTCTATTTCATTATAGGCATTTGCGCAATTGAAGAAATTCTAATGAAATGAACATTTCTTCTAAATAATGTCATTTTATACATACCTACAAAAAGACAGACAGAAACTCACGTCTGTATTCCTAAAAGGGGTGGGCAGAGCACATATAACTACTCCAGTTTCAGTGTTACTCTTAGCAATTAAGGGAGTAAAAGAACTTGAAGTTATGATATTGCAGTGACAGGTCAGTCAGCCGCTCACACCACAATTTTATTTAACCCATATTCCATTAATCGACTTCTACGACAACCACAGGAGTCAGGAGGTGGTGAAATTCTTAACCCACACGGAGAGCGAAAATCACACTTGTGTTGAAGTCGACTGAACCACACTTGTGTTGCTGGATTAGAAACCAGCGTGCGTAGCCGAATGCAAAAACGCTCACGTAACGCTCACGAAACGGAACGCTCGTAGATATATCTATCTCTACAAATATCTACAAGCTCACTTTCGTTCGTAATGTATACTGTATTTAATCTGTGGCATCAAAGTAATTGTCGGCGGGAATTTTAGTTTTGACAGCTGTTAGAAAAAAGTTATCAAGTTAAATCGGTATAATGGAGAAAATTGGAGTTCGTGGTGTGATTCAATTCTTTTTTTTGGAAGGGAAAACGGCGAAAGAAATTCATGAAAGGATTTCTCCTACGTTGGGCAACTCTTGTCCTTCGTACGAGACCGTTCGACTGTGGGTAAATGAGTTCAAGCGTGGCAGGACAAGCATTGAAGATGCACCCCGACCAGGTGCTCCGAAAACGGCGGTTTTACCAGAAATCGTAGATAAAATCCACGATCTAGTTTTAGCTGATCGACGATTGAAAATACGTGAGTTAGCTGAAGTCTCAAGCATCTCGACGGAGCGGGTACATTTTATTTTGCATAATGAATTACACATGAAAAAGCTTTGTGCAAGGTGGGTGCCGCGGCTTCTCACTCCAGAACAAAAGCGTATCCGCATGCAAACATCTGCTGCAAACTTGCAGGTGTTTAATAAAAATCCCGTGGAGTTTATTCGACGTTTTGTGACCATGGACGAAACCTGGATTCATCACTATATTCCAGAGACGAAACAACAGTCGAGACAATGGATTAGCCATGGTGAGTCGGCTCCAAAGAAGGCGAAGTGCGTCCCATCAGCTGGAAAAGTGATGGCGTCAGTGTTTTGGGATGCAAAAGGAATTATTTTAATCGACTATCTTGAAAAGGGAAAAACTATCACTGGGGCATATTATGCGTCCCTTTTGGACCAATTAAAGGCAGCGATAGCTGAAAAACGTCCAGGGTTGGCAAAAAAAAAAGGTCATGTTTCACCATGACAATGCTCCGGTCCACTCATGTCGTCTCGTTGAACAAAAATTGGCGGAATTACGGTTTGAAATGCTTCCGCACCCTGCTTATTCGCCAGACTTAGCTCCTTCAGACTATTATCTATTCCCAAAACTCAAAAAATTTCTGTCAGGCCAAAAATTTCAGTCTAATGAAGAGGTGATACTAGAAGTAAACGCATATTTTGAAGACCTGGAAGAAACCCATTTCCGTGAAGGCATCGAGAAGTTGCAGAAGCGTTGGGATAAGTGCGTTGAACTTCAGGGAGATTACGTAGAAAAATAAAATATATATAACACATATATTCTTTTTTTATCATATCAAACCAAGTTACTTATCAAACCACCCTCGTATATTTTGCCATCAATCAATTCAATTTAAGAGCGGGGCTCTGGTCGGTGCAGCTTGATGAAGTTATCTCCTCTTTGGTCGATCCGAAGCCAGTCTTTTAGTGTCCTGGTACGACACGGTCCTTACATGTTCCTTTACTTGGCTCATATAACTCTTTCTTGGCCTTCCCCTTCCTCTCCTTCCATTTAATTTCCCTTCTATTATGTTTTCTTCTATTATGTTTATTTTGCCATGACAACAATTAAAAGTAGCTGTAAAGGCAAACCATGAAATCTCTACCCACAGTCCCTCATCCATTATAGTTCACGCATCATTAACAACAGGAGTGTTCCTGGGTATCGAGTATCGCTTTACTATGTCCATTAGTCTCCTAGTTACATAGTTACATAGACACTACTCTGACTTTTCTTTTCCTTGAATTTTACTATGTAACACTGACAGAAAGGCTCTTCATTTCCTTGAATACCCTAATCCTACGTAACTCTGCACGTGTAATAGTTATTTGTTATACAAGGGTGCAAAGTTGTATTTTACCACGGAGTGTGGAATTAGAAAACGAGCTAGTTAAAGGATTCTACAGTTGAAGTTCGATAATAGAATCCTGAACTTGGCGAATTTTTCAACACACGAGAAGTAAAATACATTTGCGGGTGTGTGTAACACGAAACTTTTCCCCTCACTATAGCGAAGAAAGTACAATGCAAAAAACGCGTTTATCACTGCTTCCAGTAGTTTCACAGGTTGTAAATCATCTCCATCACTAGATTCACCCACTATTAATAATTTTAAAGCAGAAAATTTGACTATATTCAAGGTCAATTTACTTTATCCACTAGTGGATAAAAAGCGTTTTTACCCGCTGGTATGAAAGGATAAAACACGTGTTTCTGAGCTAGTGAGGGGAAAAAATCTATATTTAGATACCTACTTATTTAGATTTTCACTTTATCAAGCTTCCACTTATCTGGGCCATTTTTTTCAACGTTGTCCACCCCACTTTTTTGGTAACATGGTTATTTTTTACGCGATTAATACTCAGAATCGCGAGGTCTTTCGATCCTGATAAGAGCAAAAAAATGTCCCAAGATTTCCATACATTTTTTCGAACCTTCCATTCCGTTACCGCCATACAAAATGTATGAAAAAATGGTAACAGAATGGGAAAAATCCTTGGGACACTTTTTTTCTCCTATTAGAATGGAAAGAGCTCGCGATTCTGAGTGGAAACCACATAAAAATTTCCAAATCCAAAAAAAAGTGGGGTAGACAACTTTGAAAAAAAATGGCCCATCTATCCTAACCTACTTAACTTTGACGACTTATTTCAGTGCAGACCTTTCTCGCAACTTTTCTATAGCGCCTTCGAGCTCGTGAGTGCCATGTCGCCTCCTTTGTTCTATTAATAAAGACACGTGCTGGCGAACGAATAAAGGGAACCTTTGAAAGTAATTTCAACTTAATAAGGAAAGGAAAAGAAAAAGGAGTCGCGCAAGATGCAAGTAGGTGTACAGGTATCTACTAACTTAATAAAATAAATAATTAAAAAATTAAAAACCACGACTGCAGTTTTAAAGCGAACTGAAAAGATGAAAATAATCTTTAGATATGCTGGTCAGTCAACTTGATTAATATAGAGTGTTTAGTCAGGTTCAAAAATAGCTAAAGCAAAAGTTAATGTTCTTGGAGGATATCGAGACCGTACCTGGATATTTTATTTCATTGCAGTCGGGGGACAATGGACAAAAACCTGACAGGAAGGTCATTCGGCATTCAGAAGTTATGGTGGAACAAAGAAACTCACATACATATATACTTACAAACATGAACGCTGAAAACAATACACTTTTTTTGGGGCAGTCGTGTAAAAAGAGACACCAACCTACTTGAAAGCTTCCTAAGTTCACGAATATTCGAATTAGCAAGCGAAACACAAACACCTCGATCACCTCGAAACAGTCACGATTTGTTTCCGAATTTAATCGTTTAAAGCCCCATTTAGATGGTACGAGTTTCTCGCCCGTTTTGGTTGAGAAACTCGTATGACATTATCGTATGCGATAATCGCCTGGCGATAATCGTACGACAACGTTTACATTCGTGCGAGAAATAAAAACTCGCATACGAGTATCGTATGCGATACTCGCCAGGCGAAATAGTTTAGACGGAGAGTTGAATTTTCGGGAGATATTTCCATACAATAAAAGTTATGGTAAATATCAGAGACCCGATAGACTGCCGGGACATGCAACGTAACCTGGATGCGATACATCGATGGAGTGTTAAAAACCGCCTCTCTCTTAATGTAGCCAAGTGTTACATTATGAGTTTCACCCGAGCTAGGCAGGAAATACCCGCGACCTATTTCATTGATAGCGAGCCGCTCTCCCGCACTCATTCTATGAAGGACTTGGGTGTGGTATTTGATCCTGGGCTTACGTTCCATGACCACATACGATCTTTGGTGACGGAAGGTTTCAAGCGCCTGGGGTTTGTTACACGCAACTGCAAAGAGTTTACGCATGTAGGAGTGTTTAAAATTCTTTACACTGCTCTTGTACGATCCAAACTGGAAGCAAGTGCGTGTGTATGGAATCCATACGAAACAACCTATGCATTGATGATCGAGAAGGTTCAGAAGTGTTTTTTGCGTACTCTCTATAAGAAATTGTACGGATACTACCCTTTCATGTATCCGACAGCTTACTTACAGGGCACGCTGGGATATAACGCACTGGCGACACGGAGACTGTTCGACCAGCTGGTGACAGTCCTCCGTATCCTGCGAGGTCGTCTTGACTGCCCTGAGTTAGTTGGTGAGGCATGCCGCCTATTCGTCCCGGACGGGCGCGCACGGTTCCGCGCCGACCGCCTGCGCCTCTTCGCGGTCCCTCCCGCTCGCACGGTCTCGCGGCGCAACTCACCAGTTTGCCGAGCGATGAACGCGCTCAATAAGCTCGGTGCTGTGCAGCACTCATGTGATGTGTTTGCGGATGGCTGGACGGTTGTTGAGAGTGAATGTTTGAAGATATGCGAAAGTCTGACCTAATATTAATTTACTGTGCTTTTATTTTATTTTTATTATTATTATTTTACATGTTCGTCGTACTGAATTCTATTTAAATGTATTTATCATTAATGTTATTTTGTCAAATAAGCTGTATGTACTTTACTTTAAGAAATGTAATGATTTAGGTCTCCTGTAATGTTACATTTTTATATTTTTTTAAATAAATTGAAATTGAAATTGAAATTGAAACATTTCTCGACTCGTCTAAACCGGTTCTCGTATGACATTTCTTCTAGAACGTGCGATTATCGCACGAATCGGAGCGAACCGATTTTCATGCGAGTTTTGCCTGTCAACTTCCGTGCTTAGTTGCTAATTAATTAATTATAAACACATATATTATATGCTTTTTTATAATATTGGATATCATTTACTTTGGATTTATTGGAATTTAAGTTGAATAGTACCCAATAATATTAAAAACACTATAAATTATTTATGATGACGGTTTAAATAATATTTATATAATAGGGAAAATAATGAATTCGACCGTAGCGTTACCTAGCTAATAAAATCTTGGTTGCGAATGTTGCGATACTTGCGATTAGGTTTAGGATATAATTGAACATGTTTTTAGGGTTCCGTAGTCAACTAGGAACCCTTATAGTTTAGCCATGTCTGTCTGTCCGTCCGTCCGTCCGTCCGCGGATAATCTCAGTAACCGTTAGCACTAGAAAGCTGAAATTTGGTACCAATATGTATATCAATCACGCCAACAAAGTGCAAAAATAAAAAATTGAAAAAAATGTTTTATTAGGGTACCCCCCCTACATGTAAAGTGGGGGCTGATATTTTTTTTCATTCCAACCCCAACGTGTGATATGTTGTTGGATAGGTATTTAAAAATGAATAAGGGTTTACTAAGATTGTTTTTTGATAGTATTAATATTTTCGGAAATAATCGCTCCTAAAAGAAAAAAAAGTGCGTCCCCCCCCCTCTAACTTTTGAACCATATGTTTAAAAAATGAAAAAAATCACAAAAGTAGAACTTAAAGACTTTCTAGGAAAATTGTTTTGAACTTGATAGGTTCAGTAGTTTTTGAGAAAAATACGGAAAACTACGGAACCCTACACTGAGCGTGGCCCGACACGCTCTTGGCCGGTTTTTTTTTTTTTTAATTAAGTGATAGCATAGCATTATACTCCATATGGGGTAAAAAAAAATCTGTCGAATTGAGCACCTCCTCCTTTTTTTTAAGTCAGTTAAAAATGCCAGTAAACGTTAACTCTATAATATTGATAATGATAACCCTAATTTATTTTTGGTTTTAGCAGTTACTGAGAGTTAGCTATAAATATAAAAATACCATGATTTACATGATTTCTGTTCCTAGGTAAAGAGAATTCATTTCGACTGAGTAGCGCATAAACTCGTATACGATTCTCGCATACGTGTTTTGTTTACACGGAGACATACAAACATCAAAGGCAAGGCGATAATCGCCTCCTCCCGTGCGATATCGTACGCATAGTTTACATGATACGATATTTTTTCTCGTACTTCGATAATCGTACGTTCGAGGCAAGAAACTCGTACCATCTAAATGGGGCTTAAGGAGCGGTGTTCCCAAAACCCCGCTTGGCGCACTGTGCGAAATCCCAGACAAAATTGACGGTTAGGTAAAAACACGGTTTCTGAAAACAGCTCAGATACGTTTTCAAATGACATGAATTATATTCGTTCATAATTATGAACTTCGTTATTACGTAGTACGTAAAAAAATATGCACATGTTGACACGCAAGAGAGCCCTACATCCCGTATCGAAAAGGAAATAGAATAAAAATTGACAAGGGCCCCTTTCTCACGCTCTGATTGGCTGCAAATAAATCGCTCCTTATTTTACCGTTGTTTAATGACGTGACCCTTTTAGGATCGGTTCCGAAAATATAATCAATTTGTATTGTGATATTGACAGTTAACCTTTATAATGTGAAGTCGTGGTTCATGGTTGTAGTTAATAGCTTTATTCACAAAGAATGCCTTGAGTCGTAATTACGTGATTTTTTTGAGGGACACCTTACACAGATCAACCTAGCCCCAAACTAGCAAACCTTGCACTATGGGTGCTAGGCGACGATATCCTGACTTATATAGATAAAAACATACTTATCCCCACCTCTGGTGTTTCGGGTGTCCATGGGCGGCGGTGATCGCTTACCATCAGGCGACTTGTCTGCTCGTTTGCCTCCTATCCCATAAAAAAAAAAAAAACTTATATAGAGGTACATAGAAAACATCCATGACTCAGGAACAAATATTTGTGCTCGTCACACAAATAAATGCCCTTACCGGGATTCGAACCCGGGACCGCGGCTTAGCAGGCAGGGTCACTATACGCGCTAGGCAAGACCGGTCGTCAATTACGTGATATTATAGGTTTTTGTGTAATCCCGAGTGGTGAAGTTTTAAGAATTTCACCACCCTCTTTCCTCCCGTGGGTGTCGTAGAAGTTGACTGTGGGTGATAGGTTCTATTCTTCTGTTGTGCTGTGGGCGATGGGCTGGCAATCTGTCACTGTAATATTACAATTTGTCTTATTTCAACTCCTTGTGGCACAGCCAATGTGGTACTGAAACTTAAGCAGTTTCATATATTCTGCTACTCCGTATGTCGTATGTACCTATGTTTTAACTAATCTGCTACACCTATTGGATTCGCTAGGTGCATGAGACTACTAAATTATGACTCACGTCACGTCCCAATTTTTATTAACGTTCGTTTTTCATAATTCATAAGACAGAAAGAATTAATAGATACTATTTTTTTTGTAAAATAGACTACGAATAGTTCCATTATTCTTTTTTCTCATCCATCACCATTTTTCTCGGCAAAGCGAAATATGTCATTTATACAACTCTAAAAGCTGAACGAAGATGATTCACTTGTAATTTATTTCCACCATTCATTCTGAGATTGAGTCTTTTGTGAAAGGGACACCTGTCAAAAAATCGACACCTGGGTCCTTATTTATGTCTTCTATATTGACAATAATTTCGAAAATAAGGATAAGGCGGTTATTAAGGTGTGACCATATTATAGGCATTTATTAAAATTGATAATATTTTATTTTATTTGTTAGGAAAACTTACAGCTAAAGTTACAATAAGGCTTATTTTAACATAAAAACAGTGAGCCAATAACAAGTTTCCACAGATAGAAACTGGGCAAAGTACATGCGTGCAAAGTTACAGAAAATTTTGAAATATATTTTAAGATCCATACAATACAATACAATAGTTCCATTACAATAGTTATCCATTACAATAGATCTATTACAATAGTTTGCGTATAATATCAAATCATCATCAGCCTCCTTGCGTTATCCCGGCATTTGCCACTGCTCCCCCTGAGCAGGGACCTGGGGGTCTGTTTTGACAACAAGTCCCAGGATTTTGCGTAGGCACTAGATTTACGAAAGCGGCTGCCATCTGACTTTCCAACGCGAAGAGTAACAAGGCCTTATTGGAATTAGCGTATAATATCAAATCATAGTTATTTAGATTAACTGCATGTTTTTCCAACTAATCACGTGCGAAGTACGTGCACTTCGAAATTGTCATTATTCACATCGCTAATACATACTTTCTATGAGCTGTCAGTTCCCTTACTTCACATTAGATACTGTGCTGTACATTGCTAGCAATTATTTTTTGTTAGAAAGTTTATAAAGTATTTTTTTATTCATTAAATTAAGGGCACGGTTTTGGTTAAGTTAAGGGTCATTCTACGAGACAGCGTTTTTTGTCTTATTCCTCTGTCTTTTTTTATTTTTGAAATTTGACCAATAAGGACATACTCTTGTGAAAATAGATTTATTTTTAGACATAACTATGGTTTTGGCCCATATTTTTGTAAACTCATTCATAAAATAAATTCATTTTAACTTTTTGGTCCAGAGGAATAAGAAATTTAGGCCCAGAGGAATAAGATAAGTCAGGATAGGTTAACAAAAATGTTAAAAAGCCGTATATTTATAAATTATATATTGTACTTTTGTTCACAAAACTATCAAAAAAGTATTCTAGAATATTTTTATATTTATTTTTATTAATAACATTCAGACTGTAAATGCACTAGGTGCTAAAAAGGTCTAATTTTTTTATTAATATTTTTAAAAAGATGTAAGTTTTTTTATTAAGTTACTTTAAAATATAGGAAATCACTTGAAAACTACTCTTCTTTTTGAAAGTCGGTTAAGAAAAACAAGAAAAATTTAGGAAATTCTTATTCCATTGTCCAAAATCCATAGGAATAAGGGACAAAGGAATAAGAAATTATCGAAAAAAAACCAATGATTCATAATGTGTATGTACAACGCGGCTGTCGTTAATAATATGAATAGATAGTACGTAAAGCAATTAATTAAGCAAAAAAGTACATTTTTAAAAGTTACACAAATCCCAAAAAACCGAACAGAGTAATAAGAATGATACCTGAACCACGGACAGAGGAATAAGATATTTACCTTCGTAATTCCGGAGCCACGTGCAACAGCCGAAACTTCCACCTCGTACCACGTTCCGAACGCGACTGATTATTCCCCGCGGGGGAAGTTTGTCTACAATCTTCAATACGTTTACGATACAGGCGAATAAAGCCCGCACCAGAGAAATAAGAATTTTGTCGCGGACATCTCTTATTTCCTAAATTTTAAATACAAAATTATAGATAAAAAAATACTTGTTAAATTTTAGTAATGTAGTAACTAATAATGTATCCATGTACTCAATCAAAATATTCGTTAAGATGACTGAATTGAAGTTATCATCACATGTTTAGAGAAAAATGGAGAACGGACACGACAGAGTAGTAAGAATAACGGATATATTTTTTTAATATAAAAAATTACAATGACCTTATACTAAAGCTAATCGATGTCCCAGTCGACTAGAGATATAAAGTATCTCTGAAAAAAAACCAGGATTTTAAACTAAAGTTTTCAATGAAATAAGCCTCCGGACATTGAAAATTAGGGTCTCGGAGAATCACCCTTAAATAACTATGTTGGCTACACTGTATAATTTTCGCATTTCTGCAGCTTGATTGGTTGATAAGTTTGCATCACGAAACGCACGATTCGCATAGACTGCATTCTTGACTATCATACGTGCTGACACGTATGCTCAGTCCTTACGAAGTAATAAAATAGTCAATGTATATTTTTTGATACGTAAGTAACGAAAAATGTTCCCGGTGTTAGAATATAATGATATACCTTTTTCTATTAAATTTTAACCTTTTTATGTAATGTATAATATATAAGTGATAATAGGCGTTCAAATAGATGCCTTGTAAGCGCGATCCTGCCTATAAGTAGAATAAAATTTAACTACTACTTTGGACCATACAAACTATTTCGTTTTTTTTTTAACATATAAAATTATTGCAATCTTCAAGCATTCGACGTCAAAGATGAGACAGTTATTTTCTACTATTTTATGTCTCATTGTAAATCAATAATAAATAATATAAAAATCGAAATAAGATGTGAATTCATATATTACTTAGTGTGACTACTTAAAAAAAAAACAAATCAAAATATTTGTTAAAATAATTTGATTTGTTCCCATGGTTGCGAATAAATAATATAATTAAGTTGACAGCTTGCTGTGGTTTAAATCGAATGGGTTGGCAACGCGCTCGTGACACTCCTTGAGTTGCAGGCGTCTATAGGTTACGGTGACCGCTTTCCATCAGGCGGACCGTATGCTTGTTTGCCACCGATGTAGTATAAAAAAATCGCTCGATTCAAAGGATGTCCAATGTGATATACAGAGTGGGGCCTGTAACAAAGGCGAAGAATTGAACTCTAGGCTATTCTCCTTATACTGATCAACATTTGTTCGGCGACTTTTAAAAATAACTTGTATTTTGATTTTTATCACCCTTGAAAGTTTTTTCTAAGAGGTAATGTATTGCGAATTCTGTTAAGTCTAAAGTGTGACAGACAACGTCAATGACAACAATAATGGCGTACATTGAAGCTAATATTTATTTTGTATGAAAATTTAAAAATTTAAAGACTTCATAATTTTTAAAAGTCGCCGAACAAATGTTGATCAGTATAAGGAGAATAGCCTACAGTTCAATTCTTCGCCTTTGTTACAGGCCCCACTCTGTATAAACCAAGAATATTATATACCATGGATATTGCGTGCCGAACATTACGTTGAAGCCAGAAAATTTGACCTTGAATTACGTCACGCCGGTCTTGCATCTCTTTCTTTAGGGTGTCCATGATTAAGCATACATTAGGGATATCCCGCGGAATTTGACGTATTACGTTTATACGACTGATTAATTTTGTAACTTATTAAATTCAAATCCGATCAATCGTTTTATCACGAAAGTGAACATCCATCCTCACAAACTCAAAAAGTAAGGTACATTAGGGCAATTCCGAAAGTCGTCTAATTAGGAAAGTCGCATAGAAATCACCATTATTTCCGTCATATCAAGATTCCCCTTTCGGAATTATCTGAACATTTCTGTCATTCGGAATTACTCTAATGCACCTTACTAATTTGTCAACCGCCAATAAGGTCCATTTCTATACCACTCTGCAGTTACTTTGCCTTACGCCACAAAATACGGTACAGTTTTTACCAGTGGTAAACTACTGGGATTTTTTCAGAACCGTTCCAGAATAAGAGCGTGGTGAGTGTTGCAACACGAGGCTTAAAATATAACTTTTCTTTTACTGACACCTGTATTTATTAAAAAATGTTTCAGTCACTTTAAACTATCACAATAATATTTTGGTAGTAACTACTGGGAAAACTAATCCCAGTAGCTATCAACCCCCGGTGTGGTAATTAACAATGTGGGGAAAATCCCAGTAGTTAGGACAGGTAAAAACTTGGTGGTAACTAGTGGGAATAGCCACAAAAATATAAGGGAAGTATTTGTCAATGGGGAAATAATGAAATACTAGGACGTTTTAAAACAGTATCTTTATTTTTAAGCGCCGCCCCAAATCTCAAGGAAGGTGGTTCTCAATTCGTACGTATTTCAATTCTCTTCGCATGTATATATATATATATGTATCTCAATTTAATGTTTATGCCACGATATCTCCGTCGTTACTGGACCGATTTTTAAAATTTCTTTCTGTGTCATAATCTTCAGGCTTAAAGTGCAAATCTGCAAATTGTCGAACGCTCTGAAACATTTCCTTTTATCGGTACAATCGACAGCCAACGCTGCCTCCTTCCTTCATCTTTTGGAACACTGAAAAGTTTAATATTATTCATGTTAATTGTAAAGACATAAACAATAAAGTTGGTATTATTATACTGTGATATGAACTATGAACATAGAAACCGTACCAAGTTGATAGATTTAGCTCCATTCAATAAGAGTAAATACCATGCAAGAAAAAAGATTGGTCACCCTAGTCGTAAAACCACACATAGCATTATTTTTCTTTAAAGGTCATATTTATCGTTCTAAACCTATTCGTGGGAATTTTGATATAATTTGAGACAATGAAAACAATATAATGATAAGAACTAACCAAGATTACAAGCAAAATAGCAGAAAATTTATTGCCAGCGAGGTTTATGAACATTTTGGTAAAATAAGTACTTACTTGTGAAATTTTACGTCGGATTTCGGTTTCCATTTACTTCCACAATGGTTCACTATGCAATACATAGCGCAGAACTTAAGTAAATCGTCGAAAAACGTTTATTTCACAAAATAAATATCTGAATCGGTGAATGACTTTTGACAATTCTGACATATCGGGCATATTTTTTTATTATTAGTGTTCCCATAGTACGCAGGAGGTAAATACCGGAGAAATAAGGTTTTTGATTGAGTTTTTTTTCGTATAATACAAAGAAAAGTAAGTCAATTTGATTGAAGAATGTTTTATACGTTTTTTTTAGTAACTAATCTGGCAATACATCACAGTGTCGGAAAGAGATAGAACATAGGAGTAAAGGTGAATGAACCTGGCTTCAACTCATTGGTCGGCACGCAAAATCCATGGTATATAATATTCTTGGTATAAACAAAGAAGAGAAACATTTGAGAGTGGTTTTTTGTCGTCATGGCAACGGGTTGTGGCTAACAGGACTTACACATCACTGTGACAACTTGACTGTCGCAACAAAGCCACTAAGATTTTGACGAGGGATAATACGGATTTCATGCTCGACCCTAAGTGTTGATTGAAATTAGAGATCAATCAATCATTCAGCGTAATATGCAGTAGGTACCTAACCAACGTCATACCACGTAAATGATTACGCTTCGTAACTGAGCATTTTTTTTTGCCACTTTTTTGAAATGTGATATTTTTGAAAAAAATTATGTTATTTCTAGTCAGAATCACTAGCTTTTTCAATCCTAGTAGTTAAAAAAATTGTCCCATACGATTTTTTCTTATTTTGTTACCATTTTCCGTACATATTGTGTGGGATAACAAAAGAGGAAAGTAACAAAAATGTATGGAAATTCTGGGACACTTTTTGTCTCCCAGTGAGATTGAAAGTACTCGTGATTCTGAGTAGAATTGACATAAAATTCCCTAAAAAAATCAAAATAAAAAAATGCCAAAAAAAGAAATGCTCAACTACGAGTATAATATGTAGGCCTGGCACATGATTGCCGTGAGAGTATGTCGCCGCGATAGATCACGCGTCTTCTTCTAACAGTATTAATGATATAAGGACGGGTAGTTTATCTCGCGACGACAATAAGGCGACATACTCGCGGCAATCATGTGCTAACCCTGATGGTAGGAAGTTTTCTCTATAACTCTTACGTATATAGTGGCTGTGGTAGTGGCGTGACAACCAGACTGCGGTTTGATCGTCACGTAGCGTCAACGATTGTCACTTAGTGTGTAGCCGAATGCACAAACGCTCACGAAACGCTCACTATAATATCTCTCACGATCTATCTCTATCGCTCTGGCGCGATAGAGCCAGACTACCTTTCTGCGGCGTTGCGATTTCGTTTCGCGTCGCAGAAATGCCAATCGGCTAGCAGGTAGGCCTGGGTACGTAGCCGAATGGCATAAACGCTCACGAAACGCTCACGATAATATTTCTTTCGTAGCTATCTATCCCTATCGCTCTTGCGTATTGGCGCGATAGAGCCAGACTACCTTTCTGCGGCGTTTCGATTTCGTTTCGCGTCGCAGAAATGCCAATCGGCTACGGGGCCAGCTAGGCCCGCAGATTGTACGAAACTTCTTGTAGTGACCAAAAATATGTACATAGTTTAATTATGTTTCAATAAAAAAAGTTTCTTTTTTTACGAGGATTTTGATAAACAACAAGAAATGGGCTGTTTATTACCTGCCGTAACAGTAGGTTCAAAAGTAATTCGTCATTTAGTGTCCGACCCCAATTATCAATTAATGGAAGAAAAATTGGGTCTTAAGAAGTATTTCGCCGAAAAACAATTAGTATCAGATAAAAGAAAACCGTAACGAAACAAAAAAAAATCGTTTGTAGATTAATCTTGTTTTTAATCCATACTAATATTATAAATGGGAAGGAAAGTGTGTGTGTATGTTTGTTTGTCCGTCTTTCACGGCAAAACGGAGCGACGAATTAACGTGATTTTTTAAGTGGAGATAGTTGAAGGGATGGAGAGTGAAGGCTACTTTTTGTCTCTTTCTAACGCGAACGAAGCCGCGGGCAAAATCTAGTTTTCCTATAAAATAAATATTTTTTATTGCTGTTGATTATAAATATTAATTGAATTAAATATGGAATGACAACAAAGTTTACTCGTATTTTACTTCGGGTATTACGCGGAGCTTCGAAAACCAGTGAAGGCCGAAATCCGAGCTCCATGTAGGACCGAAGACCCGGAGCGTCCCTGACAGTGACAGTATTCCCGAGCTCATATAACCCGACAACCTTCAAATCAAGAGTGAACAGGCATCTTCTGGGCGAGCTCACTCCATCGTAGGCCACGTCTTTTCCTTTGGCTAGTCTGTGGCCAAGAGTAAGCCCATTTATAATAAATATATAAAAGAAACTACTTGAGTAGTTTCATGTGCTCTGTCTACCCCTTCATGGGATACAGGCGTAATTGTATGTATGTATGTATGTATATAAAAAAAAAAAAAGTTTCCCGAGCATGCGAGGCCGAATACTGAGCTGCGGGCAGGCGAAACTACTTACACGTCTCACCATCGAGGATTCCCTCCAAATATTACCTAGTCTTGTCTCAGTGTTAGGCATGATTTATTTGATTTATTTGATTGGTGTACTGAATTGTACGAAACAGTCTACAATTTAATCAGAATCTCACGTGAATTCCGCGCACCGTATAAATACGATCTTAGCCTTAACCCAGGTGTTAACACTTTATATGAGATGCGTATCAAAATTAAAAACAAGCGGCATATTTCAATGTACCATCTGACAGCTATTCCATGTTTCTAAAAAAAGACACAATGAATGATGATCATTAAAGCTTGACTTCAAAACACTGGGTACCAGGCAGTGCCAGCAATCCTGGCTATTAAGCAGCATTTATTTCCCTGAAGTACAAACTTGGGCTTGTTCCCACGGTTGGCTGATATTTAGGCCAACATACTTATTGTACATTATCACGAAGTCAAATAAAAAAGTTGTCTTTGTTTGTTATAACCCCGACGATTTTTAAAACTACGTCTTTGTTATTAGTTATATTTAGTTACCTACATGATTACTGATTTCAATATGTATTGTGTTGTTCTTTTTATTGAGAGGATTGAGAAGAGTTTCTCATAGACATTGATAGTTTCCTTTTTTAACCCCCGACGCAAAAACGACGGGGTATTATAAGTGTCTGTCTGTCTGTTTGTCTGTCTGTGGCATCGTAGCTCCCGAACGGATGAACCGATTAAGATTTAGTTTTTTTTGTTTAAGAGCTGAATTAGTCGAGAGTGTTCTTAGCCATGTTTGATGCAAATCGGTCAACAATGTCGGGGATTTATTTCAAAATTTAAATTTTATGGTTAGGTTCTATTTTATCTTGCCCTACACTGATGATTATGTTGACTGAGTTGCCGGTCGAATCGTACGGTAGGTACTAATTATCAGGAGTTGCATAAGTTACATTTGAAAATAAAAATCAACCTCAAATTAAATGTACTTTATATTTATCATACTAACCACATAGGTATGTAAGTGACAAACAAGCCTATGGGCGCCAGTAATAACAGATTCTCAGGAATCTCAGGAATACTCGGAAGAAAGCTATAAAGTACCTATAGGTAAAGGAGATCCTGCCGACGCACAGGGCGGCATAAAATCTGATTTTCAAGTCTATCTAAGGTACCTAAATAATACAGGAAGATAATACATCTACAAAAACTGAGGCTCTAGGCAACACTACGCAAACATGATATTGCAAAAAATGATATCCAACTTCATAAGCCTTTTGTAATACACTAGAACCCTTGTATCCTTTAAAACGCTGTCGTAAAAGACCCACTAAAGTCCCTAATGAGGTCACAAGCGTAAAAGGTCCAGCTCAAAATGGCATTTACAAATGATGTGAGCCTTTTGAGGAGAAATTGGACTTCCATTGTAACAGTTTCATTTGTTTCTGTAATGGATTTTAAGGATTGTTGTTTTACTGCAGAATATTAGGTATCTATTTTTTTACTTACCCTTGTCTCGACTATTAAAAAGTGTTAGTGTAAACTAGAAGTATTTATTAAAAAGATTTTTGTATTTTACAAACATTTTAGCTCTTTAGCGATAAGACCGCCTGTTGTCTGCCTCTATTTATAATCATTTGTTTTGTCTCCGCTGTATCTTTTTTCTGTATCTCTTGCTGAGGTGTGCCAATAAAGAGTATTCTATCTATCTATCTATTTTCCCTAGGGAAATTTGACTAGGTTTGGGTTAGGTGCATTATCCTGTTTTGTGTACTAACACAATTTGAGCACACTATGTATATTGATATACAAAAATCAAAAATAAATCAAAATAATTTATTCAGCAAATAGGCCACAGGGGCACTTTTAAACGTCACATGTACATAGGTATTTAAAAAAATATTTAAAATTGAGTTGAAATTACAATTGATACTATTATATACTAATTCTAAGTTCTAACTAAAGTTAACTCTATACAATTAATTAGAGATGTAGAAGGTCTCTAAATGTCGAATTACAACCAAGAACTACACTAAATTTTAATATAAAAAGTACAAATACAAAAAAAAGTCTAAAATTACTTTAGAGGTGCAAATGACTCTAAATGTCACAACTAAAAATAAAATGTATATCTACTTAATCTAATTCTCCTTAGAGATGTATATGGTCTCCATGAGTCAAAATCATATATTTAAAATATTCACTAAAAGAAAGGAAACAAACGACAACCGAACAAAGTGTCCTAATTTAATAAAAATTAGAATTAAAGTTACTAAGTTATAACAGCCCCAGTAAGCTTAAACAGACCGGTCTTCACAGATGGCACCCGTTCACGAGTATGACGCGTATCTCAGCCATCGCCTCCCTCAACCTTTATTCGGGAAGGTGGCGACCCGATCAACGACGCCACCGCAGCAAAGACTTTTAAGTGTGCATGACATGTTCAAGCTTTACATATTTATTTATAAGAGTGACTTACAATATTTGAACATTATCAACATTCCAATTAAATAAGTGAAGTCTTTATTAATTACATTAACATCCTATACAATAAAAATTACACGTCAAAAAAAAACTAAACCTAACTTAACCTAGATATTAAGTAACACATTAAGTACACAGAGCAAAACACCAATCTATTCTTATCTAATCTATTCTTAACTAACTTAACTAACTATCAGTCAAAAAGCGATGGACAACCTCTGCACCAGGAATGACCCGGAGCGGGGATCTAGAAGTTATTTATAGCCTGACCAGAATTATATGACTACGCGCCATGTTGCGGAATTTCATTATAACTATTTTTGCATACTGTACTGGGTACGTACCCGAATGGCACAAACGCTCACGAAACGAAACTCTCGTAGGTATCTATCTCTATTGCTCTTGCGTATTGGCGCGAGAGAGCCAGACTACCTTTCGCGGCGTTTCGTTTTCGTCTCGCGTCACAGAAATGCCATTCGGCTACGGCACCTGAACTGTCATCGCATACCTACATCAGAAAGAAAGCGCTCTCTTGGCAAAATATACAATTTGTAACCCAATAAAAGTTTGTAATATTTTTGGTATATGTGCAAAAATGTGTACAAAGAGACTTATGACCATATCTTATACTATTAAACGAGCAATTCTTGTATATTTATTTATTTATTTATTTATTTATTTATTTATTTATTTATATATACCGACGATCTCGGAAACCGCTCTAACGATTTCGCTGAAATTTGTTTTGTGGGGGTTTTCGGGGGTGAAAAATCGATCTAGCGTAGCCTTAGATCCCGGAAAACGCGAATTTTCGAGTTTTCTTGAGTTTTTCTTTCGCATTTGTAAACGTAAAATATGGTCCTTAATTTCGCCGCGCGCGCATCGATTCCGCGTAGCTCAGTCGCACGAGGTCGGTCTAATGTACGCAGATAGATCGTAGGTGTCAGGGTTTCGAATCCCGGCCAGAAATTAAGTTTTTGTTTTTTGTCTTTTTTTTTGTTTTTGTATTTATAAGAGTTTTTTTTTTATCTAAAGACGTGATATATTAAAATAGAACCGAGCGAAGCTCGGTCGCCCAGATATTATTTTTTATATTTGGTACTCCCAGTGGCAGCTCACTAATGGAGAAAAAAAGAAAACTATCAACGTCTATGAGAAACTCTTCTCAATCCTCTCAATAAAAAGAACAACACAATACATAATTGATTAAATAAATATTTAGGTAACTACTTAAAAAAAGTTAAGTAAATATTTAAGTAAATATTTAGGTAACTATTAAAATAGTGCCAATACTGCCAATAATTATTTAGTGTTGTATTGTCTAAAGACCTCTTTGGTAACTCCAAAAACCATATTTGTAAGTCCAGTATTTCGCCAATCTACACTTTGTGATCTAATTTAATGTCACCAACTCGATGTTACATCGAAAACCCCTTTGAAATCACTACATAGTAGCATAAATAAGGTAGGTTTGCTATTTTCAGTGGTAATAATACCATTACCATTTCCTACCATTAACGTAATTATCAAAAATATGCCAAAGACGAAAAAACCTACGTCGACATGTTTGAAGTAATTAAGTAATGAGCTGTGGCTGAAATTTTGTAAACTACAAAACAAACGAACATTTGTTCTAAAATCAGCCCTTGTCAAAACGCCACCTACATATTTTGGGCAAAACTAAAATTAAACAACATTGTAAGTAGGGACTAAGCACGGTGTATGAAGTTAAGCGTCACCTTGTGTTTTTGCCACCCCTTCAGAGATGGCGCTGGACGTATAGGAATGCTCAGTTCACTATTGCTTCATTTAGTGTTAGAGGTTTACAAAAGATGGCGCATAATAAACATATAAAATTATATGGCCATACTAAAGTCCTATAAAGTATACACGCTCTTACAAAATTGTAAGTTTTATGTCCATAAAAAAATTATATACAATAATTTACTACAAATTGCCCAAAATTCCATATCGACACTAAACCTTTTCAGAAAAACGCTATGTTGACTAACTAGCCACCGAGACACTAGGCTGCCATATTGACTGTCAACTGACATCATCAATAAAATTAATTGTCATGAAGTAAACGCTACACTGAAATCGTAAGCTTAATATAATTCGCGTTTAGTGACTAGAAACGATGTCAAATCAATAGTATTATCGCCACATTATCTCAATGAAATAGCATTAAAATATGGAAATGATTGACGGAGAATATCTGAACTAAACGGGGTAAGTCAATTTCGAGAATTTTGATTAAAATAAAGATATCCGATAACGATACTAACTTCCCGTCATAGACCCACAGTGTGTCTCTAAAACCAACGCCAAATTGTATCTAAAACCATGGTATTTTCATTAAGGTAAACAATTCGCTTAGTATGATAGATAAAGGGAGAAGACCGCTACTAGGCGGGCCACGTCTGCCGTATGCATCCGGATAGGTTTGACGACCGGTCTGGCGCAGTCGGTAGTGACCCTGCCTGCTACGCCACGGTCCCGGGTTCGAATCCCGGTAAGGGCATTTATTTGTGTGATGTGATGAGCACAGATATTTGTTCCTAAGTCATGGATGTTTTATATGTATATAAGTATTTGTATCTAAATATATAAAAGAAGAAACTGACTGACTGACATATCAACGCACAGCCGAAACCGCTGGTCCTAGAGATTCCAAATTTGGCACGTAGGTTCCTTATAAGGTGTAGAGGAGCACTAAGAAAGGATTTTTCAAAATTCGCCTCCTAAGGGGGTAAAATGGGGGTCCAAATGTTATATGGAAAACAAGATTAGATTAGTACGCGGGCGAAGCCGCGGGAAAATGCTAGTATTATATATATATCGTTGTCTGAGTACCCACAACACAAGCCTTCTTGAGCTTACCGTGGGGTCAGTCAATCTGTGTAAGACTGTCCTATAATATTTATTTTATAGGTAGGCCAGTATAGTTGATAGCTATGAATGCCGCGAGTAAAGCGCGGGCGTGGCCCAGCCGGAGATGGTAAGACGACCTTGACACCTTTATTATCAATTGGCCAGAAATAGCACAACAGGAGCTGTGGAAATCTCGGGGAGAGGCCTTTGCCCAGCAGTGGGACACATAAACAGGCTATTTAAAAAAAAGATTGATGATGTGATGTTTATCATCCCTTTTCATTTTGGCGTTGGTTATAGGGACACCCGGTATACCGACCAATTCCAGCTTACATTTTCATTAGGACAACAACTGAAGGGTGTGGTTTGGATATCGCGATTCGGGCATTTCGCTTGTGCTTGCCTGTAGATGTATTGGCATGGGCGAGACGCACTATCATTTTTGAACGTCGTTCTCATAGCGATGTACCTTTAAATTGGCCTGAGGATACCTACAACGAGTTGCTAAGAGTGTCCACACTGATATTATATTCACTAGCGTCTGCCTAAATTACTTTCCATAAATTTCACTAGCACTAATATGCCTGCACGAGCATAGTTGGGTCACAGTATAATAAAGAGTGCTATCGTACAGTATGGCCACTCCCGCTCCCCGCTGAAAGTGACTCCCACCCCCTCTTGGTTACCTCACAGTTACCGCCTGTCAAAAAAGCGAACAGTCGACCTGCCATATCTCACTCATACAAGCATCGTTCACCTACACGAGCTTAGAATGTGTGCTAGGAACGCGTCTCTTTCATATATTTGATCGCCAGTGTCCGAGATGTGGTTGGGTTACGAAGACAGTTAAGTATCCACTGAATATGTCACACTGTCGCAGATCTGTGTTGACCCTGTCAGTGTCTTATAGTATGTAATGCTACTTGATATCCTTTTCGTCAAAACTAAGTCGGTGCAACAAAGTAAGTAAGTATGTTACTATACAAGGGTGTCCCAGAAGAACCACGCCACGGTGGCACTGGAGACCTAACCAATCTAACATGACCTCAGTAAAATATTTACCGTTTTCGAGTACGTGGTACTTCTGAGACAACCTGTATAGAAAAGGGATTCCTAAATATATATGAATTCATAAAACAAAGTAGATATTTTTTAAGGAATTTATTTCATCAATTTCAAACTACATTTTCAAAATTACAATTGATTATAACTACGTTAAGCTATAATTTTTACCTAACTTTTGATCCGGACCTACATCCTCATTTTTGAAAAAAAAATTTGACACGTTTTCAAAATTTTTCAAATTTAGAATTTAACAATATATCACTATCCTACCGTCCATTATGCGTTTACTACATAATATTTGAGAGCTAACAATAACCATGAGGGGAGCTAGGAAATCTTATTTATTTTTCTATTTTAATAGCAAGGTAAGTAAGTTTTTAGTGTTCGTTTCTAAGAAAAACATCTAAGTTATAGCTTCCGACCCATGGTATGCTAGGCTTAGGTACTTAAAAGCTAAGAGTAAAATCTATTTAGTTAAAATTAGTTGCACGCTTGCATAAGCTGCGCTGCGGTGGTTTAATGCTTACGTACATATCGTGTAAAACTGTCTCACATACAAATTCGCTCGTTCCCATACAAAACTACCGATTAGTACTATCACTATAGCTAAAATTAAACCATTATAACAAAATAAATCTGTTAAAAACGTAATTTAAGTTTCAAACAACGTATATTACTTCAAAATCAGGTACAAATTAAATAAATTAAGTCTAAGGTAACTGAAGCATTAGAGGAAGAATATGAGATCGTTTTGATTTTCATCAATTTGACAGTCACTAACCACATAAAGAGCCCACACACGGTTTCGTAGCAAAAAAAATATAAAAGAAAACTGTGAATTGAAAATTACGTTTTTCAAATGGTTTGTTAGCGACTGAATAAAGGTTACGATACGTTACAATTAAATTAAGTAATAAATATTAAGAGATGTCTTTAACTAAACATGCAACATTTTTTGGCTTTTCTTGTATCAAAATCACAGAAATCACTTTTAACATGGCGTCTACTGAATCTATACTATTCGCCAAGTTTCACCCGTCGCTCACGGCCTTCCGTGGTCGGGTTCATAATCATTCAAGGGCCCCATTTTCGCCATACTCTACTTACATCTAATACTTAACAAAAAATATAAATAAGTCAATGTGAAAGTTACATAACATGTGCAATCTTTTCTATAGTAAATACAGAATTTAAGTGCCGTTAAATTACACAGGCGAAAGCTTACTATTAAATAAAATCCTTACGAGTAATACAGTTCTGTTTCACAAAGAAATGCATTCGCAAGTCCCTATCTATATGTAGGAATCAGTCATACTGTTGGAATAAACATTGAGGCAGCCAAAAGCTAAGACGCCCATTTAAAAAGCACACGAAATAATACTAAGTTTTATGCCTACTTTGGCTTCTACTAGCAGTCACCAATTCTACCGGTTAACATCATCTCAACAAGATTGCGAAACTTGTTATCAACACGTACCATCTACTACCGACATCGATCTTCTCATATGTATAAGAAAGTACAATATTATAAGAAAAACAAATACACACGCGCTTTCGTTCAGAAATAAATGGAATACATCCATTCATATGGAGTTTCACAAATGGTTATTATAAAAATTATTGAGAGCTTTAGGCCTTGAGTAAAATATAAGTAAATATCGATAATTATATACATAACTGCACTTATTATAGCGCTGAATCAATAAATAGTTGAATACGGTATAGTTGCGTAAATAGCTGTCGAATAATACGGTTATAGCATAACATATTTTGACTATTGTAAGGTTATCAATTATCATTCTTTGCGTCAATCGTTTATCATGTTCGTTAGCTAAATAACACATGCTAAATTTAACTGATGAATAGCGTAAACTATTTCGTTACATATTTAATAACATATTGAAAACGTTGTTTGATTAATACGTGAATAAATAATCATAATATTCTTTGTACAAGTTGCCGCGATGTGGGACTAGCATAATAGTAGTGTTACTCACAGAATACATCTGTAGTTTGTCCAACCAAAGAAACCACCGGAAATTCTTTCATAGCGCAGACTACACAATTCTGGCCAATAATTAAATACATGAAGCATTTCCTTAGCAAATGATACATAATTACAATCTAATTCTTTGGTAATTTTCACTTAGTCCTTTTACCTTAAAAGTACATTAAATAGCGTTGTGCTGCTACAGATCAAAAAGTAAAGGACACTAAATATGAATATCCTTTCTTCTCTGATTCGAATCAGCGTAACTTCTCCTCAATCATTTTTGATTGCCCTCGAAGTTCTTTCACAGGTTTTTCCCAAACGTCGAATAGACGTGTTCATAGTAGAACAGCGGGTAAGGGTGTGGATAAGGCCATGTGCTCCGCGCCCCTGACTGGCAGTCTTTGTGCGGTGACGTAGTGACGCATCAGGGCAGGGACGGTAGGGAATGCCGTGGCCGCGCCACCCAAGGTGTACCCTTCGGTGTTGCGACAGATTCGCATGTGCATGAAGCCACGGGTTGACCTGTGGACAAAAAACAATGATTTCATTAGTTCATTGAAGTAGTACGTATGTATTTTAGTGGTAGAAGTAACTAAAGAAGAAATAAGTTTTTGATTAGGCATGGCATCTTGAGATGGAAGCACAAATTAAAATAGATATTTTTAGAATGGAGATTGTCTGGGGACCGAGATAAACGGCGGACTCAATGACAGGTATTTGCCTAGCAGTGGGCGATAAATGGCTGATATGATGATGAGTTTTACAAACAAAACCTAATAGAAACGATTTGATTTAACTTACTTTAAGCTTAATGAATAGTCGTGTTTCGCAGATTCGCTGTTTCGTACTAGAAAAGCGCCCTCATCTGCATCCCTTAGTAAACTTTCTGCTTCGACGCGCGTCAGCGTCCCGTGATACCACCTGAAATCAATAAAAAATATAATTTAGTTTTTGAAAATACTAAACATAATTATTACCAAATTCAATGATAGTATAAATCTTGAGTTTGAGAAATAATATAATATTTGAACAGATTTTGTATGCTTACCCTTGTCTATCAAGCGGTAGCGATGCGTCGACAAGATCTCTCGGTGGAACTATGGGTCCCAGGTTAAGGTGCAACCCCTTGGAGCTGCCGGAACCACTTCCACTATCAAAGTTCAACGACAATTTCTCTTTGTGCTTGTTACCTGAAATTAAAACAATAAATTCAGTAATATAGAAAAGATAACTTATGATTTAGTGTCACATTATCTTCCCAAAAAGTACCCTTAACCAAACAAAATGCTCCATTTCGTTTAACGTCAAGTAACACGCGATGGTCCTTAATCCCAAACTTCTAACTCAAATGTACAGCTACAAATTGATCGCAGCGTGTACAGGAAAAAGTTCCCTCAAAAAGCACTCAAGCAAATTAAATATTGGGAAAGCAGTGGCTAGAGAAGTTCGTGTGGAGCAATCTAAAGTCATACATCTTAATCGGCATAATGCGGCCGCAGTCAGAGCTACTTAATAGTAGCGATGGATGCAGGCCGACACTCCCTCCTCGGGCCTTTGTAGCAAGATTGACAAGTAAATCTTTCTGACGTTATTGAATTACGGTACGACTGGGAATTTTTAGGAAATATTAATTTTGTGAGTAAAAAAATACTGACCTAGATTTAAGTCCTGGACGCTTTGGCTGGAAGATGCATTTGAAATGACACTTCCAAAGTCATTATTTAGCTGCAGCGATTGTCCTCGCAATTTACGACGTAACTTGGGCATATCAAACGGCAGGGATCTCAGATCTGCTTCGGCTTCTGCTCGTCGTCTTCTTAACTTCGGCATATCGAATGGAAGATCTGAAAGATCTTGGTCCGGATCTTTACGCTCTTCCTCAGCATTGCTGTTCTTAAAGTTGATAAATGTATTTCTTGAGTCGACACCCTCTCGGGAGTGAATTGATATACCACTATCAGATCCTTGAATTTCGGCGTCACCCGCTGTTGTTGAATGACGGAATGTAAGATTTAATAAATTCCGGTTTTGTAATGCACGCCTTTTAGGCTTTGCTACAATTTCAACAGTCGTCTGTATCGTATTTCCAGTTTCGACGTCCTCAGGAGATACTTTTTGTGAGTTGTTATTTCTGTTATTATCAGACGTTTCAGATGCTGGTTCTTGCGATGACTTGTCTGATATAGGACTAAGAATATGAAGTTTGTTATTGTGATGGCCAAACCCCGACAGCTGCATATGATGTGATTTCGTGAAAGGGACATTGCCGGAATCTGAACTATGTGAACTAAGAGAAGACGACCGTCGGCTTTCTGAACTACTACTGCTCCTGTCCTCACTAGTGCTACTCCGAAGGGATTCCATACTTCCACCGCTACTGCTGGTTGCCATACTTTCGGTGCTGGAGTATTTGCGCCTCGGACGTGGAGCCCCGGGCCTACCTTTGAATTCCATTATAGGACCGACCCCCTTTGGCCCTGTGTGTCGATTCATTTCTGGTGTGTCAGAATCGGAAGTGGGTCGGCCCTTAATCTCTAAAAAAATACCGTCCTTCGATTGCCCCCTCTCATCATCGGCGTCACGAGATTCACGACCAGCGCTTAAGCGGTGCGCAGCGTCGAGTTCAGTGGACGCAGAGCCCTTTAAATCAACCATGCTAGCGTCGCTACTCGTTGGCATTTCACGTGCTCGCAATGATTTTACAGGTAACCGTAAGTCCTTCAGCCGCGGATGAGCTGGTTGCGTCTGCGGCAAGTTTGGGGCACTTTTGATGCTATTCATGGCGGAGCCGTCTTTCTGCTGAAATTTTGTTGGCAGGGGAGCTGTCGACGGAGGTGAGGGCGTGTAACCACGTAGTGGTAATTGAGAAGTGGAAGCATTGCGATCCTCCTCATCGATGTGTATTTTTTCAAGCTCTTCAGATAACGCTGACGCATTGCTTTCGTTTTCTCTTTTCTGGCGGATAGTAGGAATCTTTGATCGACGGACGCTATCAGTTTTCATTGTAACTTTTCGGCGGCCTTTGTAATCTGGTTCACCACGTTCTACAGCTTCAAAGGCAGACGATGCGGAAGATATAACTTTCCTGTCCTCAGCTTGTAAAAGTGCAGGGTGGTTGCTGACGCGATCAAAATCGTCCAAGTCATCGTCTGAACGTGCGATTTTACAGTCAAAGGCTGTTTCGTATATTTGGCGGGTGGTCATCTCTTGCGGCCAGCGTGGCAGCGGCGCCGGCACGTAAAAGACGCTACGAGAAGGTCGGTGCTCCTCTACATCTTCAGGCGCGGCGCACGCGCAGCCGGCCGCGTCACGCCCACGGCGCCTTGGCGGCATCCACGCGCTCTCACCCGACGAAGAGGATGACCGCTCTAGCTCACGAAAGCCATCCTCTGCGACAGAGAATCGCTTGGGCAAGTTGGGACGCGCGGCAACGTGTGGGGCGTCTAAGCTGGCGGACTTTCTATAGCGTGGGCCGCGTGATGAAGAAGTGGTGGACGCCGTCGGGGCCGACGGAGCCGGCGGCGGAGGGCAGGCGTTTTGAACAGGTCGCCGTAGTAATAAGGACTAGGGTTCCTACGCGGTGCGTTGGCGTATCTCGGGTCTGAGCGACCGCTATCGGGAGAATGCAGAGATGGTGCAGTCGCAAAAGGATCGAATTCGCCAAATTCGTCTTCCTCTCCGTCCGTCGATGACGAAGGATCTTCGGATGTTGATTCTGAAACAATTGAAAACAACATTCATATAATGTAATCACTTTAATACATTTGCACTCGGATATTAATAATTTTATATGGACATAGCAATCCCGAAACCAAATGGCACTCGTTCAAAGCTCTTAAGGGCATCCCAGGTAAACTAGGGCCGATAACAAGGCAGACACAAATGGTCGACCGCCGTCTGAGGTCGTTTCGTCTCAAGTGCCATCATTTAAATGAGCACGCCACCGTGCCATTGCTCTCGAGAAGCAAACCGATAATAAGGAATGTGAAATATATTTTTCTTAATATTACGTTCTTACAATTCGCCCTTTTTGTACAATTTACTAAATGCAACAAATAGCAAAATGTCAAGAAACAGAAAGCCTTACAGACTTCATCCATATTCAGGGGAATAAAGGGGTTTTTTTACAAAGTTAGTTTGTTAATGCTAGTCTCACTCACTCGTAGCAGCTAATGTAATTTAAAAAGCACCTGGAAATACCCTAATGAGAGTTCCTTGCTCCACACAACAAAGGAGACATTTTCAATGCACGTTAAGCTAAAAAAGCTGGGATTTATTAAGCCTTGAAACTGAAAGGATACTCCACAGTCATAGGAGGATTCGTATCCGAATACTGTGACATTCTCTGGCTTTAATACAGTGTGTTTCTTGGTAATAAAACTACAAAACTCTTTAGGTTTCGTGTGACTTAGCACATTTTAACTGATATCAACATTGAGTCATTCTTATATATAGTTAATGTCATATCTTCAATAGATAGGTATGATTATGATAATGTATATATTGATAAGCTATTCCAAGGTTTAGATATCAAACAGTGTAAATAATAATGTAAAGATTTACTGATATTTGTTTGTCATGTTCATTTATCCTCACTTATCATATGCCGGCACTTGAAAGTGATTCCTGCATAGTTACAAAAACTATGCAGAGTAGTTTGTAGCAAGATCCTCGCTACTTTCCCTGCATTTTTAGGTGCCTCACATTTCGAGTGTGTCCTATCTCTCCGTGAGGACAAAGGCCCTTTCTTCCGGCGCACAATCGCGCCGCAGTCTAGTTAGTGTATTGTTCTCGAGAGTGTAGGTAACTACTTACTCGCCACGGGATAAAAGAGAAAATAATGCAATGACCAGGCTATAAAAATACTGTGACAATGTTTATTTCATCACTGAATATAACTACATAGGGGTACAATTTTTTAAATACTTTTTGATGAATTTCAGTCTGTAGTATTTCACGTGATTTAGGTGTAATACTTACGCTAAACCTCGATTTAACAAGAATGATGATGAAGTACGTAGATAGTTTAAACTTGAACATACTCTGATATTGAAAGAATTCAACAAAACATTTATTTTGATCTGGAGGCCTTACAGAAAGTCTTACACTTACAGAAAGAGCAAAATGGACGCACCAACGTTACTATCATATGCTTGTCCACCTGATTGATACAAGTATATTTTAACTATGCGGATTTCGCCTATACTTGCCTAAACTTGTGAAATACCGTGAGCGATACGCGCATATACTTATCATTGTGATGACGTTCACAAATCATAATAGAGCTTTAAGAAATGTCCTTTAATTGCTGCTTTTGCCGTGTCACTACATTTTCCTACAGCCTTGTAAGCATACTAAGTAGCAATCTACCGTATTTTTTCATTAGCCAAAGAACGGGCAAGTTACCACTATTACCGGGCAACAATTGCAAGTTTTAATCAGCCCTATTGTCGCTCGTCAGTAAAGTCTAGACTGGAAAAATGTCCGGACGTAATAAGCAGAGGCTTTTGATTGCGGTCTACTCGTTGGAGCCAACTTTTTAGCATTGACGTCATGCGGATGAATAGATTGCATTATGATGATTTATAAAACCTTTTTTTTATGTTGTACGATAATGCTTTACTAACATTTCTAGCGACTTATCGCTATCGGGAGATATTTTAACACTTTCGGGCGCTCTCTCTGTGTCAAACACTATAAAAGGACGTCCACAAATGTCTAGCGTGCCCGAACGAAGCCGAACTGTGTCTTTTGTGGTTGATTCTATCATTGTATTTGCGAGAACTAGTAACACAGAGGTAAACTGAGACCCTCCATTTACCTCAGCTCTGTTTTTGTCTCTGTTTTGTAAAGAGGTGTGGAACAACTCATATCTTCTTAATTTTTTATATTATATTGTACTGAAATCATTAGATAAAGCGACCATGTCAGATCACCGAATCGTCTGAATTCCCAAAACCCCTAATTTACATCCAATATGCCATAATGTAGCAACTTTCCTTCACAACCACACACGTAATAGCGAACCTAACCTTTCCGGGGTTCAGAAAGACATTTGGCACGTAAATCGCGGCAATTTAACAAATTTTCTCGCGACGGGTGCCGGTCAACCACGCGGAAAAGCAATTACGACACGTAATGACGACACTTAAACTCCCTACGGCGCTAATAGACAATTTGCCCATTGGGTATGTTTTCCAATGTATCGGAGACTTGATCGAAAAGTGTCGGCTGTTTTCTTCACTAGCGCATAAAATAGAATTAAGTGGTTCTCGTTGAGCAACCAAATGTGAGTGTTGTTTAGTAAAACGTCCCACTATGTCGATTGCTATAGCTGCTTTGTCAGTTTATTAATATTAATGATCTGATTTTGATGTCCCTGTTAACATGAAAACAATATTAGATTCATGTGTTTGAGAAATAGAAATTCTGCTCAGCAACTATCATCTATTTTGCGGAGTCCCTCATATTAACTAGCATTGAAATTTTAGGCAGAAACAAGTGACACTTTTGACAAGTGGCATGATATGTATGAGACGTTTCGTTACAAATTCAGAGTCTCGCGCCAAGACGTATATTTTGTACAATTGTTACAAAATACCTAGCGTAATATTCGTTTTTTTATCAAACAAACCACGTCAACTGAATTCTAATAAAAGTAGTGTTCGTTAGCAAGCAGTTTAATTTGTATATAAATAATACTTAAATAACTTACCAGATTCGTAGTAAGGTTGTGAGCGATGTCTGGGCTGTCGCTCGTGTCTAAGCGGCGCCGACGGCGCTGGCTCCGGCGGTGACTCAGCCGAGCCCTCTGGCGCGCTCTCAGGGCTTCTCCTAGACACGCCAGGAGCTGACAAGTCAAAGTCCGTCCTCCTTGCCGATTCGTAATCAGCTCGTCTTCTAGCTGACTCAGCGTCAAACTCCACGCGTCTACCGGAATCCCCGTCGAATTCTCTGCCAGGGTATCGTCTCCCTGATTCGTAGTCGTAAGGACGACGGCACGAGTCGAAGTCGTAGTTGCTACGGCGTGTGTCGTAGCGCCATCTGGCGGAGTCTGGGGAGCGGCGTTGCTCGCGGGAGCGGCGGCTGCGCTGCGGCGAGCGGCGCGCTGTGTCGCGAGGTGTGCAGTATGCCTCTATGAATTCAACCTGTAACAATTAGAAAGACATTTGAATATTTTATAAAACTCTTCATACAGTAGATAGATAGGGATACCTGACATATTGTTTCAATCTGCATAGCAGTAACTAGCGTCCGTTAAAATTTATTATCTGGCAACCTTCCGTAATTGCATACCAAACTACTATTAGCAAGAAAGCCCTCTATCATGACGGTCGATTATGTGGCACGGTAAAGTGGTAATAAAATGCAGCGGTCACATATCCGTCCGGAACGGCCGGGACGGTCTCCCCTCCCGTCATTACCACGGGTCGGTTTATGGGGACGGGTATAAAGAATATTATGAGATATTGTACCAGCATTGACGATACGATGAGGTGATAACATTCCGAGGGACGGTGCCAAATTTAGTCCGTACCAAGACAAATTGTTATGGCGCCTTGTTTTGTTGTGACTGCTGGAAGAACGATGTTGGGATCACATTACGACATATAATGTTGACGTATGAATGAGTTTACATAGCCATAACAATTATCTAGTCCATTGCTACAAGATTGTATGAGCTACACCTAATCCCACACACTTCACTACACCTATCGTAAATAAAAACTTTAAATAATAATGTTCATTCATGATGAGCACCAATGTTTATTTGTCAGTTTATCAACAATGGAATTGTTTGCAAAACACTTTCATTATCTCACGATGGCATGCTTCACGTTCTCACTCTTAACATTTCATAAACTGCTCAATCTAGAATGACATTCTATTTATTTTTAACGAGTTTACTTTCCATGCCATCGCCTTTTCTAAATCACACATGGGTTGGAATCTGTTTAAACGGGATGATATCTGTTTAAGCTCGGGGTGTTTTTGGGCCATTAGAGCCCGTGATGAGTCCCCGCTTCCGCGCCCCCGGCTATGTTATAGGGCTCTCATTAAGGACCAAATTAGTGACAGCTCTGCAGGATCCACCTTGGCGCGTAAACAACTTGAGTGTTTAGTATTTATGCACCTATTAATGCTTTATGATGAAATGTTTTATGTGATACCGCAATGGAATTAAGTCATTTGGAAAGGTGAATGTTGCCTTGAATTCACAAGATGAGAACAGTTATAATAGTAGACATTTTATCATCTGTAAGAAATGTCCAAGTGTCCTTCACTCACAAATATATCCACTAAAAAATTGTAAATAGTTTTTAAGAGATAGTTTTGTCTAGTTCGGGTTTGTATTCCGGCATATCATTTTTTAAATAACCTTGAGTGTATTTGAGCCTGTTGAATGAATACGAAAATAAATAAATAATTGTTATTATTTTTCACAATTGCTCTATATCACGTTATAATATTGCTTCAACATTCAACGCAAAAGGTAAACAAAATGAACAGATTGGCATCAAGTAGGTATATAAAAGTCATAGCTCAAAAAGAGAAAGGGCTGAGATCCGGTCTGCCCTCAGGGCCAAAGAACTCTTTATTCAAACTTTTCCTATAAGGGCTTGCTTCATCTGGCGCATTGTTTAACGATCCGCCGTTATGCATGAAAATTATTTTACATAATTAAACGACGGGCAACCCTCGCCCTGATTTGCGATGTCTACCGAGGTTTGCTCGTTATTTGCATATTTTGCTAGTACTTAATTAAAAGATCTCTCAAATTTAAATGCAGAAAAAGTTATCTATTCGATGAACATGGCACTGAATTAGATGTTTTATCATCTTGATAGTATCTGCGATGCAAAAGTCAATTCATTGGCATTATTATGGGCGTCTCCAAAAAATAAATCAACTATTGTTTCCAACTAAATGTACTTATTTCAAGTTAGTGAATCGTTGAAGTACGCTTCTGTCGTACTAGATAGACTACCTAACTCCATGCAAATGATGTACCCATGGTCCAAATAGACGCACATTTTATTTACCGATTCAAATCAATGCCGTCATTCGGCCGGCCGTAAGGGTTAACTTTGAAAGGGATCAAATTGAATTCAGCTGAAGCTCGCATGCTCCCGTCTGTCCATTCATCAATTGTATCGCATAAAGGGGGAATAGTAGACAACAACTCACTTCCTGCGTACTATTCCACTAGATTGTACCTATAAAAGCAAACACGGTTCTATCGGTAATTAATAGAACTTTAGATTGGTTTTTATGATGAAACAAGCAGTCGACAATTTAGTAATCTGTATATGGTTTCAGCTGTGGTTACTGAAAGAGTAAGTCTAAATATTTCTCAAGTTATACTATTTCAACCAAGACTGGCTTCCCCTGGTCGATATTTCATATCACCATATCAATTTATCGTTAAAAACCAACTTCCGGTTTAATTCGATAAAGGTTGCAGATTAAAATCTATTTAACCTTTGGGATTGCTTGATATTATCTATTAAATTTAGGTACAATTACAATGATATGAAATATGACTCGTACTGTTATGGTATCCAGTGTTAGTGTAACTAACTGTGTGTCTCTGGTACCACTAGCTAACTTTTTATTGCCAGTTACAGGTTGTATGTGCTTACTCGTTTTCATTCGAGTGCTATTTAACAAAAACTATTTGATTGGAATATTATATTTTTATTTTTATTGAATAATCGAGTAAAAGTGTCCTTGCTAATAAATGTACCCACACCCAGGTCAATTGAAAAATGTCGAGACATTCTTACGCCTCGTTCTCCGTGATGTATTTGTTTCAGACTTCCCTTTTATTTTAATTAAATTCGACGAGTGAGGACAGACGGAACGGCGCAAAAACAGCAATAATATCGGCCTTGCCGACTGAAGCTTCTGTCTTTAACTCGGATGTTAATGTCATACAAAACCTATCTAAATACGCCCTTTTGTACACAAATAAGAATGAGGAAACTACAATCGATACATAATTAAAAGTCTCCATATCGAATTGTGAATCAACGAAGATTTATAGCTAGATGATTGACTTCTTAGAAACAGCACAACGTATCAAGGACCTCACAGATCCTGATGAATTCTAACCGCGTCGTATGACTCAGCGACCTTTTTACACCTTAAGTTTTCGGTGTCATTTAAAATATTTTAAGAGATAATGATATATTATCTAACCCCTAGTGTCGACTTCACAATGGTAGTGTGATCTCCAAATATTATTTCAAAGACACAACAATGCCGACTTAAGTACAACTGTACCGAGAATTTGATAATCTTTTCGTAGTTAGCAAAAACTAAGTTGCTATCAGCATGATTCATGATTACGTTTTTCGATGTTTCCATGTTGATAATGATAGTGCAACAAGTGCGTATTAAATATTGAGACTGAAGAACCAAAAATACGTAATATAATTGCGGTATATGCATGAGCTAAACCACTTCCAATTCAAGTGCCTAAACTTTATGACTACAAACTACAATTCATCGTCTATGGCGCAATACATAATGTCTACTTTTACTATTTAAATAACAGTTTAAGAAATAAAGTACGTAGATTAATACTCATGAAAATGCACATAATGATACATTAATGACCCAAGGAAGTCCATATAAACAATTCCGGGTTCGCCCGCGTGAGTAATCCGAAGAGCACGAAGGATATGGGACAAGCTACAGACGGCGGTGAGTCAGACCGTATTAATACCGGAGACACGCCTCCAGGGATACCAGTGTACGTAGCCAAATGAAGAAACGCTCGCGATAATATCATTTTCGTAGCTATCTATCTCTATCGCTCTTCCGTATTGGCGCGACAGAGCCAGACTGCGTTTCCATCGGCGTCTAGCGTCAAGGATTGTCATTCGGCTGGGCCGGCTGCTAAAATAGCTTCAGAGCGTCGCGTGACTCCAATAATCATTTGTTTACTTTCTAAATCTCGTATACAAAACACATTACCGAACCGAAAACATCCGTATTTCAACTTGTATAAAACTATTTTTATATCAAACGATCGCGGGAGATATGAAATTGAGACTGAAAGGAGTGTAACGCGCATTTCATAGGTCGTTGGTTTAACGGCAAAAATATTCCTAACAATTGAGTATTTTAGCACGTGACCTAGTTGAGTCAGTTTTATATTGGTGTTATATTTTTTTAGAACTATTAGTTATATCTTCAAGGACGTATTCATCATTCCTAAGCAAATGCCTATCATTAATATTTTGTTCTAGAAGTCTAATTTTATAAAGCAGTTACTGTGTGTCTGATAGCGTCATAAGGTCAATACAATTAATTTTATCAATTAGTCTACAAATAGGCCAATGAACATAAAAAAGATTAGGTACATTTAAAATTATTCTTAAAGGAAATATTGAAGAAATATTTGAATAAGTCATTTAAGTGAAGAATTATAAGCATTACAAAGAATATCTTGATAGAATCCCCCAGTTGTCCTCTTAATTAGCGTGGCTTTTAGCAGATGTTTCTTGAATTTATATGTATTGTGTGACTCACTCCACTCAACTCCACTGTTTACAATAACAACGAGGACAAAAAAAATCGTAGGTAATCTTATGCTTCGCACTTCAAGATTTATGATCGATAGGTATAGGTATTTCAGACGTAAAATATTCCTAAGAAATCTTGAATCGACATTTGTGTTTATTTAAAAGCGTAGTGCTCTTGTAGATATAGTATGACATAAGCGTAAGACCATGTTTAGATGTTATGTTCGAAGCTCGAGAATGTTTATGACGTAAGTATCAGTGAATAATTTAATCTTAATGATACTCATAATGATATGAAGTAAATCTGGTTATTAACTGGAAGATTGTAATGACGCAAAACTACAACACCAGTGGTATTATACCACCAAAGTCTGAAGTACCAACAGGCACAGGCATAAATATCGACAAGGTCCCAAAATATGAGGAACTGTGAGATTCGCGTATTTTACATTTATTTTAGAAAAGCCTATCCATATTTCGGAGTATCAGGACTCCATAAGTCCATAGGTGTATTATAGATTGCTAGAATGTGATGAGACTGGGGGTTGCTAGACAGCTGCTATCAGTCTGGCCACTCCCACCCCGTCAGATCACGTTCCGCAAACTACAGACCGCAAACAGGTACCTTTTTATTATTTTCACTTTCGTAGGCTTCACGTACGTGCTTTCATTATGCCGGGCTTGGTTAAAATCCCTGCCAACTGCCTCCGCATTATTTTAACCATAAAAAATATACTTAGGTACTGTATTTTTTGTTCGTTTATTTTTTTTATTTTTAATAGTACTAATAAATGCTGTGCTGTGATACTCGTCGAGTCTACATGCGTTGAGTATTAGCTCCGCTCTTCCTAAGACGGTGTGTACCCGCTTGGCTATAGCAAGTCTACCCTATGACGTACTTAATCTTATAAATCAGACAGGCATTTTAAATTGCAGGCATATGTATATTATGTGCTTTAGCAGAATCTTTCGTATTACGAAATGTCACGCATCGCGGGCGTTTCCTAGGCGCACATTTCGATATTTTAAGTGAGAGTTACATTTAATTATACTCCCATTCAAATACGTATTTCAAGTAGCAGAAGATCATTAAAAATAATACTTTCTAGAACATCACAAAAGAGAACTTAGATCATTACCCCGCATTTCCTGCTCACTTGACTAGGCTAGACAAACAATTGTTGCAAATGACAAAACAAGAGGAGGAAATAAGCTTAATTACTAAGTTGCCGGTCCGAGCCGAAGGGCCGAGGGCTTCCTTGAGGAGGCCCTTGTGACTGTTTCAATGAGGAAGCATGCAATTACGGAAGAAATTTACACACTTCCTTAAAAGGTCGTTGTACGCACTCAAATTTAGCATTAAAATCTTAAGCCGCGTAAAAATAGAACAAGATTTGGGTAGACAAAAAATCAACAATGACTAGAAACCTCATAACAACATAGGTTCATTGTTATGTTGATGAAAGGCAGGGATCAAATTAGTTCCTTTTCTTATCCGTTGTTCGTCTGTCAGTGCCCGCACACTTTGAAAGAGAAGTTTGAATGTATCATTCAGAGCTACAAGTTGTAAGTTATACCAGAGGGCCGGATGGAGCACAGATAAATCTTTGTTTATGAAGGGCCCTTAGAATTCGCTTAGAACTTTGTTAGGTCACGTCTTTACAAATTAGGTACTGATGGCACTCGACTGCCTTGAAACTTGAATTCCGTTTAGGAATTTGTGAAGTCATTAGACTGGTATTTTGATTGTAATTTTGTGATGACGTATGCGTTAATTGACGCACGGTTATTATATTGAGATGTTACAAAATTACGTAACAATTTATTGTTATTTATGAATTCCAGTAGGTCCTAGCCGTTTTTCCCAAAGTTTAATACGTAGTTAGGTACTTTGGAAATAGGCCAAAGATTAACTGTCGTATCGGACGCCAAACTTTGCTCTCTGAACTCTTAACTGAGTTAAGGCAGCCCCAGGGACTGACTACAAATCAATATCATCCACGACCTTATCTTTTATTGCTTTAGTTAGCTTATTGTTTTGTATGTCAAAAAAAATCTTATCGGGCTTATTGATATGGATGTTATTAGATCATGTATGCTATTGTCTTCTGCTAGTCATTCCGATATCAAGGCATGTATAGATGTAGTTAATAATTGAAAAGGAGGATAAAGTGGAAGGAATAATAAACCTTCTCAAGGACGAGGGAAAATCTGCCTTACAAATGGAAGGCTGGAGAATGTTGGGGTATATTGTTATCAATGCATACTTGAAGTTTAATAGGTAATATTAAAGAGCTGGTTCTAAACAGGGAAGCCATTAACCTAAATCAGAGGCCACAAATAACTCACCACATGCACCACTAGGATCCACTGCGCGATCTGTCGCATCTTTGATATCAACTTTTTGTTAGAAGGCATGGTTACAAAGTCATACAATCCAGTCTTGACTATAATGTAACAAACTATGCAAGGAATCCACAAATGGCACGGAACGATCGCTAACTTTATCGACCGTTTCACTTGTGACACGCACACACACACAATATAGAACTACACTTTCACAAAAACTTGTTCTTATTCTACGTACACGAAAGGTCTGTTACTCAGCAGTTTTTAATGTATAATGACGTGCACCCTAGGTGTTTGGCAGTAAAACCTGCGTTATAACACCTAGAACGGTTCTTTACTTCTCGAGTCCAACTGGAGACTGACAACACTGTTCAAACACTATACGCGAATGTGTAAAACGGTGACTCATCGCCCCGCATACTGTTTACCGAGGCTTGAGTCATCGCGGTCGGGCGCCGCGGGCGCGCTTCAAGCGCTTCGCTAACCGTCGGCTGAGGCGTAAACCGCTTACAAATGCCAAGCGCTGGAATGCTACGTTATAGGAAATCGACTCCATTAATACCTCCGTTCCGCACGTGTACAACGACAAACCACGCCATAATAGACTTTAAGCTTGTAGTCGCAAGAACTAAGGTCCTTATTCAGAGTTGGTTGGGTAGAGCGACGTTAACTTTCGCGTTTGAGTTAAAACTTGTGTTACGGCACGGCCTCAGTAGATCGAATGCCGTTTTGAGGTCGTTCGCGCGATAGGAACGCTAAAATATCTAACAAACTACTGTAGGTAATTGTCAGTACTGAGTAATCGTCTTATCTGTAGTGAAGGCGCACTTCGACTCTGTCTAATTAAAATAGATACGAACTAGATTAGAAATAGTTTCAAGCTTGTTTCGAAACCAGTGTCCGTACTCAGTTATCCGTGGTGCGAAACGGTAACTGGCCAAGCGTAACTTTTTCACCAACCAATGCTGCATTCGGGTGGTTCGTTTAAAGTTCTCTTCTTACAAAAAGAGCAATCGTTGCTGAATCAAGGATTTAGCTTAAAACAAACTTCTTATGATTAGATTGTCTCGTCGAACTCTGGCATTTACATTTGCATACGGCCGACCTTTTATAGGCCTTGTGTATACGTAATACAAACAAGATTTTAAGTTATGCAGCGAAATGTTTTAGACGTCCGTATTAAATTGAGAGAGGCAAACACACGTCTAGGTATTTTTTCGTGAGTTGGTTTGATAGCGCAGGAATTAAAAACTTGATACCAAGATTGTTTTCTTGATATTAATTTAAAGTAGAACATTTATAAATGTATGTATGTCTATGTACAGTGTAGGTATTGTAACTGCAATTGTCATACGATAAACAAACAAATACATGCCTTTCGTTTTCGTGTTGTTCTTTGGCGAGCATATTTTGTAAAATTTAAATCTAGCACGCTGTTAACAGAGTCAGTGAAATAATAAAACACTATTACTAAGATTAAAATCTCGTTCGCGCAGAAAAGGTATGAAATCGCTCCAAAACCTAGCCACCTAGCTTAACTATATACAGCTCAAACTTAAATAATAATTTTCTAGAGCCAGATTCCAGACACGCTAATGACACTTAAGTGCCAAGTCTTTCAAGGATAATGCACTTAGAGATGACATCACAAAAATGACTCACGCAAAAATGCCCCTTACGCAATGGACAAATTAAAAGGAAATGCACGCGAATATTTCAATTTACGAAATTCGCGAATGTGAGTCAGCGCAGAGTTTATAAAGTAAACCCGCAAAAGTAAAGGTACATGCCAGTATTTTGACTATTAACATTCGTCGAAGTCAACTTCTCCACACATGTAACTTTGAACTTAATAGAAGCAAAGTTTAAGACGAGGGAGGCAAAAGGGTTAGGCGGAACTGGAGTCAGTTTAACAGATATCAGCGATACATATCTCTAATTTTAATTCGTCTTGGGTGAACCTGCCTTAAATAAACAATGAATTATATATGAACTGTGGATGAGATGATCGAGTATTCGGAGTATTAGTACTTTTATACAGGGACAGTTTTATGGCAGTCATATTTTTTATGTTGCTCTTTCTATCATCCTTACAAACCAGTTACGGCATTAGTTTACTTAAGGGGTGTATGAGGATAGAATAATCTAGAAATTGGCCTAGTTAATCTGCAAGGGTTAATACGCCCGTCATTTAGAAAAAAATACCCTGTTCCAACATAGACTGTCGTATTTACCTTGTCCAAAACAATTCTCAAACAATTCCCAGTCCCAAATGTATAATAAAAAAAAATATTGGGGACACCTTACACAGATCAATTTAGCCCCAAACTAAGCAAATCTTGTACTACGGGTGCTAAGCGACGATTTACATACTTAAATAGATAAATACATACTTATATACATAGAAAACATCCATGACTCAGGAACAAATATCTGTGCTCATCACACAAATAAATGCCCTTACCGGGATTCGAACCCAGGACCGCGGCTTAGCAGGCAGGGTCACTACCGACTGAGCTAGACCGGTCGGTATGCTAAATTATGGTTATGATTTCGAAATGACGGGCGTTTTTTCAACCACTGCTAATCGTGTCAAATTAGTTTACTGAGTCACAATGCTGGTAATGAGACATAATCTGTGCTTCGATAAGCGCGGTGCAGTACTCTTTTAATTACCGAGTGGCTAATCAGGTGTTTATGACTGCCAAATGACTTGTTTACATTCAAGTTTCCTCCGCGATGACTAACGCAATTAGTATGTAATCGGGTGTGCATATGATTAAGGCGATTTAACTACTGTACATAGTTTAAAGTTTAAATATGACGCGCGTTGGCTAGTGACTACTTACAGAAATATCTAATAATATAGTTTGATTAAGTTTGGTTTACTAATGAATGACCAAAAAACTTTTGACTCTGAAAAAATGGCATCGCTAATAAGTTTCTTGCTCAAACACATTTTATCTTTCATATCGTCACTACTTTTAAAAAAACTTGTATCTTCGTCTGTCAATGAAAAGAAAATTGTAGTAAGTATGTATGGAATGCATATAGACTTACTGCGTTTTAACTTTGAGGAACAGCGTGAGATACGAGATATTTTAAAAGTAGTGACGATATATAATTATACGAGACCAGAAAATACTCTGAAATCTGAATTCGTTCGTAGAAACGACGGTATGAAATAAATGTGATATTATAGGTATCTTTGGCGTTAAGTTTCAAGCCGGCAGATACTCGCCGCAATACTAACTAACGACTTAAGTCATATTGCTATCTCTTTCATCCTTATGGAGACTCAGTGTAATAGAGAGTTAACGTACTATAACATCAGTCGGCAACAAGTATAAACATAATACTTCTACACTATCATTGATCATATCTTTTGAATTTTCTGACGGTCAGAAATATTCTAGAAAACTTGATGAAGTGTGTTGAACTAAGTTGCTTAGCGTAATGGGGAAACAGGTGTGTATATTTATGTACAGAGGCTTATTTTCACATTATCACTATGGTAATTGTCCTATCGGTGAGTCATAGGCGTTCCCTATCACTCTGGGTCACATATGGGCTGTGACGCTCACGTGAAAATAATGACTCATTTTATGTAGCAGGTGTTCTGTTTTTGACGTTTTAAGCGCGTCAGGGGTGTTGTTCTGAAACCGCCGTATTTGTGAAGTCGAACAATGTGAAAGTACCACATCTTTAAATTAAGTCACTGTGGTCATAGCGACGGCCTGGCAAATCCGCTGGTCGCAGGCTCGAGTCCTGCTAGAGGTGTGAATTTTTCCATTTTTCATGCATGATAAAAAAACAAATAAAAGTGCCATGTTCAATTGTCTCTGTTTGTTTCATAATTATTTGGGCCTTATATAACAGACAAAGCCAATAACACAAAATAATATACTTAGGTAGAAGTCTAGTGTATCTTCTTTATCTTTAAGTACTTCTTTACTATTTCAAATTTACAATTGCATCTCAACAGCTCGAGAAAAAGTAGCACAAATTGGATATGAATGCTTCGTATTTAAAAAGTTACTCCTACTAAATTTAACTTCTGATTAGCAGAAACGTCTGCAATCGATGCCGTTAGGCTTAGAATAAATTTAAAAGTGGAAAATGTCTGCCTTGGGTGAGACTTGAACTCACGGCCTCTGGATCGATACTCCAGCGCTCTGCCAACTGAGCCACCAAGACTTCAACCACCCTACTATATTGCACCTATCTTGAAATGATTCTGTTGTACGTTATGATTGACTTAACTTAACCCTTAACCCTTAGTGCGTTTTCACATTATCCGATCCGATATCGGATGTCGGACCGATATATCATACATTACAGGCGCCATCTTGGATTTTTTCTATTGAAATCCTTCCGACATCCGATATCGGATCGGATAATGTGAAAACGGCCTTAAATTCATAGTGATGTATATGCATCATCTATTTTTGACTCTAATGACAGCTGCATGTCAAAATTCAAATTTGAATAAATCTTCGTCGTCATGCATGCATGGGTTAAATGCATGATCTTGATAAAGATTTAGGGCCCATTTAGACTGTACGAGAACTCGCATACGAGTTTTATTACATTGCGGTATTTGATGGATGTGCAAAATAATATGTAACCTCAACAGCCCGCAACGTAACTAAAATCGCATGCGAGTTCGCACGCCGTCTAAATCAGGCCTTATTCAAATTTGAATTTTGAAATGCTGTCAATACATCACTATGCATTTAAGGGTTAAGACATTCCACATTTACATTTTAACTTTTAAGTAATATTGTGCAATCAATCTTAATTACTTTGTTCATAAAGTATTTTCAAATCTATCAAACCATTAATAACCGTTAGTTTAAATTGATTACACATACTTACGTCATTTCTGTTTGATAGAATTAGAAGACGTCATCATTTTACGAAGGTTCTTAAGTACCTATCTTACTTAGTATGGGTATCTATTAACATAGTTAGAAAAAGACAGGTAAACGCGGGCGAAAGACTGCAACTGTCACGCCATTCTTGTGCTAGACCAGCTGCGGAGCAAGCATAGAATCTCATCCGCGAGGTAGACTACCCGTCCTTTTCTAACTCTATTATAGAAGAAAGGGTAGTCTCTTTCACAAATACTCACTAAGGATAATTCAAGCGTACCCCAACAGCAGAACCATCGGAGAAATGTCATTCAGTCATTGTGTGTCTCGTGCCAATATACCTACGGGAAAGCACGGTATTCGAATTAAATCCTTTAGCTTTCCTAATGATATCAGAGCAAATTAGAATAACACAAAAAAGTAGATATAAGTACAGATGTCATATATACCATAGATCAAGCAAACGTATCTACTTAGCGTGTCAAATGAACTCAGTAAAATCTACTGAGTTGTCCGTCTTCAATCGCAGCTCGCGCTTGCAGCTTTCGGACGTCAATTTTTGTAAGTTGAAGTCAACAAAAACATTAAAAATGCCTCGTTACGTGATATTTAATAGCAACAAAAAAAAAATTATGAACACTCTAGGGCCTGAGACATATTTCAAATCACACAGGCAAGTAGGTAACAACTTCAGTACAAAATCTGACACGCTCGGCCGCCATACAAATAGATGAACTTGTTTCTCTAGTGTATATAAGAGTAGGTATTTCCGGGTTCCCGGGACAAGAAGTAAGCAGACAAAAATGGCTGTGTGTCGCGCCAATCGAATCCTGCGCTATGCCAGCTGGTTAGGCGAGTGTTCGACTTGCATAAATGGGAATAAAGCCGGGACCCAGGGGTCGGTTACAGTATAAAGCGGAAGCAAAAAAGTGACGACCGGCCTTTTGGGCAGCAAACATTTTGGACGCTAAACAGGGTTGCAAGCGTGAGAAATAAACTTAAATGTTGTGCGTCATTCGTAATGAATTTTAACTACCTGAGCTACGTAGTCTGCAACATCGTACATATTTAAGAAAAATCACGTCTGTCACTGTTAATTACCTATAAAAATGCGTTTAGGTGGAGTATAGGAGTCTTGATTCTATTGAAAACTTGGTTGCCTATGTAAATCATATAACCATAATGAATTATTTCAGGCAATAGATGATAAATGCCATACCTATCAATCGATTATTCTAAGGTACGTCTATGTATGTTTATTTTTCATGTAGGTACTTAGGTGAAGACGTCAAATAAAGTTACCTACACGCGTCTAACCCGAGAAAATGTATATATCTCAGAAATTTTAGAATCATACATGGAAGCGGCAAAATACTTTAAAAAAAAGTGCAAGTAGGTACCTATGCCATTAAAAAAAGTCCATTCGCTGCTAACTTACGCCAAACAATTACGACACCATAAAGGCCAAACCCTCCCAATTCAGAGTCGTTGAGCCTGAACAATTCCGACACCCAGGTACCATAGCCACAATCACAATCGCTTACGCTTCGTAGCACTCTCCCTATCACTCTTCTGTAGTGGTGCGACAGAGCCAGACTGCATTTCGATCGCCAGGTAGCGTCAACGATTGTCACTTCGGCTAGTCCGGCTGAGCATTGAAATCGTTCGCACTGCGACGCATATTTTACACGCCTATTTGAGCACTGGAAGTATTTGGCAAATACCAGTGAATCTATAAATACCAGCAAATCAATATACTCGCGAATAAGTTGGACTTAGAAAATAAATAACGATAAGAAACGCAATCGCAGTACATCCTCGGAAGTGACACTGTTGCCATGGCTACCATACGTGTATGACTGTAAAGTAAAAGCTACCAGTGCTACCTGACAGATGACGGCCTTCTGTCACATTTATTGACAAATTTGACAATGACTTAAGATTGAAAGTGGCATCTACTACCCTGTCTAGTCAAAGCAAAAGTAACTACCAATGTACTTTTACTTTACGTCACTTGATATCAGTTTACGACTTATACCTCTAACATTGATGAGTCACATGTGGAATACAATTTGATATAGGTACTTAGACGAAGTAAAATATTACAATAGTTATTTGTTATACAAGGGGGCAAAGTTGTATTTTAACGCCGAGAGTAGAATTGAAAAACGAGCAAGTGAAAGGTTTCTATAGTTGAACCACGAGCGAAGCGAGTGGTTCGAGAATAGAATCCTGAACTTGCGAGTTTCTTAACACACGAGAAGTAAAATACATTTGCACCCGAGTGTAACACAAAACTTTTCCCCTCACTACAGCGAGAAAACTACAACGCAAAAAATGCGTTTAGCACTGCTTCCAGTAGTTCCACAGGTGGTAAGTCATCTTTATTACTATAGATTCACCTACTTTTATCAATTTTAAAGCAGTTAATTTGACTTTATTCAAGGTCAAATTACTTTACCCACTAGTGGATAAAATGCGTTTTTACCCGCTGGTATTAAAGGACAAAACACGTGTTTCCGAGCTAGTGAGGGGAAAAATAACTTACAAAACTAGCACCAAGAAGCGAAAAAATTGCGATCGCGGTACCGTTCTAAGAAATAACTTAGAATTTAACAAAAGTTAAGAAGACTAATCGCGGTATTTAACGTAAATAAGTACATAATCGATAGTGACAGCAAATTCTTTGACCACCATACTTGTATGTTAACTAGACAGTTTTTTACGACTTATCATACTGATGAATGAGTCAAACTTTTGGGATACGATTCATAATAGGCGCGGTAAAGTAATAGGTAGTAGAAAATAACGATATACCTCAAAAAAAGACTAGCCGACGTATTGTGCTTCCAATTTTATCACTTATCCACGTGGATAAGACCATCTGTCACTGGGATCCTTTTAATTTACCGAAGATTTTTTTGTCGAATTTCATTTCCCAAACGAATTTTGCCAACTACACGTTTGTCAACTCAATCTTTCCCATAATAACATTTGACAACGTTAAAATCCGTCAAATGATAATTTCCCAAACTGTTGTAATGCAACTTTTATAACCCCAACTGTTAATTTCGCAAATGTTTCACTTGGACTAGAAAAGTTTGCTCAACTTTACTTTCGTCAAATTAATTACTGGACAAAATTATTTAGTCAAATAATTTGTTTAGTAAAAAAATTTTTCCTTAAAAACACACTATGCAAAACCAGTTTTTGACAAGTGTTTTAACATGATTGTTTTCATTTACCGAATTTCATTTCCCAAACAGATTTTAACAACTACTTACACGTTTGCTTCCCACAAACACTTTTGACGAAAATACCATAATTATGACGAGTCAAATAATCTTTAAAAACCTAAACATAGCCCAAAAACCTAAAAGTAGGTTTAGGTTAGGTTGGAACTGGGACCCCCACACAAAATGTTGCTAAAAAAGTAGGTTTAGGTTAGGTTGGAACTGCGACCCCCATACAAAACTTTGCTAAGAAAGTAGGTTTATGTTAGGTTGGAACTGCGACCCCCACACAAAACTGTTGCTAAGAAAGTAGGTTTAGGTTAGGTTAGAACTGCGACCCCCACACAAAACTGTTGCGAAGAAAGTAGGTTTAGGTTAGGTTAGAACTGCGACCCCCACGCAAAACTTTGCTAAGAATGTAGGTTTAGGTTAGGTTCGAACTGCGACCCCCACACAAAACTGTTGCTAAATAAAGTAGGTTTAGGTTAGGGAAGAACTGCGACCCCCACACAAAATGTTGCTAAAACAGTAGGTTTAGGTTAGGTTAGAACTGCAAACCCTACACAAAACTGTAGCGAAGAAAGTAGGTTTAGGTTAGGTTAGAACTGCGACCCCCACACAAAATGTTGCTAAGAAAGTAGGTTTAGGTTAGGTTAGAACTGCGACCCCCACGCAAAACTTTGCTAAGAATGTAGGTTTAGGTTAGGTTCGAACTGCGACCCCCACACAAAACTGTTGCTAAGAAAGTAGGTTTAGGTTAGGTTAGAACTGCGACCCCCACGCAAAACTTTGCTAAGAATATAGGTTTAGGTTAGGTTCGAACTGCGACCCCCACACAAAACTGTTGCTAAATAAAGTAGGTTTAGGTTAGGTTAGAACTGCGACCCCCACACAAAATTTTGCTTAAAAAAGTAGGTTTAGGTTAGGTTAGAACTGCGACCCCTACACAAAACTGTAGCGAAGAAAGTAGGTTTAGGTTAGGTTAGAACTGCGACCCTCACACAAAACTGTTGCTAAGAAAGTAGGTTTAGGTTAGGTTAAAACTGCGACCCCCACACAAAATGTTGCTAAGAAAGTAGGTTTAGGTTAGGTTAGAACTGCGACCCCCACACAAAATGTTACTAAAAAAGTAGGTTTATTTCGAATACGTTAAGATTTGGTTATATAAAAAAATGTCAAAGTAAATGTGGTTTATTTATATTTTTGTCAACTACTCGGTTTGAGTAAACAAGGTTTGTTAAAATAAAAAATGCCCAAGAAATGTTTTACCAAATGTTAGATTTGGCTTTTTTTCTGTTGGGATAATATTGGTTGGCAATTAATCATTTTGATTAATTGAAGTTTGGTAAAATGAACATTGCCAAAGTAAGGAAATGTCTAAATATTTATTTGGATATCATTATTTTGGCAAATATGTATATGTCACACGATAAGTTGGGAAATGATGAGTTGCCTTTTAAATTTTTGGGATACATTGTTTGGGATGTGAAAATCTGGCAAATAACTTTCGGTAATACATTAGTAACCCTCTGTCACTCTCACACTGACATACTTGCCAAAGCGTGACGGATACTTTATCCACATAGATAAATGATCAAATTATTGGAAGCATAATACGCGGGCTGGGTTCGCGGTTCCTAATATCTTTATTAAATATCGTAGAAAGTATCGTTCTTATGAGTTGTTTGTTAAAAAGCTGAAGGACTTCTTAATTGACAAGGCATTTTTTTACGGTCCGTGAATTCTATAGTAAGTTTAATTTAAAATGATGAATGTGTGTTTTTTTCCTTTGATATTTTGTTTTAATTTCTTGTGTTTTTTTTTTATATATATAATTATGGTTAGTATTTAAATTTATCATTATTTTTTGACTAAGTTGTTTAAGATTATTTTAATTCCTTATTTATTGTATTATTATTTTTGTATTTTTGACATGTGTTGTTTATGACATTAAAGGTTTTGAATTGAATTGAATTGAATTGAGTAACGAAAGCAAAGAAGAGTCGCGGTACCGAACAGCCAATGACAGTATGAGCCAAGGCCGTACGTGTACCTAAGTTAACTAGGCGGTTGTTTACAACTTATCACTCTTATGTTATGAGAGTGATGAGTCACACGTATGAGATATTGTTCGGAAAGGCGCGGTAAATTAATTACTTATCAATGCTGTGGGCGACTTATTCAATCCATGATTAAATCTAATAATTAAAATTTTGTGATGTATGGCTACAAAATGAAAATATTTTCTATAAGTTTCAATTAAAAGTAAACTGCTAAACAAATTTTACTAAAAAGGCACGAACTAAATAGCTGCCGCTAAACGAAGTAACACTTTCATTACGACTTTACAATTAGGTATTATAACTAGGCACAGTTGTGTCTGGTGCTAGTAAAATTCAAAATTTTATTGCAAAGAAATTTGACATTTCGTGGCGAATTTGTGTGTAACGTAAATTCAAGAAGACCTTCAAGTTTGCCACCGCTAACTCGTCTGGTATTGCAGGACTTGCAGATGTTCATGGGCCGCGCTAAACGCTTACCACCAGGCTATCCGTTTGCTCATTTGCCTCTCATTTCATATTTAAAGTAAAGTAAAAGTAAAAAAATCGTTTTCCCCTCACTAGCTTGGAAACACGTGTTTTGTCCTTTAATACCAGCGGGTAAAAACGCATTTTATCCACTAGTGGGTAAAGTAATTTGACCTTGAATAAAGTTAAATTAACTGCTTTAAAGTTGATAAAAGTAGGTGAATCTAGTAATAAAGATGATTTACCACCTGTCGAACTACTGGAAGCAATGATAAACGCATTTTTTGCGTTGTAGTTTCCTCGCTATAGTGAGGGGAAAAGTTTTGTGTTACACTCGGGTGCAAATGTATTTTACTTCTCGTGTGTTAAAAAACTCGCAAGTTCAGGATTCTATTCTCGAACCACTCGCTTCGCTCGTGGTTCGACTATAGAATCCTTTCACTTGCTCGTTTTTCAATTCCACACTCGGCGTTAAAATACAACTTTGCCCCCTTGTATAACAAATAACTATTATTCAAATAGGATTTTACAACCTCTTTCGAATCGTCAAAATTATATTAAAATTAAATTAAACAATAAGAATAAAATAAAAAAAATAGACCTGATACCATGCAAAGCTCGGGGCATATTCTAATGCAGTGGTAAGCAAGGTACAGTCAACTGCTTGGAACCCTAGGCCACTGTAGAACTATGTCATAGTGACATTATAAATTAGATTGTAAGATTTCTCTTACTACTTGTCATTTTGACATGGTTGTAGAATGGTCTAGGGTTCCAGTTGGTTGACTGAACGCCCCTGCTTCAGGTTCGGCCCACGAAAGGATTTTATCCGTCTCTCCACTGGTCCTTCAAAATAGTATTAAATATGACCAGCACTGTACTCAAATTTTTTTTGTGTAAGTCTGGCCCTCCTCTAAAACTCCTTCGGCTTTTGCCCACTGCTGTAGTGATAAGCGACCCCAAAAAACTAAAGCCCACTTCAATGGTGATGTCACTGACTTTCTCGCACCGCTCGCGTGACACACGGGTCATGTACGGGCATTGCTCGGTCGTGAATCTATATTTACACTTTAAGGATGGGCTACATCCTTTTTAGACATTTAGACGACCTAGAAAATGTAACATTTTATAATTAGGTATCTAATCTATCTATAAATACTTTGGTCGGAGACGAATTTAACGTTTCAAAGAGTTAGGGCGTCGTTTGCGGGAGAGGGGGTGCGATCCTCGTTCTGGGTCATATCTGGTCCAAGAGGTCTCCATTGCCGTCCAGCGGGGTAATGCAGCGGGAGTAATGGGGACTTTTGAGCCAGTACGATCCAGGGAGGAATATTTTAGTTCTAGTAACGTGTATGACCTACCAGATTTGTTGTTGTTGTTGTAGTCCTAAGGCACCCCAGAGGTGCAAAGGGCCTTCACAAGCTCGCGCCAGCCGCTCGTAGCTCATTTTCGACGGACCGCTTCCTTGAGTACCAGATTTGTATTGATTTAATTTAATTGTACAATTCAGATTGTTTGAATGAATGGTTTTCTCACAGAATAATTCGACAAAAATTTAACGTTTTTCATTTTAGTTTCAAGCTGATATGATTTTAACCAACTACATTGTCGGTTGTCGGTAAGATTGATTTAGAGTTGATTTTTTTATGGAAAATAGCGCCTTAATAACCGACAGTAAGTACCCTTTTGATTGTAAATGACACAAATGGGGACACTTTTATCCCCTAAAGTGGCAACGGTAATCAGGATGCTAATTATCTTCGATCGTCTTTTTTAGGGTTCCGTAGGCAAATTATTTTGAACTTGATAGGTTGAACAGTTTTTCAAAAAATTACGGGAAACTACGGAACCCTACTCGGAGCGTGGCCTGATACGCTCTTAGTCGGTTTTTTTAGGATGAGTCAGTCTTAGTGATTAAAGACTTTCAAAATCTTCAGAAGTTTAGATTCGGCATGAAGAACTGAATGAACTTAGCTAATTAGGCCTGATTTAGACGGTGTGCAAACTCGCATGCGATTTTAGTTACATTACGGGATGTTGAGGTTCCATAGAGCCATCAAATGCCGCAATGTAATAATGCTCGTATGCGAGCTACTAAATGGGCCTTTAAGTTGGCACATATCACCTTCTGATACTAGCTACATAACTCTACAGACATCTAGTCTACCCGAAACAATGACTTGTTTTCTTAATTGTTATGACACTGCCAACGCTTAGTCAATAGTAATATTTAACTACGCACTGACTTGTCATTACCACTCATTGCACTATGAGCCTACGCATAAGGTAGGCAATGACACACCCCCAATAGGTATGCTTACACTTCAGGACAAATAAACGGCCCAATCCAAAATTTAAGATACGTGATTTTTTTATAGGCCTGAAACATGAAATCAATTACAGACAAATACACCACTTTTGGCACTGTCTTAATATCCAGTAGGGTAAGCACATGATAACGATTACCCTTGTCTTACTGTATTAATAAAGTGGGACGGGTAGTCTATCTAGCGGGCATATTGTCGCTCCAAGCATGTGCTTGCCCTACTGGTGCCTTAAAGTTCCAATTGAGCCAAAAGTCTTTTACCTTTTTTATGTAAAGCTACTATAAATTGTATTTACACCGATGAATTTAGGTATGTGCTCAATATTCCATATTAAGGAAAACACATTAGTAATCTAATACACGAAGCCCCTGGTGATTTGTATTGCACAAGTTACCGATAAATGCTCTCGAATATTTTGCACGAATATCTCGTTTTGTTATAGTTTAGGAAAAAGAGAAACAAAATTATTAATAAAACTTTAAAAATTATTAATTTATTATGAATAAGAGAGCTATTCTTTTTTTGCTCTGACGTGTATTCTAACTAGAATGACGAGTGATTAACTAATAAGGGTCGGTAGTTACCAGTTGACTCATTTTTATTCACCCTGAGTCATTCAGGGATCTCATACATACCCACCTCAATCAATTGTTCTAAGCCGGTGATTAACATGATGATTTATAATTTATAATCAATGTGATACAGCTCAACTAGATGCAAATATTTTGTTAGTAGAATAGAAATGTTTTGTTTCCTGTGCATTACTTGTAAGCTATGTGAGGTGTCAATAAAGAGTTTTGTATTGAGATATAAAGAATTCTATTGTATTTGTAGTCTGTGACTTTCTTTTCATATTCATTAGAGAGTTAGAACAATAGTGTTTAGATGGGTTTAATTTTATTATAAGAGATAACGCGAGTTTCAAAATCCATGAACAGATATTTACTTCAATAATATTAATACCTTCTTAAACAGAGTTCTGTTACTTGTAGCTTACTCTGCAACTAGTTAGTTTCATTAGTTTGACAGCATAGAGAGTGAAAGTATTATTACATTTAAAAGTACACTTTCGCTTTGTACTTGTTCTATCAATCTCGTTGGAGAGTGAGATCTGGCTAACCACTCGATTTGAATATACATGTGTACATTGGTCATACATACGGCAGGTTCGTATTTTGAAATTTTGGTGACGCGAGCTGACATGTTTCGAAAGCGCAGTGGGGACGAAATTTTTTAAGTAATAATTATAGAGGTAATAAAATAACGATATTCGACGAACATCCGACATCCAAAACTTGAGTATTTCCTACATTGAGAAGAGATGAGGCAGTTTTCTGTAACTATGGCATACGAATTTAGGGGACATTAATATTTAGAATATTTGCAGAGAAAATAATTCACTTCAAATCCTACTTAACACAATTCAACAAGATAATCAATTAATTGCATTCAAGTGTCAAGTTTATTCTCACTTTAAAAGTTTGCGAGATGAGACAGATTCATGTATATGTAAATACCGCATAGGAATTCCAGAGGATATTTATAATGTGTATAGAGAGAATAATTAACTTAAAATCGTACTTAACACGATTATATAATAAATTAATTGCACTCCAGTGTCTAGCTTATTCTCACTTTGAAAGTTTTTGAAATCGCTTGTTACTTTCAAAGAAGGTATTTAAACTTTGCCCGCGGGCATAACACCCACTGCCTCGGGTATAGAGAAATCTCTGTATCTTAAGTTTTTTTGCAGGGTACGTAGCCAAATGAAGAAACGCTCACGATAATATTTGTTTCGTAGCTATCTATCTCTATCGCTCTTGCGAATTGGCGCGACAGAGCCAGACTGCATTTCTGTCGGCGTTTAGCGTCGACGATTGTCATTTGATTGCTAGTCAGAAATCTCAATATCTTAAACTTTTTTTGCAGGTTTACAAGAGCATGACGCAGGGTGCGGCGGATATACTTTTGTGACGTGACATGTATGAATAATGGCTTTGACACAAAGCTGGTAAATGGTAACTTTTAAAACGTATGAAGCGCCACTCAAACTATACATTTGATCGAGATTTTGGATATGGCAACACATCTCGTTCACACTAATACGATTATGTCAGATTCGCTTTTTATTATTTCAACCCTTAACTACTTTGCAAGTCAAATGTATAGGTAAGTATATGTCTATCATATACTAAACACATACCGATACCTACCGAAAAACTTTTACTTTTGAGCATACCATAAAAATACATATAAATGAATAGCTGTATAACACGCAATTTTATCATAGGTACAGCTATAGGTAATATTATTTCATGTTTTTGGTTTTGGTCCCAGTTAAAACCGTATATTAATATCAAAATAAGATGAAAATAAACAATTTGTAAGTTGGAATCTTCCCCAGCTCATCTTGCGAGCATACCACGGAATATATAATAGTACAAGTACAGAAGGCCCATTGCTTTGATGTTCACAAAATGCCGCCTTTTTAAATACATACAAAATTCTTACAAAGAAACGAGCCGCACGTGCGCGGCGTCCGGTGATAGGGTTACCAATGGATTCAAACGAATTAATACTCACATAAAATGTTATATTATTATATTCTTGGGTACTTTCTAGGTATATATACTGTATTTATATATTTTTGTTCAAGTTCCAACATCATAAGCCTTATTGAACTTTTCCGTGGGACTTAATCAGTAGTAGATCTGTGTAAGAATGTCCTATGGTATTTATTTTATTCAATATGTCTATTTAACTAAATATTATTAGCATTCCACACGCGGACATCGCTTGCAAAAACCTCGCGACGTAAAGTAACAATAGAAAGTGCGAACGTTCATTCCGCGAGACAGCGCGCCACCCCTGATTAGGCCGCCGGCATGTACTTGTAGCGCGGCAATAGAATCGCGGAGTGAGCCGCCCCTGAGCATACCTAAATATAATAGTAGGTATAACTGCAGTAGAAAACAGATGACCTTTTGAAGAACGCGCGAAACCAGTGACTCACTGAGTCATTCAACTTATGATCGTATCTGAGCAACGAACTCGGTCAGTTGTCCGCGTGACGCGACGCACATGGAAGCCCCCATCCTTATTAAGTCCTCTGACTCAGCCTTAAGTACAATGTTTACCTTCATAATGAGTGTTATGAATCAAGTGATTAAGTAATGGTATTTATGTTGCGTTTATTTGCGTTATCAGCGTTGTTAGCTTCAAGAATCTTCTGTTATCTTGTTAGGGCTAAAGTGTGCCGGTAATTTTTATGATACCGTGTAAAAAAAATTAGAAAGCGTTCACAGGTGTCATAGTTATAATTTATATTATGATATAATCAAACATGTAGTGCCTATCTAATCAGATGAATAATATTAGAAGCTTTTTATTATCTATGCCATTATCATTATCTACATTGGCAAATTATCGCACATTTAATAGTATGAATTCAATGTCACAAAGTGAATCATTTGTTCTAGAACAACCGATATTATAATGATACTTATAAGTGAAGTGACAGAGATGTATGGAAGAGAAAGACATGCTGCGCCGACCCCAAGTGACTGGGATAAGGGCAAGAGAATGATGATGACGACTTATAAGTAAAGTAACTTACATTAGAATTAATTTGATATCGTATTGATATTTGTAATTATATTTTATAAACAACTCGACGAGTAAATTTTCCAAATATAATATTTATTTAGAGTTATTTTGCATACTTACATTAATAATAGTATACACGTAAAAAAAATAATCTTCCATTTTTTATTAAGCTTTTACATAGATTGGTTTGGTTTTTGATATCGCCATTCACAAATAGCGTGCACCACGTGCTCTGTGCGTAAACAAAATTATGGTAGGTATAAGATAAGGAATTTATTGCGTATATTTATATCGAAAACTTCCAATTTAAGTAATAATCTAGACTAATAATATACTGATACAGGGAAATACCCTATTAAAAACCAATAATTTTAGTCAATCACTCTATTTGCTCAGATTTGTAATTTGTAATGCATTTAGTGCTAGGAGCGTAGCATAAAATAAAGAAATTGTATTCCTATGCGTTGCACCGAATGTGTTAAAAGTGTCAAAACTTAACATCTCAGTTGCTTTAAACACTTCAAGAACACAACTCGGTGCTTTTGTTAAGATTTTGTTTACGAGCTTCGAATTTTTAAAGTTAAAAAACTGTTTTAAGTAAGACTGGAACTAAAGAATAATGAGGATGAGATTCATCATTCAAAAATCAGCTTCAAAAAGTGAAGCACTCTTACGGTAGATGCTGCTAGTGTCTCCCTATGGGCCCATATAGTGAAAACATTTTTCCTATGAATGAGGCTCAGGATGGTAAATCGCTTAGCACGTGTACAATTGTACAAATGGCAGCCTTAATGCCTTAAGGCATTCTCTACAAGTCAACCCTTGGATCAAACTTACAGTTGGTGCAGGATTCTCGTCGTCCGTCTTTTTCGTTTCAATTTACTTTTCTTTTTATTATTATAAATAGGCTTACTCTTGACCACAGACTAGCCAAAGGCAAAGACGTGGCCTACGATGGAGTGAGCTCGCCCAGAAGATGCCTGTTCACTCTTGATTTGAAGGTTGCCGGGTTATATGAGCTCGGAAATATAGCCGCGGGCAAGGAATTCCACTCCTCCTCCTCCAACTTATGTGTACTTACTTTAGGTGCAGATATTTCATGGAAGGAGCTAGGCCGGGGCGCGGGGCCGGCAGCTATGCAGTCGGCTGGCACGCTGTAGTCAGCGCAAAGGGCTGCCTGCAACAATACCGCCTTTATTAAACATGGCCACACTGCAGCAATTACTGGAGGGTATGGGGTAATATTAGCTACGAAATATGTCGATAAAGTACTTAGGTAGCATAGACCATGAAAATGAGTACCGACCTATGAAAAATGATGAAAAGGAATATAAAATAATTCATTATAATTTTTTTTAATAAAATACATTAGTATTTTTAACAAAATTAATCACGTCCCCACAAAACTTAGTTATAAAGTTTCATGAATCGTGTCTTTACAATTCCAGTTGTTTATTTTGCAAGGTATCTTTCAAAACCATGTACTTATACCAGAAACTGCAGTGAATATTAGATAAACTTAATTCGAGGAGATTTGGAGAACCATGCTATAACAGGATTTTAATCTAATATCCAATTATGTGAGTACTTTGAGATAGTCAACAGTTAATAGCACGCGACTGAAAGACACAAAACCTACACAAGTACACAGTCATTATCACTCTGTTACATAAGTGTAGATCGTACACTATTAGTGTTATATGTATATGGTTAGTTAGCCAGTTGTGCTACTTTACTATGTATAAATATTTTGCCTGAATATTTATGTTTGTTGTTCACATTAGTATAAGAAAACAAAAGACATTCTGAGCCTTTTATATTTGTGCAAATAAAGCAAACTACCCAAGTTACCTGCTCGGATACCAAAAATAGTTTCCGTCAAAGCAAATATGTTGCAAAATAAATGATCGGGAATAAATCTCGCCACAAGAACCTTAAATACATCACTGTCTCGGTGACTGACGGCGGGCCCGTGCATTCTTAATCAGTCTCGATTGAACTGAAAGAACGAGACCCGCGAATGAATGAAATACGACCGAGCAAATGAGCAAATAAACGGTCAGTTTTGAATCCCTATTGATTGAGATAATAAATAATAAATAGGTAGTGCGTGGAGTCCTTTTGCGCGGATGAAGTGAAACTTCGTAATATGTTGTTCAAAATACGAGTTGGCAACACTGAGCTGTCACTTGGAAATAACATTAGAAGATTCACTTCAATAAATTATTTGGCGTTAAACTTTGGATTGAAAAATCATCTGAGTTAACGAATTCCCCATCTTTTTAACCCCCGACGCAAAAACGACAGCGTGTTATAAGTTTGACGGGTCTGTCTGTCTGTTTGTCTATCTGTCTGTGCGTCTGTCTGTGGCGTCATAGCTCCCGAACGGATGAACCGATTTAGATTTAGTTTTATTGTTTGAAAGCTCAGTTAGTCGGGAGAGTTCTTAGCCATATTTCATGAAAATCGGTCCTCTATGTCGCGGTCGGGGATTTTTTCAAAATTTTAATTTTGTGGTTATTTATGGTTCAGTACGTAGGTCTATTAAAGACCCATAAGCTTTTCTAACACTGAACTTTTTTAATAAGTTAAAATCAGCAAAAGCTATCATCATGTAAGTACAGTCATCAAATAATAGGTAATAGTGGAGTAAAAGTAAGGTACCCTGGACATAATTCAATAACTCGTCCTTTTTGATATTTTATTGGGTATTATTATTAAGCATCAAATAGTAATTATGTACATAGATAAAAAAAAATACGATCGTATTCATATCTTATAAAAATCATGAGATAAAGTACATTATCCCACTTTTCGCTAACAGCAAAATAGTTAACCGAAAACTTTGTTAGATTAACTTTGTGGTGCACTCAGATGCGATCAGTTATTAGCGATATTACACAGAAAATAAATCTGATTGTGTACTTTTTTTTACCGTTTTCATTTAATGTGAATATCTAGGTAGGTAAAAATGGTGACCATGATATATATATCAATTTGCATTGTATTGAGTATATATAGACATTTAGCACCGATCTTAAACATATATTTTTAACGCTTAAATAAACATGAATTTCTCAGTAGGTATAAATTGTAACTGAGATTTTTTTGCTTAAGACCAGGTTTTTGTGTACTATAATCATGATTTTATCAAAATTAATACTGTGAAGGTCGCGCTTAAGAAACTGTAAATGTCAGTAATTTAAAAGGGTGCAAAGTTGTCGTAGAGCGGCTGTCGCGGGGCGGGGGAGCGCGCGGGGCGCGGGCCTGGGAGAGCGCGCCGCGCACCGGCCGCGTCACCGCGGCGGATCGGTTAATAGGTTAGGGACGTAAGGTACCGGCCACACCAGAGCGTCGCGTGTCTCGGGGCGCGCAACGGACGTCCGCGCCACGCCACCTGAGTGTAATTCAAAAATCGTCTCCTCAGTACATTTTGTATAGGAAGGACGTAAGACGCGCCCCAGGCGGCGTGGCGCGCGCCGCGCCGCCTGGGGGCGCGTCTTACGTCTAAAATAAACACAACGGACGTGGCGTGGCGCGGGCGTGGCGAGGACGAGGCGCGGACGGGGCGCGGACGCAATCTAAATTACACACAAGAGGTGAAAACACGGCTCGATGCGTCATTATACAGGCTGATTTCGTTGCGGAAACGTCTTCCTCGTCCGATGATGAAGATGCGTTTGCCTTGCTGCAAATTCTCAATATGCAGAGGCACAGGAGATATTGGGTTCACCCTATGCGAAAATTATCCGAACATTACAGATATTTCGAAACCATGGAAAAGTTGCATGAATATCCCGATCTTTTTCGTACAGTTTATAAAATGTCAAATAAAAATGCAAATAATAAACCTTTGAATTCAGATTTCTTATCCCTCATGCCTGTTTGCCCCACCCAACCATACCCAGGCTGGCCCCGACTCCAAAAATAATTGATTTGTTTATAATTTGGATGTTTAGATTATTGCAATACGATAAGAAATCTGAATTCAAAGGTTTATTATTTTTTGCGTTTTAGTTTCTCCGTGTTTTGTAACGCGCTTATTTTTGAAGGCGGTTTTATATTAAAGAAAAATTTATTTATTTATTGATTTTAGTGGTTCCTATTGATATTATATACGTACAGTAGTGAAAGAATTATCCTTTAACTCCTAACCATTGAGGAGTTGACCTTCCATCATCAGCTCAGCGACATTAAAATTTTTACCATCAATTGTAAATATTGGTGTACCTATTAAAAATACACTAAAAACATTACATGTGCCTATAACATTTGAAGAGTTCCCTCGATTTCTCCAAGATCCCATCATCAGACCCCGACTTGGTGCCAATAGGACCATCTCGGGGTTATACCCGTTCGATTAAAAAAAAATAATTTGAAAATCGGTCCACGATTCTCGGAGATATCGAGTAACATACGTACAAAAAAAACCGGCCAAGAGCGTGTCGGTTCACGCTCAGTGTAGGGTTCCGTAGTTTTCCGTATTTTTCTCAAAACAATTTTCCTAGAAAGTCTTTATAAAGTTCTACTTTTTTGATCTTTTTTCATATTTTTTTAAACATAAGGTTCAAAATATAGAGGGGGGGACGCACTTTTTTTCCTTTAGGAGCGATTATATCCGAAAATATTAATATGATCAAAAAACGATCTTAGTAAAAGTAAACCCTTATTCATTTTTAAATACCTATCCAACAATATATCATACGTTGGGGTTGGAATGAAAAAAAAAATCAGCCCCCACTTTACATGTAGGGGGGGTACCCTAATAAAACATTTTTTTCCATTTTTTATTTTTGCACTTTGTTGGCGTGATTGATACATTGGTACCAAATTTCAGCTTTCTAGTGCTTACGGTTACTGAGATTATCCGCGGACGGACGGACAGACAGACAGACAGGGGGAAACTATAAGGATTCCTAGTTGACTACGGAACCCTAAAAAACATTCAGTCGAATTGAGAACTGTTACGTACGCGTGCTGGCTTGCTGGCTAGAACCGAACTGGGGGTACCCGCAGATCATCATGATCTACCCACATGTCAATATATAACATGCCTTTCCCTCAGGATAGATGACACTTCACTTTTTCGATTTTCTGTTTTAAGTCCGTTACACTACACTGTCTATTCACTTAATCTATATTGTTCACTTATACCCTACACATGCTTTCATAGTCTTTTGGGATTATTATAGTATTGGTAACTAATTATCTAACTATTGGCTATCTGCATTATAGTGAGCATCATCTCCACTATCAGACTCTATATCTGTGCTACCATATTCCTGGAGAGCTATCTTCTTCAAAGATGGTCTGTCGGACGGTGGGCTTTCACTCGACCGGGGTCGTTTGTTACTGATCAGTTCATTTCTTGACACTGAATCATTGGAATCCCGAACTATACACTCTTCTGGACCTTTAACCCCAATCATCTCTGCCCACTGGCTCGGCGGGGGAATTCTTATTGTGCCAAATCCCTCATCGTCTCCCCCTTCTTCCACTTGTTTTGATTCTTTACCCTTACTTGATGATTGCATTCCTACATCAGTCTGTATTTCTTCTCCTCTTTCACTCCTAGTAAAACCTAGCATCTGGTTAACATGTCTAATGAATAATTTTTTTTCTTGTTTAATTTTATATCTTAACACTCCAATCCTTTTCACTATTATTCCTTCTAACCATCTAGGCCCCTTTCTATAGTTCCTGAAACAGACTGTCTCTCCCACTCTGAACTCTCTCACTCGTTTTGTTTCATTTTCCTGGATATCTTCAGTCTCCTTTTGTTGAATAGAAAGGGGGTGAAGCCTATCAAAGTTAGTCCGAAAACGTCTATTGTTGAGGAGTTCTGCAGGTGTCTTACCGGTGACAGAGCTAGGTGTAGTCCGCAACCCATACAATATCTTATGCAACCTGGTTGCCCATGGGATATGTGACATCTTCTTTAACTTTAATTTCAAGGTCTGTACCGTTCTCTCTGCCTGGCCGTTAGACGCTGGATGATATGGAGGTACTAGTATGTGTCTAATACCATTGTTTTTAAAATACTGACATATCTCTTCTGATGCAAACGCTTTCCCGTTGTCACTCACTATTGTGTCTGGCAGCCCTTGTTCAGCAAATATCTCATCTAGCTTATTAATTACCATACTTGAACTCTGGTCACTAACTATTTTGACTTCTGGCCATTTTGAGTAAGAGTCAATTAGTACCAAGAAGACTTTGCCCATGAAAGGTCCTGCAAAATCAATATGCAACCTAGACCAAGCCTTTGGTGGCGTAATCCATCTATGAGTCACCTTGGCTGGCATATTCCTTACTTCTTTACAAGTTTGGCAATTCTGTATCAAACTCTCTATATCTCTGTCAAGTCCTGGCCACCAGAAATAACTTCTTGCTATTGCTTTGGTGATGACTATGCCATCATGATTGCTGTGCAGCTCTTTCAGAACACTTTCACGCAGTTTCAGAGGCACAATTACTCTACCTCCCCACAATATACAGTCCTTGTATTCTGTTAATTCATCTCTCCTTACATGAAAGTCTCTATATTTTTCTTCAACTGTACTTGGCCACCCATTCCTAATCCAGAACATCACCTTTGCTAACACACCATCAGTTTTACTCAACTTAGCTACCTCTTTAGCTGTCATCTGTAATTCAACTGGTGTCTCATTGAGGAACAAAACATTTACCTCTTGCAGTTCTTCTTCTTTTTCAGTACTTTCAGGTGCGGGCCATCTACTTAGTGCATCAGCATTCCCTATTTTTTTCCCTTCAACATATTTTAACTCGTAATCGTATGAGTTTAGCAATAGTGCCCATCTCAACATCCTGGGTGAAATCACATTAGGTATCGGCTTCTTCGGATCAAATATACCCAAAAGCGGTTTATGATCCGTCTGTATGACAACCTTACGGCCAAAGATATATGCGTAAAATTTCTGTACCGCAAAAATAATTGCCGCAGCCTCTTTGTCAATCTGCGAATAATTTCGCTCATGAGAGCTCATCGTCCTGGAAGCAAACATGATTGGCCTCAGGGAGCCATCCTCCATCCTGTGTTCCAGAACCGCACCCAAACCGTACTGCGAGGCGTCACATGTAATAACCACTGGTTTCTTTAAATCATAATGCACTAATGTATCCCCCGCAGTCAGCATTCTTTTTAAGAGACTAAATGCTTGTTGGCAATTTGGAGACCATACCCACTTGGCTCCTTTCAACAGTAACTTGTACAGTGGTTCCGCTACTGTTGCTTTTTGTGCTAGAAATCTGTCATAAAAATTCAGTAATCCAAGAAAAGCTTGCAACTCCTTTACATTCCTTGGCGCTGGTGTCTCCATTATAGCCTTTATTTTGTCTCCACAAGGATGCAACCCATTAGCATCAATCATGTGTCCCAGAAACTCTACACTTGCCTTCCCAAACTTGCACTTCTCCTTGTTGACTCTCAACCCTGCTTCCTTCAGGATTTGTAAGATGCGTTGAAGTCTATCCCTGTGCTCCTGTATTGTGCGACCAGTGACCACAATATCATCTAACAGCACCGCTGTTCCCGATACCCTCGCCAATAAGTTGCTCATCATGCGCTGAAATATCCCAGGGCAGGCTTTAACCCCGAACGCTAACCTCTTACATCTAAATAGACCTTTAGGAGTATTCAATGTTAGCAATTTTGAAGTAGGTTCATCTACAACCACCTGGGTGTAAGCTTGCTCCAAATCTATCTTACTGAATATTACCCCACCTTGCAACACTGCAAAAGCTTCGTTCAACGTTGGCAGAGGATAAGTATCAGTCTCAGTAGCCATATTCACTGTCGCTCTGTAATCCCCACAAAGTCTGACTTTCCCGTTCTTCTTAATAATTGGAACTATTGGGCTGGCAAACTCCGAATGACTCACAGGTTCCAACACATCTTCTTCAACCAATCTGTCAATTTCTTGTAAAACTCTTTCTTTAATTGCAAATGCCACGGGCCTACATTTCAAAAATTTTGGTTTCGCATCAGGTTTCAGAGGTATGGTTACTACTGGCCCGGTGTATTTTCCTAAACCAGACTGGAAAACTTCTTCATATTCTCCCAATAACGTATCTATACCTGCATCTTCTATCCGTACGTTATTAATACCATGAATGCCTATACCCAATTTTGGAAACCAATCCCGGCCTAACAAATCTGGTCCGTTGCCTCTTGCAATCAGCAAATTTAACTTTGTATGTATATTTTTAAATTTTACATCCACTTCAGCTTCTCCCAGCAACTCTACTTGATTTTCAGTCCAGGTTGTCAACCTAACCTTTGACTTATCCAAACTTGGCAGGTTACCATTCCAAATTTCCCTCGCTGTACTCTCTCTCAACATGGTATATGCTGCTCCGCAGTCAACTTCCAAGTTTACTAATCGACCATCTAATTGCACCTCTGCATAAAACGGAGCCACCACTTTGTTTGACACCCAGTTACACAAGACATCCTCATACAATCCATTAAGTCGACTTGATTCCTTCGACTTACCTTTGTCTCGTGTATCCGAACATACCTCTGCGATATGGCCCATTCTTTTACATACATAACATCTACTATATCTGAACCTACAGAAATTCCCATGTTTTTTGCCACACCGCCAACAATCCTTATTCTCCTTATTCGGTTCTAACGGTCTTGCTTTAATTTTATTAACTTCCATTGGCTCATCCCCGCTAGTTGTAGCAGGCGCCACGCTAGAGGTCGCCGTCGTCGCCGACGCCGCCATAACTATCACTCCGGCGTCCGCCGTTTCTGCCGTTAACGCCAATTTTACCGCTTGATCGAATGATAACGTCGTCTGCTGCAACAACTGCTTTTGGATATCCTTATCACGAATGCCACATACTAAGCGGTCGCGCAATGTGCGATCCAGATCGGTAAAATTGCACTCTATAGCCAATTTCCGCAAACTAGCCACGTACTCTTTTATATTTTCAGTGCCCGATTGACACCTCATATGAAACTTATACGATTGCACTATTTCATTTTGTTTAGGATTAAAATGATCGTCTAACACGGCCTTCACACTTGTATAGGTTATGTCCGTTATCTTTTTTGGCGAAATTAAAGATTCTACCAAATCATATAAATCACGACCACATACCGAAAAGAAATTCGCTTTTTTTAGTTCATCCCTTTCAATACTATTCGCGAGCAAACAATAGTCGAACCTATTCACGTAGTTTTTCCAATTATCTTTGTCCATATGAAATTCACTAAATTTTACCGCCATTTTATTCACAACACTAAATCAACACTTTTAAACATTCAAACACTATGTTTAAAGCACTTTTAGCCTATTTTCGAATTAAATCCCGTCGCCAGAATGTTACGTACGCGTGCTGGCTTGCTGGCTAGAACCGAACTGGGGGTACCCGCAGATCATCATGATCTACCCACATGTCAATATATAACAAGAACCTCCTACTTTTTTTGAAGTCGGTTAAAAAAACAACCTTTATTGCCGGCCGGCAAACGGCTAACCGATTGAAACAGAAACATAAATAAAAAGAGAGGGCGAACGGCGACACCTGCGTGTCGGCGATTTCAAAGGTAAGCGCACGTGCACCCGATCTCGCTACCTACGCCCAGGTGCGGGCGCGGCTTTCGACCTTCGCGCCGTGCAATAGAATTTAATGTCGGCTGCTCGTGTGCGGTCTGTTTGTTTTATAGAGTGGCGGCATTTTCAACATCAAAGGGTGAGCCTATTTTGTGCAAAATTCTGTTATATCAATAACTTCTCACGTCACTAGATTATCGACTTTGAATGTCGAGTATATTTATAGTATCATCACTTTATTTCAGTGTACGAATTTCGTATGTGTTAAAAATCATTGTTCTAGCTTCATAAACCAGGGAGGAAATAATGGAGAGCGTTTATATGTCTTGTTTTGCCTTAATTCAATATCATCACATATTTTTGTTGCTGATAAAATAATACATCCTATATATCAAGGCCTTGTAGCTCGGCGAAAGAATCGTGATCGCGGAGTGCGCCGGCACTGATTATAATTATTTTGTCCAGTTTTTATAATAACCTATACAAAAAGTACCGATAGAATAGGTATTCTAATCTATATCTGCATAGAACTATTTAAAACAAACCACAAAAGTTCATAGTTGATCGTTATTGGTACAGTCAGCAACTCAGCTGTGAATACAGATAAAGTGCCAAATATATGTATACACACACCTTAATGTACCAAGTACCAACACTTGTACAGGAAATAAAATACTCTATACATATTTTTGGCACTTTGTCTTGCCAGCTGTGTTGTTGACTGTACACGATCTAAAAAGGAGCCGAACGGTTATTATAATTACGCGGTGACTTGCGTAGTCGGCGGCCGCGCGATACATAGTGCTGTCTCTGTTCAGGCCCCGTAGCCGAATGCCATTTCTCCGACACGAAACGAAAACGAAACGCAGTCTGGCTCTGTCGCGCCAATACGCAAGAGCGATAGAGATAGATATCTACTTTCGTTTCGTGAGCGTTTGTGCCATTCGGCTACGCACCCTGTTCTCACTACCACGAATTTGAAGAACAATATTGCTGTCTCTCTCAATCTTTAGGCGTCATTCATATATTAAAGACTGTATCGTTAAGTATGAAGACAACTTTGAGTAGCCGTATTTATTTGCTATTATTTTTTTTTTCTTACAACAAGACATGGGCTTAATAAGGCACATAATAAGGTACACATTTTGTCCTAGAAACTCGACGTAAAGCATATGGTTTAGACAGTATTGACTTAATCCTCCCGAGTACCAATTACGATTCCGGACAAATGCTACTAGAAAATTCACAAAGTGCGTAAAAGACGATACGATTGTGAAAAAAAATTGTACGGTGCGAACCTCAACGACACATGATCCACAAAGCAGAATATCTGGACATAGTCTAGCCACTGTTATAACAAAAAATAAAACCGCCTTCAAAAATAAGCGCGTTACAAAACACGGAGAAACTAAAAAGCCAAAAAATAATAAACCTTTCAATTCAGATTTCTTATCGTATTGCAATAATCTAAACATCCAAATTATAAACAAATTAATTATTTTTGTAGTCGGTACCAGACCTGTTCGTCGCCTTGCTATTGCCTGTTTGCCCCACCCAACCATACACAGGCTGGTACCGACTCCAAAAATAATTGATTTGTTTATAATTTGGATGTTTAGCTTATTGCAATACGATAAGAAATCTGAATTGAAAGGTTTATTATTTTTGGCTTTTTAGTTTCTCCGTGTTTTGTAACGCGCTTATTTTTGAAGGCGGTTTTATTTTTTGTTAAAAAGTTTATTTATTTGTTGATTTTTAGTGGTTCCTAGTGATATTATATGTATCAGTCCGAATACATGTACATTGTACAGTAGTGAAAGAATTATCCTTTAACTCCTAACCATTGAGGAGTTGACCTTCCATCATCAGCTCAGCCACATAAAATTATTACCATCAGACGTAAATACTGGTGTACCTTTGAAAAATAGACTAAAATCATTACATGTGCCTATAACATTTGAAGAGTTCCCTCGATTTCTCCAGGATCCCATCATCAGACCCTGACTTGGTGCCAATGGGACCATCTCGGGGTTATACCGGTTCGATCAAAAAAAAAAATTTGAAAATTGGTCCACGATTCTCGGAGATATCGAGTAACATACATACAAAAAAAAAAAATAAAAAAAAACATTCAGTCGAATTGAGAACCTCCTCCTTTTTTGAAGTCGGTTAAAAATATAAAGTTCAGGATCTGTGTATGGCGGTCATTTAGAGAATGTGGCATGGTGCTTACTCTAACTCCGACTTTGATGTCGAATTTGACTATCATACACTGTTTATATCGATCTGGTTTAGGCACTGTTCAAACACCACGAATATCAATTAGACTTTGGCCTATGGCTAATTTTTTTATCTGTTTCTCTTATCCTGCTCTCATCAAAAATTTACGGCAATCCGGAACGTTGCTCAAAAATGCGTTTTTTTAATTATATAAATTCACCGCATTCATTCTGCGAGTACCCAATTGAAAAACCACGAAGAGGACTCTTAAAGAATATATTTTAGCAGCATATTAACCTTTGTTTGTTGAAATCGTACTTGAAAGAGTCATTGAAATATTCTCAAATTAAGCCAGACAGGGGTTGTCCGAAATTTATTTGCTAGACCTTAATGAAAGTACCATAAAGTCCCTAAAATAAAAAAAATATCAGACCTTCTTATATTAAATAGTGCTTACCAATACCTTCAGATCATACTCTCGGAACATAATAATACAAAATTATGCACATGTCAACATTTAGACGAGGTTTGTTTTGTCCTTATACTTAACGATACAGTCCTTACGTCATACTAAATGTGACAATCCATGTTAAAGGATTAAAAAAGCGTGACATTGGGGGGTCCAAATAGTAGTCCATAAACCACGTCTTTGACCAACGTGAGTGATATCTCTGTCACTCTTTACGTCTTTACTAACAGAAATTTAAATAACAATAGTGCTATCTCTGTCACTCTTTACTAACAGAAATTTAAATAACAAAAATGCTATCTCTGTCACTCTTTACTACCAGGAACTTAAATTATTATAGTGCTATCTCTATTCTCTGTCACTCTTTACTATCAGGAACTTAAATTGTTATAGTGCTATCTCTGTCACTCTTTACTACCAGGACCTTAAATTATTATAGTGCTATCTCTGTCACTCTTTACTGTGTGCGGGAAGTGCACATACCACGAGTTTGACTAACATGAGTGCTATCTCTGTCACTCTTTACTACCAGGAACTTAAATTATTATAGTGCTATCTCTATTCTCTGTCACTCTTTACTATCAGGAACTTAAATTGTTATAGTGCTATCTCTGTCACTCTTTACTACCAGGACCTTAAATTATTATAGTGCTATCTCTGTCACTCTTTACTGTGTGCGGGAAGTGCACATACCACGAGTTTGACTAACATGAGTGCTATCTCTATCACTCTTTACTACCAGGAACTTTAATTATGATAGTGCTATCTCTGTCACTCTTTACCACCAGGAACATAAAATTTATTATTACAGTGCTATCTCTGTCACTCTTTACTACCAGGAACTTAAATGATTATAGTGCTATCTCTGTCACTCTTTACTGTGTGCGGGAAGTGCACATACCACGAGTTTGACTAACATGAGTGCTATCTCTGTCACTCTTTACTATCAGGAACTTAAATGATTATAGTGCTATCTCTGTCACTCTTTACTTCTAGGAACTTAATAGTTATTTGTTATACAAGGGGGCAAAGTTGTATTTTAACGCCGAGTGTGGAATTGAAAAACGAGCAAGTGAAAGGATTCTATAATTGAACCACGAGCGAAGCGAGTGGTTCGAAAATAGAATCCTGAACTTGCGAGTTTTTTAACACACGAGAAGTAAAATACATTTGCACCCGAGTGTAACACAAAACTTTTCCCCTCACTATAGCGAGGAAACTACAACGCAAAAAATGCGTTTATCTCTGCTTCCAGTAGTTCCACAGGTAGTAAATCATCTTTATTACTAGATTCACCTACTTTTATCAATTTTAAAGCAGTTATTTTGACTTTATTCAAGGTCAAATTACTTTACCCACTAGTGGATAAAATGCGTTTTTACCCGCTGGTATTAAAGGACAAAACACGTGTTTCCGAGCTAGTGAGGGGAAAATATTTTTTTCGGTTTCGGTTTTGGTCTTGGTTTCGATGTCGGTTTTGGTGTAGGTTTCGGTGTCGGTTTCGGTTTCGATTTCGGTTTTCGTTTCCATTCCCGTTTCGGTTTCCGTTTTCGTTTTCAGTTTTGTTTTTGTTTAAACTAACAGAACTAAAACTAAAACCAAAACCAAACCAGAAACGGGAAACCGAACACGGGAAACCGAATATCGGATACCGTATATCGGATACTGGTTACCGGTTACTGTCTACCGTTTACCGGATACCGGTTACCGTCTACCGGTTACCGGTCACCGTTTACCGGATACCGGTTAACGGTCATTGGTTACTGGTTACCGGTTACCGGTCACCGAATACCGGAGACCTGTCACCGGTTACCGGTTAACGGTTACCGGATACAGGTTACCGGATACCGGATACCGGTTACCGGTTACCGGATACCGGTTACCGGATACCGGTTACCGGATACCGGATACCGGTTACCGGATGCAGGATACCGGATACCGGTTACCGGTTACCGGGTACCAGATACCAGAAACCAGGTTTTGATTTCTGATTTCTCATGTTACAACGTGTATAGATTAGTCGATACCAAGTCGGACACTTCCGATTAGGCGATTTCGGCTCGCATTGTTACGCAGCATTCGAGTGTTGAGTTTCTCACACATGAGGCCCCCTAATAAAATTTGTACCACTCATATTATTGATTTGACTCTCGCAACACAAACACCTCATGCCCACACAAATACACACAAAATAAAATCATTCACAAACTTCAAATCATTCAAAAACTCAACAGTCACACGCGCTCCTCGCGGTCCTCTAAGAACTCCCTTGCGAGAGTCGACACTTCAAAATGAAGCGACATCGCATCGGCTCATCGTCCACAAATCCGAAAAGATCCACCGATAAATTTGTACCGGAAAGACCTCACCGCGACAATGTCACATTACCCAAATTACTTCAAAAATCCTCTGAAAGTGAAACAGTTCATTAGGTTTACCGTAAGAGTGAGTGAGACAGACACGCACTGTGCTTCAAATTTGCCTCGCCAAAATACGTTACACACGACTCGAAAGAATACAGTCTTAAGCGCCGCCGCAAGCTTTCATACATATTACGTTGTTGTGATCCAAGCATCTCGTCAAGCTCGATAGGTACTATTATTGAGCTAACGACTTGACCAGTTTAACGTGACCTATCGGACTAATTGATTTGTATGACTTTTGTCACTTGTAATAAGGGAGCTCTCTTATACTGGACGGTGAAATATTTGTTATCGAAGCGTTTTGAAAACGCGGCGCCCTTGATATCGCCGAGCGAAACACGTGTCGACGACTCGCCGCCCGTTCCCGCTACTACTATACTAGCTATACCTACTCTGTGCACGACCTTATTCTGCAGGTAATAACGTTCATATTAAAGCGCAAGTAAGAAAAATATCAATTAAGTAATGAATCTTACATATTTGTTGTTTAATTGATTTCGTATAGTACTAAGAATATATTAACGGCAAAATTTACCATCTTTCAATTTAGTTAGGTATTTTTCCTTTCCTAAAATTATCAATATTTAAGATTTTGAACAAGCGCCAAAAGTATTGGTATAAGTTTTAATAATTTATCAACACACGTAATATTATATTCATAATAAATTGCAGGATTACGGTTAACAATATTTTCTAGTGAAATACGCCTGAAAATGTGTAACTTACTAAACCTTCTTTATAAATGATAGTTCTGTATGAATTATTTATAAAAATTAGATGTTTTTATATGAAATGCAGGTGTCACAACATAATACAAGCACTTTTTCCGGATTACATTTAATACTTTAGTTATAAAATCAAAAATTATTCAAAGTTCGTTTTTATTTTTTTTTAAATTGAATCAGAACCCTAATTTGATTAATAATTTGTATTTTAACTATCACTAATGATACTTTATACGACAGAAAAAGAAAATTACGGTTATCGAATTATGTCCAGGTCAAACTATTTTTCCTGGTCTATAATACATGTAATCAATTATACACAAAGAAAGCATCAAAAATATGTGACTCGTGCTTATTCCTAGAGCCATAACAGTATCTCACACAATTTTGCAGCCGTCGAAAATGCAATGTGTTTAAATAAAATCAAAGGAAAGAAATGTGCAAAACGTTCGATTGCTCTTTCAATCTAATTTAAAATACAAAGCTTGTCTCATTCTCGATAATCTATTTAACAGTACTGAAGAATTCGCCCCCATTTAGAAAAGAGCTAGAATTAATTGTTCCCAATTATCTTTTTGTTTTGGCCCCCAAAATTAAACCGTCTCCGTCATTAATTATGAGCCAAACGGCCAAGTTTAGCAGTTTAAAGTATTTCCTTCGAGATACATTTGTAAAGCTTTGGGCGTTGAAAGTTGCCAATTTATGGCCGCTCGCAAATATTTGCACAAGTTTTCAATAAGGTTTGCACTGGATAGGTTCGAATAACATTGCTCTGGCTGCAATCAAAGACCCTACAGACAGGAGATAAGGTAGTATTGGTAGTAACTATGACTTCTTTTTTATGATGGATGCTCTCCTAAAGACTGCCAAATAACAAACTGCATTCCTAAATATTTTTATGGTTCGAGGTATTAGCAGATAATAAGAGAGAATTGCAATTGCAGAGTTCTATAAAATAATTATTCTCATTGCTAATGGTATGGACTGTACGGAGTGAGTTGATGATAAATCAATAACATAATAAATTTTAAATAAGATAAGTTTATAAATTTAATTTTTAACAAAACTTGTGATAAAATTTCATTATTCCTACAAGAATAATATGATCAAACCCAAGTACGCCAAACATTCTCAGAATATTATTATCATTTCATTCTTTCACAGAGCAATTTTAAATTCTCATTTTTCATTGAAACATTTTAAAATTGCACCAGCTATCGCATCACGGTGCACTAAACGCTTACCCCTTGCTAGGGTTTCATATAAGATAATGGTTGTATAATGGCTATACAACATCTATACAGCCTTTATACAGCGTGTAGAAAGGGTGCATAGTTCTGATATTGAGTTATGCAGACGCCCTGTAGATGACAGCGACTAAGCTTATTGCTTGTCTGGCTATTTTGTGTTAGTCATATCATACGTCCTTGTGTGATCAGGTTTATGTAGAAAATAGAATATTATTTATTTATTAAATTCCAATAGTTCTACTACCTATCGGTAATATATATTACTCGTGAATTCTCATAATTATAGGAACTTAACCCGTATTATGTTATGTGTAACCACAAGCACACATTGCTGTTTAGTTACCTATTAATAATATTACTACCTAATACTAATTACCTATTTATGTATTAAGTAAAGATGCCTGCACTTTTCATTTTCACCTTTAAAAGAAAGAAAGAAAATAAATGGAAGGTGCAGTGGGGTACTTTCGAAAGTCGTCTTATTTCGAAAATCACATAAAAATCACAATCATTTCCATCATGTCAAGATTCCCCTTTCAGAATTACCGAGCATGTCTGTGATTCTAAATTACCCCACTCCACCTTATTCAGGACGTTAACACCATTCTTAATATCTATGATACACAAATGTGTAGAAAGAATTTTTCATTATAAATCACTAAATAGTGATAGGTATTAATATTAACATCACTGAAAAGATCTCGTCTCGTAAAAGAACGTCCTGAATTCTTTTTAAGCCAAAAAAAAACAGTACCTAATTTAAATCTTATTAGAATATAAGACTAGGACAAGAGAGATAAGGTATAAATTCGAAATTCAAAAACACTAACTAGCCTTGGTTCGTTTGTACTATTTTTCGTCCTTCGTCTTTTTATTTGCAATGAACTATAGGTACATATAAAACGCACGGAACAATAAAAGGTGCCAAGACCAATCTCGACCGTCCACATTGAACAAAGAGGGAGTCTTTCAAAGTCCTCGCCCCTCCAATAAGATTATCATACTGTCGGGCCAGCGGAGCGAATAGATAACATTATCACCACAAAAGAACTGCTGTTTAAGAATTAGTCTTTTAACTAATGTATAACGTGGCAGGTACTGAAAGTCCATTATGGGTGATGAAATATTTGGAAGAATTCTAAAGTTTTTGCTTCTGAAATATAATAGAAAAAAAATATAACTTGCTGAGGCTACACCAAAGGATAGATTCAGTTCCAAAGTAAAAAAACTTGCAAGATACAGTCAGCATCGATCGACCGCATCAAAGCTTTCAGTCGAGACAATAGTGTATACTTTTAAAACGACATATATATTACCTACACTACATCAACGCATTGGGAAAGGTACGGTAGGTAAGGTAGGTATAGTGTGTCAATTAAATCTGCAGCTGTATGTACATCATACTGAATTCTATTTATTCATAGTACTCATCCAGGATGCCAAAGTGCTTGAGTTGTTCATTATAAATTGAGTATTTTAATTTAGGTTGGAATCTAAATAAGTTAATAGAAGACAGAGAATCGTTAGCGACACTCTGAGTACTCCTTCAGAACAAGGGGTTCGCATGATTTATCGTCTTGTCCCTGTATTTTAAGATTTAATGGTGTGAAATGAACGATAATGCTACGGGATTTGAAATAATACGTGTTAAAATTGTATTTTTGGAAACTGGAGCTATAAATACCAGCATTAGGTGTTTATTACTTTTTCCTTAATCTTCGATATTCAAGACATTAAAGCTTTTTCAAATATGAAGTATCACATTAAGTAGTTTAAGTACCAGCCTGTTAGGTTCTCCGTATAATTATGCTGTCTCTATAAAGTGAAAAAACGCCGGAATTGGCTACAAGTGTAGCGCTACCAAACTATTGTCCGCAGTTTCACCAGAAGGATTATAATGGTACACCCACGCTGTCCCTGATACACAATTTTATATAACAGCCAGTGTAGGGGCACTATTACAATATAAAATTTCATTATTTAATTGTTTTAATTTTTTTCTTACAAATTAGTCAAGAATCAAGCATCAAAGTAGTATCGAAAAACTTGCTATTTATAGTTTATTTTAAATACAAGGATCGAATGTATTCAATACCATAGATTTTACAATTTTTTCGTCGCGGGTTTTATTGACTTCTTTAATATATACATATTTTTAAATAAAAGGAATAATGGAAAAATTCACACCTCCGGCAGGACTCGAACCTGCGACTTCTGGCCTTGCCGGGGCCATCCCGCTCCCAACTGTGCCACGGAGGCCTGCTGGATGCGTGCGAATTCATCCATGCCTTCCCTCAATTCTCAACCGCCTTAGGGTAGCGTTGTAGCAAACATCTACCCGTAAGAATACATCTCAACAGCTTAGCATATTTTTTCTTTAATATACCTTCACAATGTCATCGCGTCATCATACTATTAACGTAACCGTAGAGATAGTAGTTGACATGTTTTGCTCGTCAGTTGTTTATTTAAAAATATACCTATTGTTATGTTATGATACACGTTCGTGTAAATAACTTACTACGAATACCTGTCTCACAACTACTAACAACAATACTATGATCACATACATCGATACAATCGTAAGGACTAAGCGAAACCATCTACAAATTACGTGAGCTCAGCAAACGTCTAATCCGAGGTACATCTGGAAACGTGTACACACCGTATCTTGTTGTTACAGGATTTGCCGTCGTGACCGCCTAGGATGCGTTAGTCTAGATTAAAAACAATATCTAGATGGCTACATATTGGAGCAGACGATACAAGGTACGAGTATGTTCTGAATTAAGGATGCAGGCATAAATAAATTGGTGTTGCTTGTCGCTACAATTATCTGATGATTCAAGCTTTTCAAATGTTGGTCGACACATTCATTCAAATTTTGGTTGACACTATTGAAGACTTGAAGGCTACGCACTAAAAGATGTGTTAGTTTAAACATGTTTAAAGTTAACTGGGGACTGAAATCTTCTCGAGGCTGAGGCGTAGGGTTAGAGCCGGCGTAGCTTTATTTGACGTTCATATGCGCATTGTAATATGCCTACTTGAAAAATAAATATTTCATTTTCATTTTTTTTTTCATTTAATGTACTGTGTCTCTTAGTAGTAGAATGTGTAACTAAAATACTTGGCATTTTGGTAGCAAATAAGTTCGCAGCGTACGACGACAAAAACAAGCATTTAGTCAATTGTGCCTATATTGACACAAATGTTTCTATTCACAAACTATTTCACTTATGTGTTTACACTGAAACACACCATACTTGCCAGTATAAAAAACGTGAAATTCAAATTTCATACAGGAAATCTACTATCGCTACATATGGCTTTGCCAGAAGTATGAGATTGCGCTTTGATGCAGCGTAGATACACAGCCAGGAGTATTAGATTCGTTGTGGTGTGACACTTAGTATACCTACATACACGAACCTCGAAGCAATTGCCGCACATAGTTGAAATTGTAGACGAGCTGAAATTTAATTAACTACCCTATTGCGTGAAACCCCTCACATATCCGAGGTACCGTTTATATCGATTATCATCGACACAGTGTTATGTATCGACAAACAGGTATTAGAACAAATTTTGTAGTAAGTACTTCAATAAAAGCCACGAATCAGTGCTAATTCCAACATTGTATGATACAAAAATATGATGTCTTAAAGTGGCTATTTTCGATATAACAACTAATATGGTGCCTTGAAAAGTGAGAAACAGTTCAAAAGCAAGATTATTCAAATTCGTACGTTGTAGCAAGTTTTGCCATTCACCCAATATGCTGTCAAGAAAATATCTGCAATGAAGTAATTAGAACCTAAAGATGAATACATTATATTTGCTTGCCTAATACTCTGCCCTTGTTAAAAGTAATTATTTTTATGATGTTTATATTTTTTTACACACTTTAAGTGCACAAAATGTTTAGAAGTAATATGTCTTAGAAATCATTGTACCTACTTATATTACGTTTATTTAAGATTAAAACGAAATATACTTTCTGTATTATCTATCATGAAAGCAGGTTTTCCCGCAGTATATTGTCAATAAATCCTTTCATGCTTGCTAAAGATTTTCGTTTGGCAAACTCGATATAATTTTTATGAGTAATATTAAACCGTTCGAGCGAACCCCAATAAAGTCTCGAACAAAAATATGCTCAGTCAACAAACAAAAAAAGATTATTACTACTGTTTATGTTTCAAGCACCCTTTACTTAACGAATATTGTTTTGAAAATCTGGTAATAAACAGAGTTAAAGAGAGATATAGACCTATAAGACCTATGTTTATTAACAAAAATAAAATTTTGGCCTTATTATTACAATATGGTTTGTTGTAATCAGTAATAATCTAACATTTGCTGCATATGTTTTCAATTATAAGCCGACATTTGTTTAAGCCAAAAAAATATTCAATATTTATTGAAATAGGCCACGGGGACACTTTGACATGTCAATATTGTCAATGACAATATTACATTTAAAATAACCATCAATAATATGAATTGTAACATTAGTGTAAAGCCATTATAATTTTTTAGAGATTTATATAATCTCTAAATGTCGACTTTCATCTAAAAATAGAGGTAGAGAATGCCTTAATTCAATGAGTCCGCCAGTTGTACTTTTTTTAATTGTGCAATAATGTTTATACTTGTAAATAAATAAAAAATACACATGGCAAAGCCCATTTTCCGCTTACGGCTTACAAGCGATGGCAGTAACAGGTCAGTACCGGGCGGCGGTATTGTGGATCGACGAACCGATAAGATAGTCTGACATCCAATCACCCAGTGCTTATAGGTTTAATAGATAACCATCGCTCCCCGTAACAGGTAAACATGTAATATGTATAGCCATCGTATTAATTCTGTTGCAACAATGTAAAGATTAGTAACTACGTAAGTAGCTTCATAATTTCATTAAAATAAAATAAAACAAAATAAGATAAATTTACTGTACCGAATGGTGGTAAAAAAGTCTGAACTTACCAAATCTGGTTAAAAGGTTTTAACGTAGCAATCTAAGAGTAAAGATACGGCGATGACCCCTATAAAATGTTTTAAATTAGTCATAAAGTAATACAAGTTCTCAAAAAACTCGCAGCCTTAGACATGTTCTCGGAGAATAATAAGATTTTTAGTATCAATGTAATACACAGTGTCAATAATTCAGTAGAAATTTTAATTATGTCACGTTTGATATACCTTCAAACCACTTTTAATAGACCATGAAGCAAATACATGCCTACGTAGTACGTGCAATAAGTGAACTCATAGTAGCACTGAATGCGAGAACGCCAGCAACGTCCTTTTGTGGTCAAAATAGGCTCTGAATACCGTTTTAATCCTCTGTAACTATTCGCGCCGGTGTCCATATACCACAACAATACCACGGCAGAACTACTATTCACTTCGCTTTACCTCCGCTTAGCACAACCAGTTTAAGAGGGATCTAGTTATAAGTATAATTTATATGCAATCGCTGACCACAGTTATACTGGATTTCTGAACAATTGAAAAGCGATTGAAACACGTGGTCTGCATAGGTACCACATTTAATTACAGGTACGACCCCGACAGCGATGATCATGATTTAATAATGTTTAAATGGATTAACCAGGTTCTTCATTAGTACCAATAGTAAATGGATTGCATTTCTGTGCGATTTCTTTTGGCTCAGGATAGTTTTAATGTTTAAGACGAAAATGTTATAATTGAAATGTACATAAAATACCCATATTTAGGTGTATGAAACATTTGTACCTAAAATAAATATCAGCGTAAATAAAATAAAAACTATAAATAGAGCAGTCCCACGTTGGGTGCCACTTAATAAGGTTAAATAAAGCTAGTAATGACGAATGATGTCGGGCGCCCGATCTACCATTTGTATGAAAGGTAGGTCTAAACATATTGACTTAATATTGATAATATTTCATAGTGTCAAGTAAATAAAATTAGGAAATAACTATTTAACTGTCTTAATTAAACAAATACATCTTAAAAAACCGGCCAAGAGCGTGTCGGGCCACGCTCAGTGTAGGGTTCCGTAGTTTTCCGTATTTTTCTCAAAAACTACTGAACCTACCAAGTTCAAAACAATTTTCCTAGAAAGTCTTTATAAAGTTCTATTTTTGTGATTTTTTCATATTTTTTAAACATATGGTTCAAAAGTTAGAGGGGGGGGGACGCACTTTTTTTTCCTTTAGGAGCGATTATTTCCGAAAATATTAATTGATTGCCTGTGTGGTGACGGGTTAAGAATTTCACCACCCCCTTTCTTCCCGTGGGTGTCGTAGAAGGCGACTATGGGATATGGGTTAAATTGTGGCGTAAGCGAGAGGCTGGCAACCTGTCACTGCAATGTCACAATTTCGTTTTCTTTCAACCCCTTATTTGCCAAGAGTGGCACTGAAGCTTTAGTAGTTTCATGTGTTCTGCCTACCCCTTTATGGGATACAGGCGTGATTGTATGTATGTATGTATGTATGTATTAATATTATCAAAAAACGATCTTAGTAAACCCTTATTCATTTTTAAATACCTATCCAACAATATATCACACGTTGGGGTTGGAATGAAAAAAAATATCAGCCCCCACTTTACACATTGATATACACATTGGTACCAAAGTTCAGCTTTCTAGTGCTAACGGTTACTGAGATTATCCGCGGACGGACGGACAGACATGGCGATACTATAAGGGTTCCTAGTTGACTACGGAACCCTAAAAATGAAGTCCCTCGTTGAGCGCTACTTTTAGTCGAACCCACATACCTTTGTACGTCGTATGTTTTAAAAGAAAAACAATCTGTCGTTAGTAAATTGTTACGTCCTATACATTTGAAATAACTTGTCGAATATCCAAAATATTACATTTTTAAAACAATGTCCCGCGTTGGGCGCCACTTTTAGTCGAACCCAAATCAAAGTGTGTTATATATATGTTTTGTAAATGAAAAAAAAGGAACTGTAGATTGTAAATTGTTATGTTCTATAAATCAAAAGTCTCGTTTAAATAAAAATAACATTTCAAAATAACGTCCCACGTTGGGCGCCAATTTTTCGAAAATAGTGCAAATAGTGTTTCCTACTTCATTCAAAAGTTGCGGTACTTATCACATTACTTACCAAAGCTATAAAATCTAACGAAAATGGCAATCAGATGAAACGTCTCCGGTCATCTGATCGAAACCGCGAGGCGGCCCGGCGGGAATGCGGGATATTCGGAAGATTTCCATCTGGAATTAACCGCGGTCCCGATACTTCCGATTGGATCGCTTGCATTGTGCATTGAGCAACAAATAGCCTTTGAGACATATTTCAAATCGAAGCGGCTATAGCGTATTTATTGGTTTAACTAAAATTTGGTAAAGGACGAGGAAAGATATTAATTTTGTAAGTACTAGCGATTAGAGAAATATACAATTTACAGTCTGACCAAAAAGAGTAGAAATTAAAAAGTGGCAACATTGTAGTGTGATCCCTTTCATATCAATATATGTGAGAAAACGAGATGCACTACGATGTTGCCACTTTTTAATTTCTACTTTTTTTTTGTCAGACTGTAATTGATGACATTTTTCTTTCAAAAAGAGCACAGAAAAATATTATAAAAGGTTGTTGGTAGGTATATGTATAATTTCATGTAGTGACTGACAAAAACTAGTACGTTTTTTTGTCAGCTGTATCTAAGATTATTCAATAATAAGACTATAGACTGTGATCAGTGTGCGTAGCCGAATACACAAACGCTTACGAAACGCTCACGATAATATCTCTTTCGTAGCCATCTATCTCTATCGCACTTGCGTATTAGCGCGACAGAGCCAGACTTTGATTCTGCGGCGTTTGGAATCGCGGAAATGCCATTCGGCTACGGGGCCAGGTCAGCTTTCCACTCAGTAATGCAAAATAGGCCGTTCAGAAGGTAACCAAGTGACTCTAAATTAGTTTCCAAATTAACGTTTTTTAAAGGAATATTTCTTAGGTTCATAATCATTTAATATCTCTTTAACTAGGCATCTACCGTAGCGACATAGCGCATCCAACACAAAAAGGAACGTATATACCGAACAGACAATACTCAGCAGCTCATACATTTTTAAATCCAACCTCCCATTCAGCTCTTAACAAGAAACTCTATTCTTGTCCCTAGATTGTGCATGTGCATTGTGCGAGATTAAAACCATCCTCAGATGCTTGGGATTCCCTAAAGGGGTCCGATCTGAGGTTAGGGCCCGGCGATTGAATGTGGTCGGTGCAGCGAGGGCTGACCAGAACCTCTAGCCAGGCGTACAATCCTTGACGTTATGTAGCGAACGATAGTAAACGAACTCTCGCACCAATACGGAGGCGATAGAGAGAGATACTTCCTTGCACGATACGATACTGAGCTTCAACGAATGCACTCTTTGCTAGACGGCCGGTATAAAGTTGAAGCGTGCCTCGATTAACTAAGGATACCTACCCTACTTTCACTGAGGCATATCGAAAGAGGCGTATAAGCGTTGATAGACACAGAATGAAATGACGTTTTAGTTCAGTATGGCGATAGTGATGAATTGTATAGTGTGCGGGGAAGTTGATTTAAGGCTAAGGTATGGGAAAGGGTAGTGATTTATAATGAAAAGGATACAGTTAATGTTTAGTTTGGCTAATTTGAAAATAGTTTAATGTTTATCATCATTTTCTTTAGAGGAACATAATAACACACACATTAACAAAAATACTTTTAAACTTACTTATAATTAATTATCATATTTAATAATGTCATTGAGAAATAAAATGTACCTTATTTATTTGCCCACATATGTGTAAAATAGGTTTGTATGCGCTACTTTCAGTAGTTTGTCTTTTCTTGTAAACATATCAGGTGCCGTAGCCGAATGGCATTTTTGCGACGCGAAACGAGAACGAAACGCCGCGAAAGGTAGTCGGGCTCTGTCGAAACGCAAAACGATAAATTTTAACGATTTTTGATATCAAAAGCTTTATATCTACCATAAAGATAAATATAAATCTATACCTAATTGAAACTTTCCAGTTTGACTCATTTGGAAAGGGTTAACATTAATGCAAAGGGCGACACTTGACTTCCGGCCGAAGCGAACGAACACTGTCGAAATGTTAATTTACCGGAAATTAACGCTGTTCCTACTCGCTACCCTTGAATTTACTCTTATACTCATATATTAATGCTTTAAGGTAAAAAGGTCTTAACTGCCATACTTTTGAAGTATTTATAGACCTTTTGATTCGTTCCAATGCAATGAGTTATTTTAAAACAAACTTTGTATGGAGAAATATAACGTTCTAATTTCAATATCAGAGTAAAGACACCAGACGGAGGCATGTACAATATTTTATGTGTATTTATCTCTTCTATGATAATTGTATATATGTATTACGTATACACAAGCACTTCATTGTACATGTAATACATTACAAAGTCGAATTATAACTTATTATAAGGGATTTCTTCTACCTTTGAGCAATTGAGGACTTTGTAATGAATAAGTAGTCGAACATGAAAAAAAATGTCCAAAGTAGAACTGAACATATTGTATATCAGTATTTTTGGTAAATAATAATATTTATGAAAAGAAAAAAAATTACGTACCCCAATAAAAATAAAAGTATTAAGCCATTTTGAAAATGAATAAGTTCCAGCTACCCACAGATAGAAGATAAATAAAATGCATCCACACTACACAAGCACAATCTATTCCCATTACCGCACACTTGTAAAAAAACCCGGAGATAAACGTTGATAAATTATCTGCATGATAGCACATCAGCTGAAGCACTCCGCAGCGGGTAGCTTTATGTTCTTCATAGCTTCTGGCTATACTCGTACACGTGAGAAAATAACAGTCGGTCTTTTGGGAGCATGTGTGTATTTGTGTGTTTTTGAGAAGTGGTGTAACTTTTCACACGTTCGAAATATTTAAACTTAGTAACCGGGAACAATAAAGCAAATGTACAGATAGAAAAGATTTGCCTTCGTATCTTTACGGAAACGTACGAACGTGTCATGCTATTTCAGTCAGTCTCAGTACAAGATGTACTGACATTGACTGAACTAGTATGACAAATACGAACGTATCCGGAAACATAGGAAGGAAACCCTTTTCATACTACATCTGTATTTACATACCTATGTATATGCCACCACTATTATAACAATAATTATCAATATCGTCAGTATCACTATCATCACTCTCACTATTATCTCTATCACACTTTATAAAACAAAGTCTCCTGTCGCGTTCGTTTGTTCGCGAAACACTCATAAACGAATATATGTAAATATTGATTCTTGATCATCGTTTGAAGAACAATAAATGGAATCCGTTTCGTTTCCATACATGTTTACATGACATTTTGTTTCATTTTCTGCTTTTTAGCTACCCGGGATACCTACTCGTACTACTCACGTGTCTTTGAAATACATCCCCTTCGCTTTTTGTTCATTTAGGAGTCTGTTAAAGATAAAGTTCAACTTTTCTCTGCCTTCGTCCACAACCCAACATGGGGATGTTAGCCTCGCGTTACATGCATTTATCAACTTGATGGGGCGCTGCTCGATATCGCCAACTAGACGCCTGATTTATACTGCGTCAGCAAACGCCTATCTATTTGTAGTAAATAGCTGTAAATATACTTGACGAGTTATGACACCGCGCTCGGTTTCGATAAAGTTGATTAATCCAGTTTTGTGGGGATAAAGTGATGCAATATGTTGGTGGGAACAAACATTTTAGGAGATCCAATTATTATATTCTCTTTACGCATGAAGATAAAAGTAACTTTGGTTTCGACAAAGACTGTTCAATTCGAACAGTTTCTAAGATATAATTAACATGTAACTTCGATATCTTCGTGAGAAACAAAATTCGTAGTACTTACTGACTTTTTGTCATCCGACGATATTATACCGACTTCTCAGCGTCTAAAGTAACGTTTCTTCAAATAAAAACGTAACTTTTGCCTCTTATACACGATCCCTATCTATATCCAAGTTTAAAATTCGACTAAGTAGTCGGGTAGTAACCCGATTCGAACTGTAATTTTACTCGAATTTGTATACTTAGCCATTTGAATACTTTCAATCAGCCCGGCGCCGTTCTTTGATAATGATAATGTAACACTTTTCAACCTTCCCCAAAACAGACAACAAAGGATGTATATTTATTTTCCCCTCACTAGCTCGGAAACACGTGTTTTGTCCTTTAATACCAGCGGGTAAAAACGCATTTTATCCACTAGTGGATAAAGTAATTTGATCTTGAATATCGTAATTTTTTCTGCTTTAAAATTGATAAAAGTGAGTGAATCTAGTGATGACGATGATTTACCACCTGTGGAACTACTGGAAGCAGTGATAAACGCGTTTTTTGCGTTGTATTTTCCTCGCTATAGTGAGGGGAAAAGTTTTGTGTTACACTCGGGTGCAAATGTATTTTACTTCTCGTGTGTTAAAAAACTCGCAAGTTCAGGATTCTATTCTCGAACCACTCGCTTCGCTCGTGGTTCAACTATAGAATCCTTTCACTTGCTCGTTTTTCAATTCCACACTCGGCGTTAAAATACAACTTTGCACCCTTGTATAACAAATAACTATTACATTGTTTATCCGTATTATATATTAAATATTTTAAGAACAGTGACCGAAAACAAGCCTCGTCACAACACAAATTAAAAAAACAGTGTATCGTCACTTTTTGCTTGTTTGCGCCCATCGCATATCTTTTTTCGAGAACACCCCATGTTACGCAGCAGACTGTTAACCCTTCACTGTTCACTGTTGGCGCACGGTGTTTAAAATAAGGGACCGGGCCCTTTGCATATAAACCTATTTTTCTTCAAGAGGCAACCGAAACAGGGGTTAAAAGTGCACATCAAATAGGTATGAGACGTGATAAATAAAAAAGGGGCTCTAATTTGCTTGGGTCTGTGTATGTGTAAGCAAAGGATATCTTTAGTAAAAAGTGTATGTATACGGTACGGTATTGTGATACGGTATACGGTTTTGTCGATGATTTCAGAGAGACATAAAATAGTTTACTAATAGTTTACATAACATAGCATAACATAGGTTGTCTGGAAGAAATCGCTCTTTACCGATAAGACCGCCCGTTGTTTACCTTTTTTGGTGTTGTTTCTATATTTTGTATTGTTGCTTTTTATCAAGTTGTGTAATAAAGAGTATTTTTTATATTATTTATTCTATTTAATATGTGACCTGCCAAATCAACAATTATACATAACTTATCAACGCGACGCGGATTTGAATTATTATCAAACACTTGATTACTTTGAATTTGGACGAGAATTAATTATGTAGTGTTTTAAATCACTCTTCTTTTCATTTTACAGTCATTTAAAGTAAAATACATTTTTAAGCAGTCATTCCTTTAATACAATTACCAACACGAATGATTTGTATTGTATTGTAACATACATAGTTATAAGCTGAAATAAATGAACTCATTGCTTGCCCGAGTAATTAGGCATAGTATATACATGTCTACACGATCAAGTGCGCTCAATAAAAGATTAGCTTCGGACTAGTAATTTATAATAACAGTACGTGTACAAGCGTACACGCGCATATCCCAATTTTGCTCGAAATATTCACAAACATTTCTAGATTCTTTTCAGATAACGTCATCAGTCACACTAACAATGAACATTATTAGAAGAACACTTACCGAAACCAAATACTGTTGTATTATTTTCAGAGCTCAGTTACTCTTCAGTCTTAAACAGAGAAGGGGGAACCCTTTGATGTCGCCTTAAACGGATTAAAAATGAAACCGCAGCCATAACACAAAACAAAAGGCAAAACATTCACAAGCCAGTTTATTCCCAAAACTGTCAACGACATCTCAAAGGCTAAGCTAACCGCACTTCATCATCTTGACTTGAACTTTGATGAATTGTAAACTTTATTAGGTTAAGTAGAGGAGGAGTGTAATTTCAATTGTATGATTGTAATAATAGGTTTGGAACTGGTCCCACCAAAAACGATTAAGCAATGTTATAGGCGAATAGAAACAACTTTATCGGGTTAAGTAGAGGAGTTAGTCCGTTTTCACATTATCCGATCCGATATCGGATATCGGAAGGATTTCAATGGAAGAAATCCAAGATGGCGCCTGTAACGTATGGGATATCGGTCCTACATCCAATAACGGATCGGATAATGTGAAAACGTACTTGTAATTCCTATTGTGTGATTGTGATAATAGGTTAGGCACTGGGCACACCAAAAACTAGTAAGCGATTAGCTATCGGCGATTTATCATGGATATGTGTCATCCACCCTTAATTACGGCCTCATGCTTTGGGGAAATTCCGTTGACGTTCAGAGGGTATTTATTATACAGAAAAGATGTTTACGAGATATTTCTCGTAAACATCTTTTCTGTATAATAAATACGATGGCGGTGTTCGATTTGATGACAGTTGCAGACCTCTATTCCTTAAATTCAAAATTCTCCCCTTGGCTTCTATGTGCATTTTAAAGGCATGCCTATTTACCAAAAGCCATCCAGAATATTTTAAAAAGCGAGAAGAAATGTTTGCTAGAGAGTTAGCTTAGAGGTAAATCACTGTTTTTTTATACATATATCAAAGTAGATATTTATCTCATCAAACAATGTAAAATTAAGATAATTTTAAGATAAACACGAACCTGTTTTGTTTATTATTACTTTATGAAACTATAGGTCTATTTTCTGTTACATTTACTGTAGATAAGAAAAATGTGTATGACTGTTTGTTTCTGAATAAAAGGAAAAAAAAAAAAGAGTTACGGGCCCAGTACACAAATATGATATACCAGCCAGCTTGTAAATCTGATATTTATAGGAAAAATGCTTATAATATGTATATAGTGTTGTTTAATAACCTCCCGCTTGAATTAAGAATGTTGAATGGAAATGAATTTAAGAAAGAATTGACTAAATGGCTACAAGATCATTGCTTTTATAGTATTAAGGATTATTTAAACTTCAAATTGTAATATATAATAATGTTTTTTTTTTCTTTTAATATTTTATTTATAATTTGTAATGTGCAATAATTCATGTGTAAATTAATATTTTATTTTATTTATAATTACTAGGGAGTTGTTTTATAACATTAGGATCTAGTACTATTAAAATGATATGCATTTACCTGATGTACCATTACGGAATGTAATATACAAACACTTTGCATTTGCATGTTGGCTTTATGTCGACTGAATACTGATTCTGTATCTATTTTTTAAGACCTAAATTGTGACGTATTCTAGCAAATAAACATTTCTATTTTTATTTCTATTTCTAGAATTGATGAAAAGATAGTAGCTCTCGTGAAAATAAAAGAGAGAGCTAGAGATTATAGTTGATCGCTCGGGCTATCATCGCGTCTCTTTTATTTACACGGGAGCGACTATCTTTTGTTCATTTCTATCGACAATAGCTCATCGCTTCCTCGCTTTTGGTGGGACCAGTAAGAGTTTAAGAAACCAAACATTCGATACAGTGCCAAGTTTGAAGAGCCGCGGATTGCTGAAAGCATCGCTAACAAAAGAGCTCGCGTTTGAGTCCACTTCGTAAACGCCGCGTCAGCTTTCAGGCGCATCTGTGCTGGCAGCTGTTTACACAGAACAGCAAATATCAGCAAAAAATTAAAGGCCCTTATGTCATTTTAGGAACGGAGCATGATATTTCTTTGAGTTTTGAAGATGGCTTCATCAGTGTGCTTTATGTCAGCACCGCAAGTTTTACAAACTCTAGACAAAGAAATTAATTTAACATACTTTACTAAGTATAATGAATACGACATGAAGTAATATTTACAATTATAATATATCAATCTTATCTACCTACTTGTGGAGGGTTTCTAATTTTTCATTTAGCTCAAAAATCTGTTCTAGTTTTTTTTTCTGGGACTTATTCAAATATAATTATGTTATTATTTAACCTTTATTTCGCATACACTGAAATCTAATTTCTCATTATGGTTCAAGTGACATTAAACATATTACCAACTATAAGCTTTATATCCATTTCAGTAGACAAGAAGAGCGTATTCATTACTTTATGAAATCAACTGTTCCACTCAAAGTTGAGCCGTTACCGCGTCCCGAGGGACGCCTAATGTGATTAGCTGCTGGATTATGCAATAACTTTAAAACTGTGTCACATGTGTATGTGCCTGTGCCTCTACCGCAACTTTTTGACTTTATTTTCATACCATTATTTTTAAAATCGGGACTTAATCGCGTATAACTACATATTAAACTGACCTCCAACGTTTCAAGGACGGCGTTGTCCCCGTGGTCTCGGAACCCTAACTCACACTGTTTACAGAAAGCCTACGCACACTGACAGGTATTTGAATGCCCTTTCTCACCACCACCCGCGCCACCTGCAGTCAGTTGTCTCACCTGCAGTCTCATCGCTGGTGAATAGAGCGTATGATCTGTGTGACCCTGAATATTTGAAGGATGAGTTGTCACATATTCAGGAGGTGCTTAGAAGGAACGGGTACAAGAATAAAAAGTGGCAACCTAGACGGAAGGCAAGGGGGAAACGTCCTGAGGTGTCCAAACAACCGGCATTTCTGCCGTATGTTAAAGGTGTGACGGATAAGGTTGGTACAGTACTTGGAAAGTACTCTATAAAGACGGTGTACACGCCATTATCCAAAGTTGCAGGAAGCCTAAGATCACCTAAGGACGTTATACCGTTTCAATCACCTGGCGTTTATAAAATTGATTGCAGTTGTGGTAGCTCCTACATTGGAGAAACTAAGCGCACCATAGAAGAAAGGGTAAAGGAGCACATCGCGGCTGTGAAAAATCGTCAGGTCAACAAGTCTGCCGTGGCTGAACATTTGTTAGAGTCAGGGCCAAACCACTGGATCGAACTACATGACCCTAAAGTCCTTTCCACGGAACGCCATTTCTACAGTAGAAAAGTGCGTGAAGCCATTGAAATCAAAAAACATCGCAATTTCAATCGGGACGAAGGTTTTAGGATCTCATCCACATGGAATCCTGTCATTAATAAGTGTAAGCCGAAAATAATATCGACAGTCGTTAAATCAAATATCGTCAGTGTTGTATGTCGACAGAGTAACATCCCTAGTGCGCAAACAGTTCCAGTTGATAATCAAAACCAAGTGCGGGTAGTTCGAAAAACTCGCGCGGCTGTCAGAAGGTGTTGATGTCATTTCAAGCCAGTCTTCTCCGAGACCACGGGGACAACGCCGTCCTTGAAACGTTGGAGGTCAGTTTAATATGTAGTTATACGCGATTAAGTCCCGATTTTAAAAATAATGATGTGTAATAATCGTGAAAGTTTAAATCAGTGTTTATTTTCATACGTTACTCGACAGCGTAAGCGCCACGGAAAATGTATGTTTTTGGTTAGTTAACTGTTTTTTTTTTATTATTATGAATGGGCTTACCCTTGGCCATAGACTAGCCAAAGGCAAAGACGTGGCCTACGATGGAGTGAGCTCGCCCAGAAGATGCCTGTTCACCCTTGATTTGAAGGTTGCTGGGTTATATGAGCTCGGAAATATAGCCGCTGGCAAGGAATTCCAACGTATCTACCAAGAATATCTACAATGAATGTCATTTCACTAGTAAAAATAAACGATGCTCTTGTAAGTCAAAAACTTATTCTTTTTAATTCTATTCTATTTGCAAAAAGTCATGTTTAATAAGTTTTTGAACGTTAAAATCTTTATTTTATTTTTAAGTGTAAATAAGTACATGTTGTTAATATTGCGAACCAGTAAAGGAGTGAAGTTCATGTTTTATATTCATTTTGTGTGATAAAATATCATTGATAATGTAATACAGTAATGTTTAATAAGTTTAAGGTAATATAAATAATGTTTAGTAAGTTTTTGAATGTTAAAATCTTTATTTTATTTTTACGTGTAAATAGTACATGTTGTTATCATTGCGAACCAGTAAAGGCATCAAGTTCATGTTTTATATTAATTTTGTGTGATAATATATAATTGATAAGGTAATATGTATAACAATATTATACTATAACAAACATGCGATATATTTTTAGTCTTACAACCAAATACGATGTTTTCAGCAAATACCTGAAACAAAAACAAAATTTTATTTAGTACGGATAATAGACATATCAAATGACCCATTTTCTTCAAAAAGGTATATTAGGTACCTATACTACTTATATACAGTAAAGGGAGGAGGATATTAAAGAATCGAATCGGATCACCAGAAAATTCGCTTCTAAATTAAACCGTCAGTTAATTAAATGATATCAATCGCTGCTCGGATTTGAAATTTGGATAATTGTAGCCACCGGGCGTTTCGTCCTATCAATACAATCTCGATGAAACTTTAGATTTAAGAACATCGGTATATTTCTTTTTGAAGTGTATCTCCATAATAGTGTTGCTTAACTTCAAAACTGGGTAAATCCATTCTGCTATAAGGTTGATAATCTTTCAGATCATATTATATTTTTTAACACGCTTTTATTAGGTTGTCGTGTATGTAACTAACTATGTAATGGAATCTGCGGAGGCTAATTTAACCATCTTCCAAGGATCGTAGCGTAATGAAAATTGGCAGCTATATGTAGTTCCGATGACAATACAATAATATGGTACTGTTGAGCTGATCTGATGATGGAGTCGGAAGATATGAACTGGAACTACATGATGGAACATCGTATCATAGCCGTTTTTGGGTTTCTTAGAAAAGTCTTGTAATGAACTTTGACTACTTACAATTAGGTTTCAAGGTCTGATGATGAAGCCGAAAGATATGAACTGGAACTACATGATGGAACATCGTATCATAGCTGTTTTTGGGTTTCTTAGAAAAGTCTTGTTATGAACTTTGACTACAATTAGGTTTCAAGGTCTGCTGATGGAGCCGGAAGATATGAACTGGAACTACATGATGGAACATCGTATCATAGCTGTTTTTGGGCTTCTTAGGAAAGTCTTGTAATGAACTTTGACTACAATTAGGTTTCAAGGTCTGATGATGGAGCCGGAAGATATGAGCTGGAACTACATGATGGAACATCGTATCATAGCTGTTTTTGAGCTTCTTAGAAAAGTCTTGTAATGAACTTTGACTACGATAAGGTTTCAAGGTCTGATGATGGAGCCGGAAGATATGAACTGGAACTACATGATGGAACATCGTATCATAGCTGTTTTTGGGCTTCTTAGAAAAGTCTTGTAATGAACTTTGACTACGATAAGGTTTCAAGGTCTGATGATGGAGCCGGAAGATATGAAATGGAACTACATGATGGAACATCGTATCATAGCTGTTTTTGGGCTTCTTAGAAAAGTCTTGTAATGAACTATGACTACGATTAGGTTTCAAGGCCTGATGATGGTGCCGGAAGATATGAACAGAAAAGGGGGGGGCTCGTGGGGCGAAGCCCCCGCATAAAAGAAAGATCAACGTTGTATTTAAAACAAGTTGGGTTAGGGTTTTCTTGTTACCCTTAAGAGTAACGAAAAGGGGGCTCGGGGGCGAAGCCCCCGCATGAAAGAAAGATCAACGTAGTATTTAGAATAAGTTGGGTTAGCGTTTTCTTGTGACCTTTAAGAGCAAACAAAGGGGGGCTCGGGGGGCGAAGCCCCCCGCATGAAAGAAAGATCAACGTAGTATTTAAGATAAGTTGGGTTAGCGTTTTCTTGTGACCTTTAGGAGCAAACAAAGGGGGGCTCGGGGGGCGAAGCCCCCCGCATAAAAGAAAGATTAACGTAGTATTTAAAATAAGTTGGGTTAGCGTTTTCTTGTGACCTTTCAGAGCAAACAAAGGGGGCTCGGGGGCGAAGCCCCCGCATAAAGAGAAGGTAAACGTTGTATTTAAAATAAGTTGGGTTAGGGTTTTCTTGTTACTCTTAAGAGAAACGAAAAGGGGGCTCGGGGGCGAAGCCCCCGCATGAAAGAAAGATCAACGTAGTATTTAAGATAAGTTGGGTTAGCGTTTTCTTGTGACCTTTGAGAGCAAACAAAGGGGGCTCGGGGTGCGAAGCCCCCGCATAAAAGAAAGATAAACGTTGTATTTAAAATAAGTTGGGTTAAGGTTTTCTTGTGATCCTTAAGAGTAAAGAAAAGGGGGCTCGGGGGCGAAGCCCCCGCATGAAAGAAAGGTCAACGTAGTATTTAGAATAAGTTGGGTTAGCGTTTTCTTATGACCTTTAAGAGCAAACAAAGGGGGCTCGGGGGGCGAAGCCCCCCGCATAAAAGAAAGATCAACATTGTATTTAAAATAAGTTGGGTTAAGATTTTCTTGTGATCCTTAAGAGTAAAGAAAAGGGGGGCTCGGGGGGCGAAGCCCCCCGCATGAAAGAAAGATCAACGTAGTATTTAGAAAAAGTTGGGTTAGCGTTTTCTTGTGACCTTTAGAGCAAACAAAGGGGGGCTCGGGGGGCGAAGCCCCCCGCATGAAAGAAAGATCAACGTAGTAGTATTTAAGATAAGTTGGGTTAGCGTTTTCTTGTGACCTTTAAGAGCAAACAAGGGGGCTCGGGGGGCGAAGCCCCCCGCATGAAAGAAAGATCAACGTAGTATTTAGAATAAGTTGGGTTAGCGTTTTCTTGTGACCTTTAAGAGCAACCAAAGGGGGGCTCGGGGGGCGAAGCCCCCGCATGAAAGAAAGATCAACGTAGTATTTAAGATAAGTTGGGTTAGCGTTTTCTTGTGACCTTTAAGAGCAAACAAAGGGGGGCTCGGGGGGCGAAGCCCCCGCATAAAAGAAAGATAAACGTTGTATTTAAAATAAGTTGGGTTAAGGTTTTCTTGTGATCCTTAAGAGTAAAGAAAAGGGGGGCTCGGGGGGCGAAGCCCCCCGCATGAAATAAAGATCAACGCAGTATTTAAGATAAGTTGGGTTAGCGTTTTCTTATGACCTTTAAGAGCAAACAAAGGGGGGCTTGGGGGGCGAAGCCCCCGCATAAAAGAAAGATCAACGTAGTATTTAAAATAAGTTTGGTTAGGGTTTTCTTGTGACCCTTAAGAGTAACGAAAACCCCCGCATAAAAGAAAGATTAACGTAGTATTTAAAATAAGTTGGGTTAGCGTTTTCTTATGACCTTTCAGAGCAAACAAAGGGGGGCTCGGGGGGCGAAGCCCCCCGCATAAAAGAAAGATCAACGTTGTATTTAAAATAAGTTGGGTTAAGATTTTCTTGTGATCCTTAAGAGTAAAGAAAAGGGGGGCTCGGGGGCCGAAGCCCCCCGCATGAAAGAAAGATCAACGTTGTATTTAAAAAAAGTTGGGTTAAGGTTTTCTTTTGACCTTTAAGAGTAAACAAAGGGGGGCTCGGCGGCCGCAGCCCCCTGCATAAAAGAAAGATACGTTGTATTTAAAATAAGTTGGGTTACGGTTTTCTTGTGATCCTTAAGAGTAAAGAAAAGGGGGCTCGGGGGGCGAAGCCCCCGCATGAAAGAAATATCAACGTAGTATTTAAGATAAGTTGGGTTAGCGTTTTCTTGTGACCTTTAAGAGCAAACAAAGGGGGGCTCGGGGGGCGAAGCCCCCCGCATGAAAGAAAGATCAACGTAGTATTTATAATAAGTTGGGTTAGCGTTTTCTTGTGACCTTTAAGAGCAAACATAGGGGGGCTCGGGGGCGGAGCCCCCGCATGAAAGAAAGATCAACGTAGTATTTAAGATAAGTTGGGTTAGCGTTTTCTTGTGACCTTTAAGAGCAAACAAAGGGGGGCTGGGGGGGCGAAGCCCCCTGCATAAAAGAAAGATCAACGTAGTATTTAAAATAAGTTTGGTTAGGGTTTTCTCGTGACCCTTAAGAGTAACGAAAAGGGGGGCTCGGGGGGGGGGGCGTTTTCTTATGACCTTTCAGAGCAAACAAAGGGGGCTCGGGGGGCGAAGCCCCCCGCATAAAAGAAAGATCAACATTGTATTTAAAATAAGTTGGGTTAAGATTTTCTTGTGATCCTTAAGAGTATAGAAAAGGGGGGCTCGGGGGCGAAGCCCCCGCATGTAAGAAAGATCAACGTAGTATTTAGAATAAGTTGGGTTAGCGTTTTCTTGTGACCCTTAAGAGTAACGAAAACCCCCGCATAAAAGAAAGATTAACGTAGTATTTAAAATAAGTTGGGTTAGCGTTTTCTTATGACCTTTCAGAGCAAACAAAGGGGGGCTCGGGGGGCGAAGCCCCCCGCATAAAAGAAAGATCAACGTTGTATTTAAAATAAGTTGGGTTAAGATTTTCTTGTGATCCTTAAGAGTAAAGAAAAGGGGGGCTCGGGGGCCGAAGCCCCCGCATGTAAGAAAGATCAACGTAGTATTTAGAATAAGTTGGGTTAGCGTTTTCTTGTGACCTTTAAGAGCAAACAAAGGGGGCTCGGGGGCGAAGCCCCCGCATGAAAGAAATACCAACGTAGTATTTAAGATAAGTTGGGTTAGCGTTTTCTTGTGACCTTTAAGAGCAAACAAGGGGGCTCGGGGGCGAAGCCCCCGCATAAAAGAAAGATAAACGTTGTATTTAAAATGAGTTGGGTTAAGGTTTTCTTGTGATCCTTAAGAGTAAAGAAAAGGGGGGCTCGGGGGGCGAAGCCCCCCGCATAAAAGAAAGATCAACGTAGTATTTAGAATAAGTTGGGTTAGCGTTTTCTTGTGACCTTTAAGAGCAAACAAAGGGGGGCTCGGGGGGCGAAGCCCCCCGCATGAAAGAAAGATCAACGTAGTATTTAAGATAAGTTGGGTTAGCGTTTTCTTGTGACCTTTAAGAGCAAACAAAGGGGGGCTCGGGGGGCGAAGCCCCCGCATAAAAGAAAGATAAACGTTGTATTTAAAATAAGTTGGGTTAAGGTTTTCTTGTGATCCTTAAGAGTAAAGAAAAGGGGGGCTCGGGGGGCGAAGCCCCCCGCATGAAAGAAAGATCAACGTAGTATTTAAGATAAGTTGGGTTAGCGTTTTCTTATGACCTTTAAGAGCAAACAAAGGGGGGCTCGGGGGGCTAAGCCTGCCGCATAAAAGAAAGATCAACGTAGTATTTAAAATAGGTTTGGTTAGGGTTTTCTTGTGACCCTTAAGAGTAACGAAAACCCCCGCATAAAAGAAAGATTAACGTAGTATTTAAAATAAATAGGGTTAGCGTTTTCTTATGACCTTTCAGAGCAAACACAGGGGGGCTCGGGGGGCGAAGCCCCCGCATAAAAGGAAGATCAACGTTGTATTTAAAATAATTTGGGTTAAGATTTTCTTGTGATCCTTAAGAGTAAAGAAAAGGGGGGCTCGGGGGGCGAAGCCCCCGCATGAAAGAAAGATCAACGTTGTATTTAAAAAAAGTTGGGTTAAGGTTTTCTTGTGACCTTTAAGAGCAAACAAAGGGGGGCTCGGGGGGCGAAGCCCCCTGAATAAAAGAAAGATACGTTGTATCTAAAATAAGTTGGGTTACGGTTTTCTTGTGATCCTTAAGAGTAAAGAAAAGGGGGGCTCGGGGGGCGAAGCCCCCCGCATAAAAGAAAGATCAACGTTGTATTTAAAATAAGTTGGGTTAAGATTTTCTTGTGATCCTTAAGAGTAAAGAAAAGGGGGGCTCGGGGGCGAAGCCCCCCGCATGAAAGAAAGGTCAACGTTGTATTTAAAAAAAGTTGGGTTAAGGTTTTCTTGTGACCTTTAAGAGCAAACAAAGGGGGGCTCGGGGGGCGAAGCCCCCTGCATAAAAGAAAGATAAACGTTGTATTTAAAATAAGTTGGGTTAAGGTTTTCTTGTGATCCTTAAGAGTAAAGAAAAGGGGGGCTCGGGGGGCGAAGCCCCCGCATGAAAGAAAGATCAATGTAGTATTTAGAATAAGTTGGGTTAGCGTTTTCTTGTGACCTTTAAGAGCAAACAAAGGGGGGCTCGGGGGCGAAGCCCCCGCATGAATGAAAGATCAACGTAGTATTTAAGATAAGTTGGGTTAGCGTTTTCTTGTGACCTTTAAGAGCAAACAAAGGGGGGCTCGGGGGGCGAAGCCCCCTGCATAAAAGAAAGATCAACGTAGTATTTAAAATAAGTTTGGTTAGGGTTTTCTTGTGACCCTTAAGAGTAACGAAAAGGGGGCTCGGGGGGCGAAGCCCCCGCATAAAAGAAAGATTAACATATTATTTAAAATAAGTTGGGTTAGCGCTTTCTTGTGACCTTTCAGAGCAAACAATAGGGGCTCGGGGGGCTAAGCCCCCCGCATAAAAGAAAGATCATCGTTGTATTTAAAATAAGTTGGGTAATGGTTTTCCTGTGACCCTCAAGAGCAAATAAAGGGGGGCTCGGCAAAAAAGAAATACTTAAATTTTGTTTGAATTAGTTGAAATGTGACAATATTTTTTTCTAATCGAGTCAAACAAAATCCCACTAGCTGAGAGCTTCAAAACAATGTATGGCGAAAGTATGTCTCTCTAATGTCTTCAAAAAGTCCGCAATGGCACATGTCTATATTGTCTATCTTTTACGGATAACTTACTAGGTATAAACATATTTATGATAATACCGTAATAAGAAGGTAGACTCTAGTTATTATTAAGTAGCAATTAGCAATAAGTACACGTTAAGCCACAAATGACATGTAAAATCCGCCTACTTGAAATAAATTTATGTATAAATGTTAAAAGTTATTCATTATTAATGACTAAAAAGTCGTCAAGTCACGTCATTCAAGTCTATGCACCAACTTCAGCATCAACACAGGAGCAACTTACCGAATTTTATAACGACCTTGACTCGGTTATGTCCTCAATCCCAAACAAGGATATAAAAGTTATCATAGGAGACCTAAATGCTAAAGTGGGGAGGGATGAGAGTGGCGACTCCTCTGAAGTCCTCGGAAAATATGGTTTAGGAAAGAGGAATGAGCGTGGAGAAACTTTTATACAGTTTTGCACGGAGAACCATTTTACTATCATGAACACATGTTTCCAACATCACCCACGACGACTGTACACTTGGATCTCACCAGGAGGGGCATATCGCAATCAAATCGATTACGTTGCGATCCAGTCAAGATGGCGGTCGTCTATTGTCAACGTCAAAACGTTTCCGGGGGCCGACTGTGGCAGTGACCACCAGCTGCTTGTTGCAGATTTCCGACTCCGTCTTAAGCGTATCCTGAAACCAGTTGTCAGGAAATGCTTAAAGTTGAACGGCAGTGCCTTGCGTGACTTCAGTAAAAGATTGCCTCTCAAAATGAAGGACGTTGCCAGGGATCCTTTTGAAGACACAGAGACATCTTGGTGTAGCTTCAAGGCCGCTGTGTCTAAAGCAGCAAAAGAAGTCACTCCCTCTAACATAAATTCAGCGAACCGGAAACCATGGATAACTGATTTTACATGGGAGATTATCGAGCGTCAAAGGGCTCTCAAACAACAAGGCCTCAATACCGAAACGTCAAGGATGGAATATTCTAGATTACACACTTCCGTTAAAAAGGCATGCAGACGTGACAAGAATAATTCCATTCATGCATTGTGTGAGGAAATTGAAGCCCATGCCACAACTGCTCACACCAAAGACTTGTTCCAGAAAGTCAAAATCCTTACCCGCGACTACAAAACCAGAAATTGGCACATAGCCGACACTGATGGACAAACTTTATCAGATCTGGGCAAAGTATTACAGAGATGGAAGGACTATTCGGAACAACTTTATAGAGAAATCCCTGAACATCTCCTGGAACGGAATGACGCCGACCATGCACTGGAACCGGACATCCTCCTATCTGAAGTGGAAGACTCCATCAGGCGCCTGAAGATAAATGCTGTAGGAACTGACGGTATATGTGCTAGTCTCCTTAAAAATCTAGGCAGTGAGGGAACACAGTTCTTACACCAGATCTGTTGTAAGGTGTGGAGAACTGGTCAGTGGCCAAGAGATTGGACGGAATCGTTGGTAATACCTCTTCACAAAAAAGGCTCGACGCTCAGGTGTGACAACTACAGAACTTTGTCTATCATATCACATGCTAGTAAGGTATTTTTGAACATCATAAACTCACGATTAGCTAAGTTCTTGGACCACCAAATACCTGCTGAGCAAGCTGGCTTTGTGCCTGGGCGTGGAACTCGAGAGCAGATTTTTAACGTGCGCCAAATCATAGAGAGATGCCGCGAATGGAACAAGCCGTTGGTTCTGTGCTTTATTGACTATGCAAAGGCATTTGACTGCGTTAGATGGAAAAATATGCTCAAAGTGATGTCTGAGATGGGTGTTCCTGCCCATTTAGCGCATCTCATAGAAAACCTATATGCCGAAAGTACTGCCAGAGTCCGCATTGAGAATACGTTGTCAGACCAATTCAAGCCGGAAAGAGGAGTGAGACAAGGCTGTATATTGTCTCCCAAGCTCTTCAATATCTACGGCGAATATATTGTACGCAAGTCCACCGAGAACTGGGATGGCGGCATATCGATCGGCGGAAAGACAATATGCAACCTGCGCTATGCTGATGACACAACGCTCTTGGCTTCCGATGAGGAGGAGATGAGTCGTCTATTTAGGCGAATAGAAGCTGAAAGCATCAAATTAGGACTTCACGTCAACCATGCTAAAACCAAGCTGATGTTTGTATACAGGAAAGACCCACCTCCGCGAAGCCTTGAGCTAAAAGATCTCGATTGTGTCAGCACCTTTATCTACCTCGGCTCGCTAATATCTAGCAATGGTAGCTGTGACGCGGATATTATTCGGAGGATCCAGATAGCAAAGGGTGCCATGGCTCGGCTTGATAAGATCTGGAAGGACCGTGCTATACTGCAACAGACCAAGGTTAGACTGGTGCGTTCCCTGGTGTTCCCGGTCTTTATGTATGGTTCGGAAACATGGACCATCCGAGCAAATATGAATAAACGTATCGATGCGTTTGAGATGTGGTGCTGGCGCCGGCTTTTACGGATTCCATGGACGGCAATGCGTACTAACCAGTCCATTCTTGAGGAGCTACGCATAAAGCGCCGGCTGTCAACAATATGCCAGGACCATACTCTTAGTTATTTCGGTCACATTTCACGTCGCCCGCCAGATAGCCTGGAGAGAATAATTATGACGGGCAAAGTTGAAGGCACGAGACCTCAGGCACCTCCCCCTACTAGATGGTGTGCTCAAATTACTGCACCCATGCGATTAAAACTGCACGAGGCCATGCGCTTGGCGAGGAACAGACGCCTATGGAGAGACCTAGTCTTCAACAGAATGACATGATGTCACGATCCTCAGCATTGAGGGAACGACTAAAGAAGAAGAAAAAACTATGTGCTTTTAATTATAATATTTGATTGTAAAAGCGTGGGGCGCTGGAACAGGAAAGACTTTCTTGTAAACAAATACTAATCCGAACTTCCTGGCGAATGAAGTTGCATAAGAACATAACGTTTACATATGCCGCCTAAGGGTTACCAAAGAGAACCAAAGATATCTCGTCCACGAACAAGAACTCTGCATCCTGTCACTGTAGACACTTTCCCCTTTTGTACTTTGATTACCGGAAAAAAGCGGCGTTCTAAGTGTCGGTGACTGTTGACTCTCCTCGCTACTAGCGCATATTTTGTCTGAGTTCGACAAACTGGTACTTTGAACACTGACTTTTAATTGATTTGACTGTTTAATGTAGAACCTACTAGTCATGCTGCAACTCCAGTTAGCGCGTCAATCTGTGTAACCTCCTTCCCGTAACATAGCATAATTTGATTTAGCAGCAAGTTATACAAAAAGTCTTGCCTGTTCCAGCGCCCCACGCTTTTACAATCAAATATTATAATTAAAAGCACATAGTTTTTAAACTTCAGCTCACAAATAGAGACAACTTGAACGATCCATAATTTATTTTTGGCTTTTACGTGCATTTATAAAAGCGTGTTTTATAGTGTTTTTTAAACTATTAATTTATTATACATTTAACTTTAAAGCAGAATGGATTTACCCAGGTTTGAAGTTAAGCGACTCAATTGTCTTCCTTAGTCAAGTGAACCCCATAAGAGATAGAGATAGATAAGAGTAGATAAGTAAAACATTTAGTCTGTTCGGAAAGACTATAGATAGGTTGCAAAATGTATTCGTTCCCATACATATTATAACGACTGTTCTCTTTTCAATTTAAAAATAATTAAACGTAGGTATCATCACGTATCTAATCGAGATGAAATCTAACATACGAAAATATTCGATTAAACCCGCCGCATGTGGATTAGGCGACAACTCCGATTTCAATTAAGCGCGCTTGTTCGGCGGCGGCGACAGAGCTCCCGAATTGGCCCGTGAACTGGTAAAAATGTTTGGAGAATACATTGCCATTTTATTTTCGTGTTGTAATTCTACCATGCCGTTGTTAACTAGTGTGGCGGACGCAGCTTTTTTGGAACGTACGTGGGGAGCCTTAATTTTGCCGATTGTTTTTGCCCTGTTGATTTTGCAGACTTAGCATGTGCTTTTAGCTTGTATTATCAGTTTTTTTAAGGGTGGAAAAGGGGATATGGTTAAAACAAAAACTTGCTGAGTGCAAGTTATGTTTGTGTTTAAAGTATCAGAACTAAAAATCTATTGATAGTGTGTGCTTCATTATTTTGGGACTTATTCGGGATCGGGACAGTATTGAAAAACAATATTGTTTCGTTACAGTTTTAAATTTTATCTCCAGTTACAAAAATCGGATCACTTGGCACCAACATGCTTTTAACGAGCATTAATACCTATAACTACAGTTAGTTGCAAGAAAACTTCAAAAAGACATGAAAAACTAGTTCCAAAAGGACAGCAGAAAAGCATTATCTCTCAGCGACTTTCAGCAGCAGCTAAATAAAACCCAAAGTAAAAAACTAGGAGAAATGTTAGGGAACCGGCATGTGTGCAATTGGCTCCTTTTAAGTATTTCCCCACTTTCGAGGGAGTATAATCGCTTTCCTGCAGGCCTAGCCAAAGTGACTATGGTTGACGCTACATGGCGTACGAAACGCAATCTGGCTCTGTCGCGCCACTACAGAAGAGCGATAGGTGGGGCTAGCAACGAAACGCTTACGAAGCGTAAGCGATTGTGACATTGGCTAAGTACTCTGGACCCCATGATATTCAAACGAAGAAGGCCATAAGCGACTCTGAAGCTTTATATACTTACTGCTTTATTTTTATGGAACGAAATAGAAGGTACATTTTTGAACAAATAGCTGCAGACGCAAAAAGTTTCAATTGCGGCAACAACCAACAGAGAATAATTGTCGCCAACGGAAAACTGTTTTAATTGCATGCTGAATTAAGTGAACATTTTAGTACATATAAAAAAATGATCATAAAACTTTGTATCAAAGTATGTAGGTATTTACACTTACATATTATCTACCTACAATATTAACTTATTTACTTGCCAAATTTGTAACAGTCTACTCGTATTTGTGGTGACCGACAAAAATGCAGCATTTATGATGCAGTATTCCTGTTTCCATCCGAGTGCAATGCAGATCTTATAAAACCTACCTCCCGAGGGTTAGATGTGACTAGTTTAAATATAATCCCTTTACGCGATCAGAACAGTAGCATATTTGATAATCATTATCAAAGTAATACGTACATTAATAACCAAATGAAATACATGAAATAAAACTATGGAAACGGATTAAATCGCGTATAATGAATTTACAATTCATCCCGACGTTTCATTTCATGAGTAACTTTACTATCGCGGTAACCGAAGACAATATCAAATGAAATACATTATTAGTAAATACATTGAAGGGTAAGATTTATAAAGACCTCGTCAGACGTGTCGTCATGTATGGACCAAAGTGTTGGGCCCTAATAATTGAAAAGATATTGCATGTAGCGGAGATGAGAATATTAAGATGGATATGTGGAGTCACAAGAATGGATAAGATAAAGAATGAGTATTTAAGAAGAAGCCTGAAAGTTGCACCGATAGTAGAAAAAGAGCGAATCGACTATTGATCATGTGATGCGAAGGGATGAAAGATGTGACGAGAAAGGTATTACGAATAAATGTCGAAGGAAGTAATAGGAGAGGAAAACCGAGGAAAATGATGGACTGTGTGAAAGATGCTATGAAACGGAAACAAGTGAATGATGAAATGAAAGGTGACAGAGAGGTATGGAAGAGAAGGACATGCTGCGCCGACACGAAATGACTGAGATAAGGGCAGGCGAATGATGATTATGATGGAGAAAGAGATGGCTAGCCACGTAAGCTGGTGCTGAAGACCCGAGTTTCATTCCCAGCTTGGCTACCGTTACCGACTTGGTCGCTATTTCTTTGTTTTATGATATATATTTCAATCCATACTATATAATATTATAAATGGGAAAGTGTGTGTGTCTGTTTGTTTGTCCGTCTTTCACGGAAAAACGGAGCGACAAATTGACGTGATTTTTGAAGTGGAGATAGTTGAAGGGATGGAGAGTGACATAGGCTACTTTTTGTCTCTTTCTAACGCGAGCGAAGCCGCGGGCAAAAGCTAGTTTATTATAAAGAATAATATTTCATGAATATTATAAATGTTATGCTCGGATATTGCGTGGACAGACTCGGTTTGTTTTAAATAACCCTAGATAATGCTGGAGCACGTTTTCGTGTAAAAATGGAAAAAAAGGAACAAGGTTTTGCTTTGCCGTAAAAAAATAACATATTCCAACAGGCAATGTTTATGACGTATAAAAGTAGCAATATTTTATAGGCACCTACACAGTTAATATATTAAGACAGTTATACAATCCTTTGTTGTACGATTAATATTGAAACTGACATTTATATTTAATAAGGAAGATCCCCTCTTAAGTAAATGTATTAACTTACACCTGCATATTAAAAACAACCAAAGGTAGTACGCACACACTTACACACACACACACACACACACACACACACACACACACACACACACACACACACACACACACACACACACACACACACACACACACACACACACACACACACACACACACACACACACACACACACACACACACACACACACACACACACACACACACACACACACACACACACACACACACACACACACACACACACACACACACACACACACACACACACACACACACACACACACACACACACACACACACACACACACACACACACACACACACACACACACACACACACACACACACACACACACACACACACACACACACACACACACACACACACACACACACACACACACACACACACACACACACACACACACACACACACACACACACACACACACACACACACACACACACACACACACACACACACACACACACACACACACACACACACACACACACACACACACACACACACACACACACACACACACACACACACACACACACACACACACACACACACACACACACACACACACACACACACACACACACACACACACACACACACACACACACACACACACACACACACACACACACACACACACACACACACACACACACACACACACACACACACACACACACACACACACACACACACACACACACACACACACACACACACACACACACACACACACACACACACACACACACACACACACACACACACACACACACACACACACACACACACACACACACACACACACACACACACACACACACACACACACACACACACACACACACACACACACACACACACACACACACACACACACACACACACACACACACACACACACACACACACACACACACACACACACACACACACACACACACACACACACACACACACACACACACACACACACACACACACACACACACACACACACACACACACACACACACACACACACACACACACACACACACACACACACACACCGCAAAATCACGTTTTTATAAATATTGTTCTCGCTTTATGTACATATATATACCTCTATAGCGATCACTCTCTCAAGTCTCAGGGACCAGTTTGAAAAACCAGCGCCAGGCTACCAGGTAGCCTAGCACATGCTGAAACTGGAACCCATTTGCCATTGCTCGCTCAGGTTTTTTTTGTATTATTTTATGTTATAGTTGCCTTCAATTTATTTTAAATAATAATATTGTAGCTATAATATTGTATTCCACTGTTTTTGGCAAATAAAATTATTCTTAATCTTATAAGATTTACCTATAACGTTGAACATAAACATTTTATAGTAAACATTAACTGCAAAATATATTACATTCACAAAATTAAAAAAAGTCACGGTACATTAAAACCGATTCAAAACAAACTTAAACCGTGAAATCAAAACAACGACTATTCATAAAAAACCAATCAGATTCCACATATAATTTTGTGATTTTTGTAATAAGAGCAAAATCTTTGAGAATTTTGAAGGCACACAGCTTAAGAGAACCAAAATTAAATGTTTTTAAGAACCTTCTGTACAAACAACGCGAAAGTACCCACTAATTAAGATGTTGTATGTTGACTAAAAATAAAATATCCTGCGTTTGCTTTCGCGGTATTTTCCTTAGGTTGTTTACACAGTAAATTAGATTTACTGACTAACAGAACCTTTCGAAGATTGGTTGACATACAGCGTAAAACATCTTCACATCAACACGGAAAGATGATATTTTTCCCTCCTAGGAAGGATCAATGTAGCTCTTTTCTGCGAGAAGAGATCAAAATGACACTTGTATATTACAGGATATTATTTTAATTATATTTGAGAATCCCTTGCATCGTTCAAACAACGCATTATTTTTTTAATAAATCGGCTGACTCATGGCCACTGACTAGCCGAGCCGAAGACGTAGCCTACGATGAAGCGAGCTCGCCCAGGAGGTGCCTGAGTTGAGTCCCTTACCCTTGAGTTGAAAGTTGCTAAGAAATATTATAGACGCCTTACATATGCAACTTTGCTCTTTTGTGACACAATCTACTTAATTTTAAATACAAATACGCAAACACAAGACTCGCCCTTAAACTCTCACGTCATTTTCGCTGTTTTTGCAATAAAAAAGTGTTTTGAAACACGATACAAATCTAGAGTAAAGTGTTTTCCGCGATCCAGACGCACTCGGCAGAAAATTGATATAAACCTGTTGTGGGGCCCGCTCCGTTTGCTCAGGTGGCGGTGACTTATTTGTTTTATTTGCCGCAGGCAATAGTCGCCTTTCAGGCAACGTGGTTGGAGTTAAAGTAGAGAAAAGGTGTGAATAATGGAAGCCAGATAAATGCACCCTGCACCGAATAGGTCTTGAGTATAATGTGTTGTTCGCGCGGCGAAAACAAGCGGGAGAAGTAACCCTTGCGAGGTGACAGACGTGGAGGCGCTTTAAATATTTTATCTGGCCAGTGTTTTTTGAGTCTCTTCGCTTTGTTCAGACTATTCTAAATCTATTTTCTACTTCATTGATGCTTTCAGAAATCCATAATAATAAAATGCGAGACATTACTTTGCTAATCCGCGAGTGGTTCGCGGATTATCAAAGAAATTTCTAGAATTTTATTTTCATTGATGCTTCTTAATAATGAAATTGGTAGGAAACGACTAAAAAACATAACTACGAGTATTTGGGTGTTGTCTTTATAATAGTTTTCTTCGTTTACGTACCTAACAAATTGTGAATTTACGTAACACGTTATTTGGAAAAATATGTTATTCTTTGTGATAATTTCAAACTGTTTAAATATGTTTTGGCAACAGTAAAATAATAGTCGCAAATTATTGCCGTAGAGGGGTGATAAGGATACAAGCTTGGCCTGTGCGGTAGATAAAAACAATACGAGTTTAACTTCCAAATTTAGGATGAAATACAAAAATAGATTTAAAAGAAGAAAATTATAATAAACAGTTTACCACCAAGAATATTTGAGTTTTGCCAAGTTACTGAGAGCAATCCAGGAATAGGTTGACTGCCTCAGAAGAGCAAACACTCGAGGTAGACTAGAGTCAGACATTAAATCAAAAGCGGCCACGTGATCTAAATTCAATAGTCCCAAGAAGCTGTCCAAGTAACGAAGACAAATCAAAGTCACCGTGACCTGACGGACTTCACGCTCCCTTCTCAAGAACCCAACATTCTAAAAACGGCTTAAAACACTTAGGAAACTATGGCGCTTATGGCGTTTCGGATCTGAGGGGTGATTTAGCATCTATTTATCTTAAGCCCTCTGTTGGGCTGAGACGTATCGGACACTTCGATTAAGGTAACGGGAAAACAATAAATTCTTGGTCCTTCCGTTATAACACTTGTAATATAAGTGAATCATCATCATCATTCTCTTGCCCTTATTATTATTATTTATTATTTATTATTTATTTATTGGAAAACCAACAGCACATGAAACATGTTAACAGAAACAATAGAAACAAGAGGCCAATTACAGGTTCTCACCGATAGAAATCTTATAGAAATTAACTTCACTAGGTATTAGGTATTACAAGTAGGTATACAAATATGCTTAGACTAGACAAGTACATAAATCTAATGTTAATATAGATGCGAAACAAAAGAAAAAACCGGGAAGATTAAAAAGAAGAAAAATCATCAAGCATACGAAATAGAAAAGAAAACAAAAAATAAACATTAAAAGGCAAGCTCACATAAAGAATTTAAGAGTTAAATTACGCCGTATAGCCTGGGTATTTGCATTAAATACGTCAATATCGTGCTCTCTAGATAGCCTTATCCCTGTAATATAAGTGAATATAATAAATAAAATAAAATAAAAATGCCTTTTATTCCTCGCAACACTTATACTTAAAATAGTAAAATAAGTGATAGATAAGCCTCTTGCGATACTTCTGTAAGGATCTACCGGTAAAAACAAAAGTCTAAACTTCGTTTCCTGACCCCTTATTTACTCTTAAGGTTAGTGATCAGATCAGCCTAATTAATGCGTATTGCAAATGCAGAAATTACGACTTGAGTTTTTCACGATGGACCCTAGACAAAATGATTTGCACTTCGCTGCTATACTTAGGTACAGGTCTGCCGTCCTATCACTAAAACCCATCTAACCCACAAATGATAGTTTTGAGATATGGGCAAAAAACATAAAAACCCATATCTCTAGGAAATGTGTCGATTTAGTCCAGATTTCTTTTATTCTTAAATTAAAACTAAATTCACGCTAACATTATTTAAAATCAATTTAATTAAATATTGTTTAATTTATTAGAAATTCGCCATTTTGTGTTTAAGTTATGCAAATAATTCCTAAAATATGTATGATTTTACTGTTAAAACACGGTTAAGTATACTTTAGCCGTTTTTTAGGATTGAATAATACATAAAACATGGCTTAATAACGGCAAAGTAAATTTACGTGTTTATAGTAATCGTAACTGAGCATTGCATAATAATCTAAAAACATAGCTTAATAACCGCAAAGACACTAAACAATTTTATACTATCGTATATGCTCTAAAAAATGCTGTAACCGTTTTTAAGCTATGCAATGACTACTAACATCGAAATAATTTGTATGCATTCCTAATCTAAAAGCCCGCTATATGACAAACCAGCGACGATTACTAGGTTTTAGCATTGTCATTCTTTTTAAAAGGAGTTTATCATTTTAGCAATGTCCCGTTTACCTGCAGTACCTGCACTAAGTTTCAAGAGCAATTCAATTTGTTAAATGAATAAAAGACAACTGTATGATATTGTAACCATTTATTTGCATGCATAAAAAACCTCGTTATAAGTTATGTTACAAATTAACATATTTAAACTTAATATAATATTCTAACATTAGTGAAAACTAACATAACATTAATATGAAACAATAAAATTCGCTTTTTACATTGCAACAAATCAATTTGCTATACCGACACGGCGAAAGGTGTCGCTCTTGGATATCCAAAGTTACTCGTATTATTACTATAATACACTATTAAAATAATGTTTTTATTACCGAGTTATATAAGGTTAAAAACGGTTGACATTGGCAGTTCTTACAAAAAGAAACACGGATTTCATTTATTATTCGCCAAGCAAGTGAAAATAGCAATCTTTATTTATTTTATACTTCAAAAATTCAAAATACATTTAGGATTGTTTGACATAATAATTTTCTCTCTTTCCGCTTGATTCCGTTTTTCTTAAAATTTATTTTTCTTTTTTTGTGCGTTTGGTTTTCGACAGTTGTATTATTAATATTAATATTACGAGTGTAGTGCTCTATATCGACGGTGGTTCTACATCGATAAATGGTTATATGTACTTATGTGTAGGTCAGTCCTCCTTTTCTGTATGTAAAACTTCTGGATTTGAAGGGTCTGAATGAATTGGTACAGCAGGATACTTATATATCATACATCTTTTTTTTTTCTTTAAACTATAGAATCAATATAGAGATCTTTGTTAACAATTTCTGGTAAAATCAGGTGCATCATTGCTTAAAATTGTATTAACTAGGTTAGATTTAAGTCTGTTTCTCTGTTGTTTGTATGAATTGGAGCGGATAAATCAAGATAAAGCTTCATTTTGGATGATACATATGTTGTCATTTTACAATTTTTACATGCTAGGTATAGAGTTCTTCTTCTTTCGAGTCATCACTTGTAGTTTCAATACATCTGCGACGGAATAGTCAAAAACCTTCTTTCCTTATATCAAGATGAGAAGCATTTTGCGAATGATTAAAGAAGTAAACGTTGTTCGATTTTGTTACAACGAAGGATAAACCCAAATTCGATGATCGTCAGCAACGGTTTTAGCTTGGACCAGTAAAAGGGAGTTTTAAAATTGATGTGTTTTCGTCAGCATTGAAAATTAAAGCAGAAACGTTCGACGTGGCTAAGTTAGGCAAAGAATTATGAGGTATCAATCTCAAAAATTCTTGAAACAATACACAACGATAGAATGTTCCTTGGTAAAGATCGAGTTGAGCAATCCCCTTCTGTTCTACATTTATTAAACTTACTGCTGGTGTGATGACTTGTGGTCGGTTTTTCGGTATTCATTTTATTCGCAGATCTCTGTTATCGTTTGTATCCTGAAGTTCGTAACAAGCCTAAAAGAAATAACATTAATTAATGTGATTTTTGACTGCATTACTAAATCAGCTTGACGGTAATATAATGTTGCGCAAGTAATCCATGCCTACATAGGTACTAAAACATTGTAAGGTAAATAAATGCTTACAAAATGTATGTGGCTATGGCAATGCCTACATAGCAATAGGATGGTACAATGTAATTTCTTGACTTTTTTGTTTACGCTTTATTTGTACACAATAGTTTTAACTGGGCTCTTGATCGAATAACTTATGAGTTAGGTATTTACTTGTCGCGGCAAACGTGTGATAATACGTTAGCAAAACGCAAGTTGTGCTTGAAAAAAACCTTAAAAAAAAGATATTTAACACTTACCTGGTCTTCGGTTTCTTAACATTTTAAGGAGAAAATGTTCATTCACCGGTCACTACAGCCTTCGCACAACCTTCTGCGCGCGAGCCGCTCGGCCGACTGTCGGACTGGCGCAATAACTTTGGAAGGTATATTTTTACAACAAGCGGGGTTTTAGCGTAGCTTTGCTGGTTTGTCCTGTTTCAGTGTGGCATTATGAATATTTTTTAGTAATAAATTCACCGTAAAGCGCAGTAACTAGGTTTTAGTGATGTATTTGTAACCGAAATTACAATGAAAGTCTTTAAATACACGGTTAAAGGACTTTAGCCGTGTTTAAGCGTAGTATTTTATTTAAAAAAGTGAATGTTATAAAATGTAATAACGCAATTAAACGGCTTTAATGGGAATTTATGAAGCTTATGTCAAGTAACGTTGTTATAGTTATGTATCGTGTGATAAAACTATGAAGATAAACAACCGCTAAGCGCTTTAATATAAGTTATAGAAGACAAATGTGGGTTTGCGGTTTTATACTATTGGAAAGGGTTATAAAATAGTGCACTTAGCGAGGTATGTCGACTCTGTATCTCGGTAACTAAAAATGATAAAAATATGATTCCAAGACCAGTCGATGGGGAATTCTTTCCTATTTAAGAATATTTATCCAAATGAAAACTGGTAATATGCAGCTTAGAGGGGTTCTAGTGATAGGACGGCAGAGGTGTTTTGGTAACATCCAAAGAATATTAACGACTATACTTTTTAAGATAAGTACGTCAAAATCGACAAATATTAGCTTCATCATCAGTTATGTATCAGTGTCAAAATGAATCGCTGTAATAAGTTTTGATACGTTACTTGTATTTAATAAAAACGGGCACACATGTGTACTTATAAAACAGACTTCTACAAAAGGCGTGCCGGCATTGGTATGTAGCTTTTATTCCCCTGTGAGCTAATGTTATACGAAATTGTAATTACTTTACAAAAACATCATTTTATTATAAAACAAGCCAACAAATCCAATTAGTGTGCAAATCGTTTCACATGGCACGCTACTTGATGCAAGTTTCTGAAAAAAAACTAGCACTCCAAGTGGCTTTATAAAGGTGGCCAATGTTTACGCTGCGTTGGCAAGGCAACGAAGGCGGATACTTTACTAGCTTTTGCCGGCGGCTTCGCTCGCATTAAATTCGATAATTTCGGAATGCTCCATGCAAACTTCCCCCCCCCATTTTAGGGAAGTGGGGGGTTAGAAAGAGTACTTAGTGCCTTTTCACATTATCCGATCCAATATCACCCCAATGATTTTGTAACAGTCATTAGGAATTATAACAATATTATGACTAGTTTGAGTGACGTGTCTCTACAAAGTTATCTGACTGATTAAATTTCAACGATATTATTGAACTATAACTCTTATTTAAGTACTAACATGAATATTAATGCGAGCACGATATATAGAAAATAAGTTACGTAGTCGTTTTTTGCCAGTGTTGCCACTATCAGTGACTTGTGGTAAGAGTACTAAAGAATACACAAAGTAATGAGGGTTTTCAAAATTTTTTTTTCGCCAGGCGGCGATACCGAGGCGCCCGGTTCTTTCTTGACAGAAAAGTTCAAATGAACAATCTACATTCGATTTATAAATAATTCTCAGTTTAAGATATTTTAAGGAAATGCCACACCTCCACATATAATTAAAAATTATTATATATATGTATGTTTATTTATATATGAAATAAATATAATTATGTAATATACATTTTAATCTGACCATATATAGGTATATTTATATTTATTATATATAAGTATGTATATTGCGATTGCAATCTTGACCTGTGTTTTCATATTTAATTTTAAAATCGTGCACCAAACTAACTGTTTCTGTTTAGCCCGATGGTTGACTGGTAGAGAATGCCTCAAGGCGTTAAGTCCGCCATTTGTACTCTTTTTTTTTAATTTTGTGCAATAAAGTTTAAATAAATATTTAAATAATTCAAATTAAACATCATTACAGCACTTAAGCGTCCTTGAGCGTAAAAAAATTAACCTCTTCACTACTGACTAGGTGAAAATACTATAAGTAGGTATTATATTTTAGTAACATGACGCATTCATCACTTTTAATAGCAAAATTGCGTGAATAACCATCATAGACTGGACTATACCTAAACTATAATCACAACTATAACGACGTTCAAGTCCAAAATGTCATATATCATTATCAAATTGTAGGCTTTTAGTACTTTCTAGTTCTAGTTCTAGTTCAGCTAACCAACCCTATAATAACCTTTGTTGTGAAACCTAAATAACCTTCACCGCTATGAATCAAAATAGGTATAGGAATGAGTCACTTGAAATTACCTATATTTACTTGATACGGTATATTTTACTAGCCGTACTAAGCTACGTTGAAAAGGGCTTAAGTCTCTAATAGTCTAAGGAGTTTTATATTCTTTTCTAACTGAAGTTCTAGCAGATAGTAGATTGGTAACCGCGTTCGATCGCGTGCGGTAGCCGTTTAGGTTACAGTTCTTGTATAACCAAGGTTACAGTTATATTCATGTTTTTACGGTTTTGCTGCGATGACTAACCGGTCTATTTACATTACTTTATAAATGGATGGCTGTTACATTTATTATCTGGTCTCAAGGCCGCTATCTATTGACGAAAGCGTCAGTAACGTTAGCAAATTCTTTTAGTGGTGATAGGCTTTTAATTCTGCTTAGGGTAAACTCGCCTCATTCGGTGACACGCCTAATTCGGTGATACAAGTTTTGAAGCACTATTCCGAAAGGCGATTTTTAGGTAGTTTCACCGAATTAGGCGTGTCACCGAATGAGGCGAGTTTACCCTACCATTAGCTACCTATTGTTTAATTAAAGGATTATTTAAACATTACATACATACATACAATCACGCCTGTTATCCCATAACGGGGTAGGCAGAACACATGAAACTACTAAAGCTTCAGTGCCACTCTTGGCAAATAAGGGGCTGGAAGAAAACGTATTTAAACATTAATTTTCAGATATATACTTAATGAGCGACAAGTACGCCGAATAATACGAGTATCCAGTGCACTGTGGGCCACTTTAGTTAGATTATGCTACTTACCTTAGGAATTGACAGGTCACCATGTTTAATGTACTGTGAAGAAGGCTTATTATAATATACCTATATTCACTTGGCCTTAATTCGCCTTAATTACAATCTTTTCACTGGATTTGAATAATCTGTGGCCAAGAGTAAGCACGTTTTCTACTAAGATTGATTATTACTTGGTATAACCAGTTATTGCTCACATAAATCAAAATAACGACAAAATGATTTACTACGATACTTCAATTCAAAGCAGGACAATCAATATTCGGTCAACGGCAGTCGACAAGGCTACTTAAGCTACTGGTAACCACATTGCCCCAATTCAGCAGTGAGACATACGACCACAGATGTCATATATACCATAGATCAAGCAAACGTATCTACTTAGCGTGTCAAATGAACTCAGTGAAATCCACTGAGTTGTCCGTCTTTAATCGCAGCTTGCAGCTTTCGGGCGTCAATTTTTGTAAGTTGAAGTGAACAAAAACATTAATAATGCCTCTTTAAGTAATATTAATTGCAACAACACAAAAAAATATGAACACTCAAGGGCCTGAGACATATTTAAAATCATAGGCAAGTAACAACTTCAGTACAAAATCTGACACGCTCGGCCGCCATACAAATGAATGAACTTGTTTCTTCCATCTAAATCTAATTCTGTGGTTATATCCCTAGTTATTGCGCACATAAATCAAAATAACGACAAAATGATTTACTACGATACTTCAATTCAAAGCAGGACAATCAATATTCGGTCAACGGCAGTCGACAAGGCTACTTAAGCTACTGGTAACCACATTGCCCCAATTCAGCGGTGAGACATACCACCGTACAAGCGATGCCTTCTGCATAACTTATCGATCCTGATGACTCATGACTATGTTATTTTTATCTTTATTTTATATGCCGGATGTCCTGTTTGATGATTCTACGGAATTTTGGTGAATGAGAATGTCCTAACTCGGCGGCAACTTGGTGCAAAGTTGAACAATTTGGGAGAGTAATAGTTTTGAATGATTCACGGGCATTTTCATTAGACTTTTAGTTGAAACAGATCTTATAGTGTGGCATTACAAAAGTTAAGGAAATCTAGTGGCAATTTATAGACTACTTTCTCATGACGGGAAACATACTTCTAGTTCTTGACGTTCAAGTACGAAAAACGGGATACGAATAATGTCGTTAACTTTTATAATACTTATTGTCCACAAAAGTGAAGTTAGAACTAAATTTGTATAACCCTTATATTTAATTGTATGTTACCCGTCATCATGATACTTGATCAGCAGCAGAACAAAAACAAAAGGTCTTTATCCTGGCCAAATATAATTCTAATTTTGTGAGTGAGTTCCTGTCATTTCAAAGAAGTGACGATATGCCGAATTAGGTTATTCACCAAGCTCGAAGCGGGTTCGTTCACGGCAAACTCTAATTACTTATATGTTAAAAGGAGCGCAGTGAGAGCGTGGTTTCTTTTTGTGCATCGTAATGGTTTGGCTTTGTCGTTGTTGCATACAAGATTTGATCATATTGTTCATCAAATTTTGTTAAGTAATGTTAACCATACTTGCCAGACCTCATATTTATTAAGTAAGTAAGGCGCACTAGGGTAATTCCGAAAGTCGTCTAATTTCGAAAGTCGCACAAAAATCACCATTATTTCCATTATCAAGATTCCCCTTTCGGAATTACCAGAGCATTTCTGTGATTCGGAATTAACCTAATGCACCTTATTAAGTTTTTTTTTTAATATGGTAAGAACTTTATTAAACATAACATTAAACATCAAAATAAAAGAATCTCATTTAAACTAAACTAAACCTAACTTAACCTATTGGGACTACATTGTATCCACAGATGTCTCCCAAGTCGCTGCCAGTATCTAATGTGCCCATAAGACTGGCCGCATTTCCTCGCTCGATGGCGATGCCAATGCGCTGAGCGAGGAACGAGCCAGCCTTACGGCCATTTCAATAAGATTCTACGATTATTGTATGAAAACCTGAACTTCCTTAAGGTTATGCGACACAACCTGACACCATGACACAAAGAATCCATTAAGGCAGTAGGTACGTACTACAACTAAGAATCTTCAAGCTCAGGCCCCACCAAGAGTGCCTATCATAGTCCAACAATAGGTAAACTCTTGCTAAACCGTAACCGTCCATGTTACCAGGAATCACGTGGATGTGACGCATCGTTACGGATGGACACAGATTTTTCTACAATGAATCTCGTTATATGTTAATTTTTTGAATCACGCGTGTGAACGTTCTAAGTTCATCGAAAGGCAAATTCAATGCGTTCTAAGAAAACAATTCTTGGAATATTACGAATAGATATTCGCTTTATTAGAGCTGTGTCAACGGTCATTTCTTTATAAATGCCATATTGCTAACCTTGGAGTTTTAACTGAATGAGTTAATTTGTGGACAGTTTATTTTAGAAAGTTAAGGGTACTACAAATTCCTGTGAAAGAGAGAAGTCGAAGAAGAAAATTATAAAACAAAAAAACTTGAAGTAACTCTTAGGTATCAGTTACTTATAGATGATTGTAACGAATGTAAGGTTAACTAATTATTGTAAGCCAAACATCTTTGAGTTAAACCAAGTATTCAGACTCGTTACTCGTTAAGGCGGTTTTCCTACCATCTCATTCGTCGCCAAACACTAAAGTTTGGCTCCAACTGCAATTCTAATTCACAGAGCGACGTAATGGTAGCAGCACTTGACGTCTTTCCGCACCAAATAATATATATCCTATGTATTATATTTATAAGCGCTGGTAGCCTAGCGGTAAGTGCGTGCGACTTTCGTTCCGGAGGTCGCGGGTTCGAACCCCGGCTCGCACCAATGAGTTTTTCGGAACTTATGTGCGAAATGTGATTTGATATTTGCCAGTCGCTTTTCGGTGAAGGAAAACATCGTGAGGAAACCGGACTAATATTCCAATAAGGTCTAGTTACCCTTCGGGTTGGAAGGTCAGATGGCAGTCGCTTTCGTAAAAACTAGTGCCTACGCCAAATCTTGGGATTAGTTGTCAAAAGCGGACCCCAGGCTCCCATGAGCCGTGGCAAATGCCGGGATTACGCAAGGAGGATGATGATGTATTATATTTATAATAGTTTATAAACAGAGGAAAGTTCTTAAATATTTTGCTCCTTTTTTTAAATAGCCTATATACCCACTGACGGGCAAAGGCCTCCCCCCTAGATTTCCAATCCTCTCGATTAAGTGCAGCATTCGTCCAGTTGTGGAGAAAGGAGTCCAGGTCATCCCGCCATCTCTTTCCGGGCCGACCCCTCAGGCGTTTGCTTCTTAAATTTACTCCTTAAATTAATATAATCCTCTTTGATACTGACAAGTCAAGTAAACTAAGCCAAAGATCTACTCCAAGTATTCAGACTCACTATGTGTTCGTTCCGTCTTCGCTGTTCCATCTCATCGGCGCCGAACGATAAAGTTTGCCTTCAACTGCAATTCCAAGACACAGAGCATCGTAGTCTCTTCGTACTTCACGCGGTTGCGACGAGGTTACTTTCACTTGTACTTTACTTGTACAAGTTAACATGTGAAAAGTTTAAGAACTAACTGAAAGGTAACGTTAGGTATAGTTTTTTAAAAAGCTACTGGTATTTTAAAAGAACGTACTTATTTATATAAAATTCTGGGATATCCACCATTACACATAATTCTGCGGAGCGTTTGACGTCATCGCCTTATTGTTAACAGGAATTTTTAGATGGAAAAGTAAAGAGAAGACTAAAACTAAAAATATTAAACAATGTTGTGTATGTTGCATTATCATAAGGGTTTCCCAAAAACACCTACTGTTGGGCGAGAAAATAAAAATATAGACTAAGCAAAACTCCGAGGAACAGAAGAATAATATATACACACCATGGCCAATGAATAGAAAGCCTCAAATGACATTTTTGTTGGCCTCGGACGACAAATAGGTACATTTGTAGACTTTGACATTTTATACTTTACTGGCCTAGGTATGTATCTAATCTTTTATTTCTAGAAGCAATTGCAAATACCCAAGCATCAAAACTACACCTTTTTTTAATTTATTCATATCATAAAAAAAATTACAAAAATCTTAAGAACTAAGATGCGCCACAGGAACTTATGAGAAGTTTATGCGTGGTGCAAATGCATCACTCCGCTCAGCTGCACAGATAATAAGCAGGTAAGTACATATTTTAGGTAACGGTATGTAATTGGTGCAATTTCCCAAGGGCTTATTCTAGAATTAAGCTAGCTATTACGTTTTATGCTTAGATTTAGTTTCTATACGTGGGTACATTTGTTAAATCCTAATCACAAACCTAAAACCTAATCATTTATTTAAAGCATCTCTGGTACCAATTTCAAGTAACATCAATCTCTTAACTGTGTTTTTATAGCCCATTCGACCTGAGCACAGTTTCGAATATTCCTTATTTCCAAGGTATATTCTCAACGGATGGCTAGAATTGGAGAGCCAGTTATTGAGATAGCTAATGTAACAGCAACAACTTGTAAATTTGCTATATTTTTCAAACGCTATCAGGTAAACCCAAGTACGACACATATCTCAATAACTCTGACATGCAGCTATTCAAATTATAAGACCAATTTTATTACTGAGCCTGCCATGAATTATTGACGTCACAAAAACGTATCTAAGTAAATTTTGGTTCCATTAAGAAACCGTTTAGGGGCGCTATTTACTTTCTCCGTGCAATTAATATCATTTTACATAATGCTAATAAAACTATTAAAACCTGATGGTAGGCACTGAAAGTCTGGAAGCCTTGAAAGTTACTTTGACAACGTTCAAGTCTAAGCGTTCTATCAACATCGTAAAGTGCGTGTATTGTGAATACGTGCACTTGAACACTGTTGTTTATGAAATGTGTTTGTAAACAATGTTTCTCAGAATGTGTGTCTCATTACGCAACAGTGTTTACAAACGTGTTTATAAAGATTACGAATATGCGCTCTTGGCGTTTAAAGGAGAATTAGATAGTACATTTACACAGGCTAGCCTTTACTACAGATGAATTCTTTTTGGCATCATAATCGGTTCTGATGACAGCTTACGGTCTTCGGTTTTATTGATAGACTAATAAAATTGCCAATACGTTTTTCCTCGTCACAGTTGTTTGATTTGCTCGTACTATTTATGCATTATTTTCCATTTGGCTAGTGTATGCCTACAATTCTAGGCTTTCCACTACCTCCCGTTTCAATTCTGCCTTCCAAAATGTTTTGTAAAAACTTGTCATGCCATATCAGATATCCTAACATCCTAACATCGCTCTGTAAGCGATTCTTACATTCCTGCGCTCCCTAAGCCGCGATAAAAAAACACACATACATCATACCCCGCAGGCGGCCGGCGTAGCCGAATGGCAATCGTCGACGCTAGACGCCGACAGAAATGCAGTCTGGCTCTGTCGCGCCAGTACGCAAGAGCGACAGAGATAGATAGCTGCGAAATAGATATTATCGTGAGCGTTTGTGCATTTTGGCTATGTACTGATCTCTCGCTTGGAGATTTACGACATGACAATTGCAACGGCGTACGCGAGCGTGGCAAATCGCACCATTATTCAAAACATTCGAAAAAAATGCAATATGCTTACTCAGTGTCTTAACGTAATGCTTTATCTTTTGAGTAAAAGTACAGTGCAGGTACATCCGAGAATTCTACATAATATTGTACGTTATATGTAAAATACGTAGTGACATAAATACAAAGCTAGTTTTTTTTTTCATAAATAAAATATTTTTTGCTATCCCGGCAGTTTACCATGGCACATGAGAACCTGAGGCCCGCTTTGGCAGGAAATCCCAAGATTTTCCGCAGATACTCATTTTACAAATCTACTGCCATCTATCCTTCCAACCCAGAAGACAAACTTTTGGGATTAGTGCATATTTTACTTCACCAAAAGTAACGGCCCAATAATGAACGACATTTCGTAAGTATATGAGTGAAATATAAGATTAGTAAGGATTTGAGAAAATAACATTTACCTTCTAAAAAGTGAGCCAATTATGTAACCCTTATTAAATGCATTATTTTTTCTTTTTTTAACAAGAAATTAATATAATGTGATAGACAATGGTTTTCTGACTCTAGAAAAAATAATAAACATCGATTTAAATCAGTTTTAGAAGTAAAATAGGCTAAATCTTATTTATACATATAAATATATCATTATTGGTAAAATAATGTACACTATTTGACAAACCCCTATGATAAAATGTTTTAACATAAAATAGTTACTAACTCTGAAAAAATCTGCCTAAATCATATTAAGTATACATAATTATACTAAAAATATGATTCAGGCCATCGCCATCATCCAGTTTTTTCACACTTTTCCGTCATTTTATCTTTATCCTTAATTCTTAAATGCATGATTTTTATTTTTGGTTGGAAATAGTGTTTTTAATTAGTTATTTAGATGTAGGATCTAGGAAAAACAAATAAAAAAATCCAGCTTATATTTTGGCTAGTTTATTTAAAAATATATGCATTGTAGCCAAATGGCAACAATATGCATATAAGGGTTAACTACAATTAGTGCTCACTCGTTTGTAAATAGGAACTTAAAGTAAAACTACAAGTATGTATATTGTAAATATTCAAAGTTTTATAGATCGTTTCGTTATGTTAATAGCGTATAACTCTTTCTTAAGAGACAATAAAACCGTTTACGAGTTTATTAAAATCGCTGTGCCGTTTTATCTTTTCTTTTACTGTGTGTCTTAGAATAATAATACATCTTATGAGAATAAATCATTTAGTGTACATAAATAGCGAAAGCGTCACACTTTCTATCTAAAATAGTACATTAGGATACAAGTGCGTAAAAAAGGAAGTTCGAAACGAGTGGCGATAAATTAAAACACGACCGAAGGCAGTGTTTTAAATCGACACGAGTTACGAATTTCCTTTTCGCACGTGTATCGTACGACGTTTTTCAGTACAGATGAGCCTCCGAAGTTTTGACCTGGCATATAATGAACCACTTCTCGCACTAGTGCGTAAAAAAAACACCATCTGTACTGAAAAAATATATTTCTGAATCGAAACCAGCTGTTTAAAAAAGAAAGGTATAGATTCCAAAAGCATTATGCATTAGTACAGGCATACAATTCACAAATATACGCCTGTATTCCCAAACGGGGTAGACAGAGCACATGAATGGTTCAAGTTTCAGTCCCATTAGCTACCATAACCCATAGATAATGAAAAATGTGTTACAATATGTTGGACACCCCCGTATCCATTCACCCGCTCTAGTTTCAAAGACCCAGTTCTGAAAGTGCTGTCGCATCTCACCGCTCAGCGCTGCATTGGATGTAATCGGAAAATTGCTGACAGACCGACGGCCCTCGACGTTTGTACCGCTAGGAAAATTAAACTGGATAAGACAGTTTTGACGATTTATGGAAAGTTTTCAATAAAATTGCATAATACTTAGTAAATAATAAGTATTAAATAAATGTCACACACAAAGAAAAAAATTACCAATGCCTCCAAGTGTTCCAAGCTGGATTCGAACCAGCGTACTCCGTTAACCGGACGGATGCCTCAACCACTCGGCCATCGGTACACGAAAGCAAGGGACGAAATTTTCGAGTATATGATACAATTACCGATAATAAGTATATCTACTGGACACTCCGCGAATCCATTCCCCTACTCCAGTTTCAAAGCCCCAGTTCTGAAAGTGCTGGAGCATCTTACCGCTCAGCGCTGTATTGGCTGTAATCGGAATATTGCTAAGACGGCGGCCCCCGACTTTCGTACCGATAGGAAAATTAGGCTGAAAAAGCTGTTTTATAGATATGTTGCCGTTTTAAACTTTTTCATGCAAATAGGAAGCATGATATTTCATTGCTATCATTATTTTCCAAAGCAACATTTTTAAATATTTCCATGATAAATCATCCTATCATCAAATATCAAATATTACAGCCCGATTAAAATTTTAAGTAAGGTGAAGGCACTGGTGCTCGCCGACGCCACATCTCGGACACTGGCGATCAAATATATGAAAGAGGCGTGTTCACTCACTATACTGCACTGCACTTCCTACCTTTTGTAAATAAACACTTTCTTGACAACTTAAAACTCGTTTATTCCATAATCAAACTAGCTACTTATAGTATTTCAGAAAAATCTTAATAGCGTGAGGCAGCTTTTATATGACAGTTTATCAGCGACATCTAGTGGGACATTTGGAAGTATAATAAGTAAAATATTACATTTAACATTATCGGCCCCCAAGTACGACTTGTCCTTCATAAAGATCCATGTAAACAAAACAAAGCAAACTAGTGAAGTAATAACATGAATCAATAGTATTAAGATTAAATTGCGTAGTAATACTCAAGTAGTGTTATTCTTCACAAAACTAAGACACATTAACTTCTTAAAACGATAGTTAAGAATCCAGAGGTAGAGGACAAATTTTAGCAATGGGTCTGCGAACAGTACCATTTTTTAATTTCAACGTCACTACTCGTGTCAAACCATCTCTACCAGGATGCTTATCTACAATACGACCTAACAACCACTTTCCGGGAGGGAGTCTTTCATCTTTGACCAAAACTACTGTTCCAATATCAGGATCAGGATTAGTCACGGTCCATTTATAACGGTTTTGTAGTGTTGTTAAATACTCAGAACTCCAACGAGTCCAAAGCGATTGCAACATCCTTTGGAGCAACTGCCAACGATCTAGACGAGATACGGGCACAGTTGTGAGACTTTCTTCCGGAACAGTGATAGGAGCTTCGCCTATAAGAAAATGTCCCGGTGTAATTGGAGAAGCATCATCAATGAAATTGCTGATGGGAGTTAAAGGCCGCGAATTAACACAGGACTCCACTTGAGTCAACAGTGTGGCATACTCTTCAAAGGTCAAAAGAGTCTGCCCGATGACACGCTTCAGATGTGACTTTATCGACTTCACGCCGGCTTCCCAGAGTCCACCAAAATGTGGTAAGCCAGGAGGAATAAAGTGCCATGTGGTTTGATCATTTGCCAAAACCTCAGATATTTCTCCAACTACTTCTGAGTTCCGATTCCTAAACATAGTGTCGAGCTCTTTAGAGGCTCCAACGAAATTGGTACCACAGTCGCTCCACAGATCACTACAATGACCGCGTCTAGAAGTGAAACGACGAAAAGCAGCAATAAAAGCAGCCGAGGACAAGTCACTCACAAGTTCTAAGTGAATGGCCTTAGTCACGGTGCACACAAACAAGGCAATGTAGGCTTTACATGTACGTTGACATCTACCAGGGTACAATTTTAACTGTACTGGACCAGCAAAATCCACTCCACTTTTGCGGAAGGGCTTATCTGGCGTTATACGACACGCAGGTAACTGACCCATCAATTGGTTGATCGGTGTTGCAGACTGTTTGAAACAAGGAATACATTTATGAATAACCTTCCTAACTAAATTCTTAGCACCGATTATCCAATATTTGCTACGAATTCCGTTCAGAGTCAGTGTAGGACCTCCGTGCAAACAATGAATATGAGCATCATTTACAACTAAAGAAGCGAAATGACATTTCGAAGTTAGAACGACAGGTGATTTTGTATCAAAGTGTACATTAGCATTACGTATACGTCCGGTAACTCGAATAATGCCATTTGTATCAATAAATGGGACAAGTGAGGTCAAAACATCAGATTTCGGAAGCATTTGGCCTTTTCTCAGCATATATAACTCTTCCTGAAACCAAAATTCCTGAGAGAGTCGAATGCAAACTTTGGTGGCATATCTCAATTCAGTAACTGTAAGATGCTGAGGAAAAGTCTCCGACACTGTCTGATTATGTTTTGCATCAACATGTGCTTTACACAGTTTTACAAACCGTAACAGGTACGCTGTAACGCGAATCAATTTAGTGAGAGTAGAAAATCTAGCCAAATATGTAAGTCGGTCATCACTCTCATTCGATACACCAGCTTTAAGTGCTACTATCTTACTATCATTTCCTTTCGAATTTTCTTTGGCTTCGAGTTGTGTTGTTGGGATGTCGAGAGAGAGCGAACGACAATCATCAAAATCATTCATTTGGTGAAGTATAGTAGGTCCGCGCCACCACAATTCACAGTCTTTAAAAAGATCGGGACGAATGCCACGCGACGCAACGTCTGCTGGGTTATCAGCCGATTTGATGTGGTGCCACCGGCCACTACTTACATTATTAATAGTCTCAGTGACTCGATTGGCTACGTACGTTTTCCAAGTGCTAGGGTTTCTTCGAAGCCACGCTAAGACAATCATCGAATCTGTCCACGCAAAGACAGAGTCCTCTGGCAATTTAAGACTGTGCTGAACGTCTTTGAGTAACTTCGAGAGCAGTACCGCGCCACACAACTCCAATCGTGCGACTGATACTTGTTTCACAGGTGCCACCTTTGTTTTAGCAATGATAAGTGAGACGTGGATTCCGCGGGGCGTGATTACTCGCAAGTAAACAACAGCGGCGTAAGCTAAACAAGAGGCATCACTGAACCCATGAATTTCCACTCTTTCCTTGCCGTCAAATTGTGTGTGAACCCAACGATCTAAATACAAGGTCGGCATGTGACAGAGCTGGTCTCTGTAGTTTGACCACTCTGTGGCAAGTTCGAGAGGAAGTTCATCAGTCCAACCTATACCACTCAACCAAAGTTTTTGCAAAAACATTTTTGCAGTGATAATCACAGGCCCTAAGAAACCTAAAGGGTCATATGATTTAGCAATGTCCGACAGTACTGACGTTTTGGTAAAGCGTTCTGTGGGTTCTGAAATATCTATCTTAAGTTCGAAAACATCTCGATGTGAGTTCCATTTGATACCCAAAGCTTTGATGGTTTCATCAAGCTTGATCTCGATACTTGGTTGACTCGCCTTTTCTGAGTTTGGTATTTTCTTCAAGACGTCAGGACTGTTGGATGCCCATTTGTGCATTTCAAATTTACCTTTAGCCATAGCTTGTGTGATACGACTCTGTAACTTAGTGGCTTGTTCCACGTCATTCGCACCAGTGAGTAAGTCATCCATATAAAAGTCGTTGCTTATGACTTCAACTAAGTCTGGGAATTTCTCTTTTTCATCTTGTGCAAGCTGTTTCAGTGTGCGAATAGCGAGGAACGGAGCACATGATGTACCGTACGTCACAGTCAACAAACGCTTCTCGACAATTTCATCTTGTGGGGATGCACGCCACAATATGCGCTGATAGTCTACATCTTCTTTAGCGACGAGTATTTGGCGGTACATTTGCTTTACATCAGCTAGCAAACAAATCTTGTGAGTACGCCAACGAACTATGAGATCTCGTAAGTCTTGCAGTAGTGGTGGTCCGATTAGTAACTCGTCGTTCAGAGATGAGCCATCTGAGGGCTTTGCTGTTCCATCAAAGACCACGCGAAGCTTGGTTGTGGTGCTGAACTCTCTTATCACAGCATGATGTGGGAGATGGTAGACTTTGTGAGTTGGCTTATGTTGTGGGTCTACATCTTCTAAGTGATTCAGCTTCTGATACTGATCAATGAAGTCGGCATAATCTTTTTGGAATTTAGCCTTGTTTGCAAATCTCTTCTCCATGTGCATCAGTCTTTGTAGTGCGATTTGTCGAGAGTTGCCTAAGTTCTTCTCATGATCATCTTTAAACGGTAAACGTACGACGTAACGACCATCTTCTTGTCTAGAGTGAGTTTCTTTATAGTGCTCTTCGCATTGTGTCTCAAGATGTGTCATCGGTTTCTCATGTGGTTTGTACTCTTCAGTCTCCCAGAATTTGCGGAGGAGTTGATCTACCTCGTGGAGTGCGTGGTGAGCTACTATATTGTGGGGTGGTAGATTACTTCGTGATCCTGATGCTCCAGAGACAAACCATCCGAGTTTCGAGTTTTGTGCTATAAGTTTGTCATGGTTGTATTTCTGTAGTCCATCTAGCAGAATAAATGCATAGACCTCGGCGCCCAGTAGAACATCAATAGGTCCCGGTGATTGCATGTGAGGATCCGCTAGTTGCAATTGGGAGAGGGCAGGCCATTGTGAGATGTCAAACTCCTTTGAGGGTAGCCATCCATTAATCTTCGAGAGTACGTGAGCGTTAACTTGCATTATATAGTGAGTGTCTATTGGTGAGTAAATCTCTAAGTTAACGACGTGTCGTGGCTGTGAAGATTGGTGCTCTAAACCGGTGATATTAGCTGGCTGTAAAGTCTTCTTCAGGCGCAGCAGTTGCGCAGCAGACTCGGTAATGAAAGTCCCTTCTGAGCCTTGGTCAATAAGGGCTCTGAGTTGTACGAGAGAACCACTGCTATCCTTCAGATATATCTGTGTTGTGGCTAGTATCACTTGTTTGCCTTTTTGTGAAACCTTCAGACTTGTGAGTTGCTTAGTTTGTGCGTCATTAGGTTCTGTGGGTGTCTCAATTGTGACTGTATTCGCAGCTAAACTCTGGTGGTGCAATAGCGTATGGTGTTTGCGATTACAGGTTCTACACGTTGTGGCTTGTCTACAGTTCCGTATGGAATGTCCTTTGACAAGGCAATTGAAGCATAAGTTGTTGTTCTTTACAAAATCTTTGCGTTGGTCTATTTCTAGTTGTGCAAATTCAGTGCAGTGACAGATATAGTGACTTTTCTTACAATAAGTGCATTCCGTATCAACTTCAGTGGTGAAAGATCTCACACTCTTTACTTTAGGTGCAGTAGCTGATTGTTGAAATGTGATCTCTTTTTTCTCTTTCTTTTGTGCCGCTTGTACCATTTCCATTGCTCTGAATCGTCCCTCTAAGTATGATGTGAGCTTGTTAAAAGTGGGTAACTCTGTTGATGACCCAAGTGATTGCTCCCAAGCTTTGTGAGTTTCACTATCTAACTTGGATACTACAATATGCACGATGATCGAATCCCAAGTAGTTGTGTCAATCTTCAAATTCGCTAGACTACTGAGACACTGGTTTGTAGTATCAAGAAGATCCTTGAGGCCTTTAGAGCATTCGTTAGTGAGTTTCTTCTGACTGAGCAGGCGATTCAGTACGGTATTAGCTATCACTCTATCGTTGTTGTAGCGGCAAACTAAGGCGTTCCAAGCCTTCCCATAGTTGGCAGCTGTGAGTTCGAAATGACGGACGACTTGTTCTGCTTCACCCTTCAAGCTTGACCTCAAGTAATGATGCTTGTGTACGTCACTCAGACCCGGCTCATTGTGTACCATCGACATAAACAAATCCTTGAAGTGCATCCAATCTTGGTAATCACCAGAAAACGAAGGAAGGTTTATTGGCGGGAGTTTACTCTTCGTGACAACTTGGGGTTGAGCTGCCTGAGGCACTTGAGGTGAGGCACTATCTTGGGTTGTGACAGGTTCCGTCAGTTCCAACAAACTAGTCTTGAACTCCATATAGAAATCTTCCACATTGTTATAGAGCGCTTTCAATTCCTTTTTCTCTTCGGCGTCTTCTGAAGACTTGAGGAAATCTCGGTGTTCAGTAAGGAATTGATTCCAATATTCTTCAAGCGACTCTATGCGTATCTTCAAGTAACTCTGTGAATAACGCGTTGACGAAGTTTTCTTGTGGTTAGTGTAAAGTCTTTTAATCTGACTAAACAGTTCTTCTTGTGATGCTATGTTAGCCATTGTTGTTTAAAATTTGCTAAGTGTTTGACAGTCTATAGTTATTGTAAGTTAATTTTGAACACAATTTTTCAAAGTCATTTTTCACCCGAAATTACGCTAAGTCCAAGAATTCACAAAATCAACTAAATCCAAATTTCAGCAAATTTTTCTAAGTGTTTAATTTTCACGGTTTTTTGACTAAGTGTTTTTTCGACGGATTTTTTCTAAGTCCTAAATTCACTCGAAATTGCACTAAGTCTTTTTTCACGCGAAATATTCTAAGTCTATGTTACCGCGAAAATTAACTAAGTTTTTGACACTTCACTTTTATTTCCACTGTCACTGTACTCACGATTATCCGGTTCGAAGGACCAATGTTCACTCACTATACTGCACTGCACTTCCTACCTTTTGTAAATAAACACTTTCTTGACAACTTAAAACTCGTTTATTCCATAATCAAACTAGCTACTTATAGTATTTCAGAAAAATCTTAATAGCGTGAGGCAGCTTTTATATGACAGTTTATCAACGACATCTAGTGGGACATTTGGAAGTATAATAAGTAAAATATTACATTTAACAAGGCGCGTTCCTAGCACACATTCTAAGCTCGTGTAGGTGAACGCGTACCATGCTTGTATGAGTGAAATATGACAGGTCGACTGGTCGCGTTTTTGAGAGGCGGTAACTGCGAGGTAACCGAGAGGGGGTGGGCGGTGCTTTCAGCGGGGAGCGGAAGTGGCCATACTGTACGATAGTACTCTTTATTATACTGTGCCGACGCTGCACTAGTAGTTGACACTTTATGTCAAAATGACAAGATAAAGTGCCCATTTCGAATATTAGTGCATCATCGAAGACTAGTAAGTACTTTCACCTTATTTTCAATCTGACACCAAAATTCAAATTTCTAAAATCATAATCGAAACAAAAAATCACAAATTCATGTATTACTCGTTCTTTATAATGCAGTAAAATGTGCAAACCCCTACTTTATTGACGTCTTTATGTAAATGGCGGCGCTTCACTCGAAGAAATTAAACTTTTACGGCGAGAACCGGAATAAGTACTTAATAAAGGTTTTATTAAAGTTTGCTCCTCATAATTTTTAATTGCTGGTGACAACCAGGGCGAAATCTAATATCTAAGGATGATGTTTAAGAAAACAACATCAGTAATGAATATAATAGTATAGTTACTAAAACTTTTATTTTCATTTTATATCTTCAATAATAAAATTGACATAATTTCGTTATTTATTTATCAATCTTGTCATTTAGTTATTCCTTACAAGACAAATTATAGTTTCATATAATAAACAAAATATTTATTCACATCGTATCTAGAGCTATTTTTTGACGAATATTAAAGTTTGAATCAAGCAAAACGATACAACAAAATCATCAAAACATTTACTGAAATAGTTATTTGTTATACAATGGGGCAAAGTTGTATTTTAACGCCGAGTGTGGAATTGAAAAACGAGCATGTGAAAGGATTCTATAGTTGAACCACGAGCGAAGCGAGTGGTTCGAGAATAGAATCCTGAACTTGCGAGTTTTTTAACACACGAGAAGTAAAATACATTTGCACCCGAGTGTAACACAAAACTTTTCCCCTCACTATAGCTAGGAAACTACAACGCAAAAAATGCGTTTATCACTGCTTCCAGTAGCTCCACAGGTGGTAAATCATCTTTATTACTAGATTCACCTACTTTTATCAATTTTAAAGCAGTGAATTTGACTTTATTCAAGGTCAAATTACTTTACCCACTAGTGGATAAAATGCGTTTTTACCCGCTGGTATTAAAGGACAAAACACGTGTTTCCGAGCTAGTGAGGGGAAAAGTATTTTATTTTAGTTCGTTTGTTACGTACAATAAACAACATAATTCCAAAGTAATTCTCAGACATTGTAACTTTTCCAGCAATTTTGGTATCTCTTTAAAGGGGTATAATACTAACTTTTTTCCGCGGCTTCACTCGCGTTAGAAAGAGACAAAAAGTAGCCTATGTCACTCTCCATCCCTTTAACTATCTCCACTTAAAAAATCACGTCAATTCGTCGCTCCGTTTTGCCGTGAAAGACGGACAAACAAACAAACACACACACTTTCCCATTTATAATATTAAGTATGGATATATATCCGAAGCCAACTGCAATAGTTAATTAGGATTCATATATTAAAGATTTTTTTACTGTTATAACAGTAAAAAAAGCTTTAACAGACAATCTAACTACTACTTAAGTAACACATGTATGAATTCCTTTATTTCTTTCGTTGTCTGAGTACCCGCAACACAAGCCTTCTAGAGCTTACCGTTGGGACTCAGTCAAGCTGTGTAAAAATGTCCTACAACATTTATTTATTTATTTTTATTTACCATGCTTCACCGAAATTGCTGGAAAAGTTACGGTGTCGGCTAGTCATACCTTGGTTCATGAAGAAGGTACAATAAACAACTTTTTAGGGTTCAAACCTAGCGTGTGATATATTGTCGGATAGGTATTTAAAAATGATTGTTTTTTATATTGTTAATAATTTCGGAAATGATCGATACAAAAGTAAAACAAAATGTGTTCAAAAGTTAGAGGGGGCTCTAACTTTTAAACCAAAAGTTTAAAAAATATGAAAAAAATTATACAAGTAGAATATAAAGACTTTCTAGGAAAATTATTCTGAACTTGAGAGGTTGAATAGATTTTGAAAAAAATACGGGAAACTACGGAACCCTACACTGAGCGTGGACCGACAGTCTCTTGGCCGGTTTTTGATTTCCTAGAATGAAAAACGGGAAAACGGGAGAGTTTTTCTCGTCCATTACGTCTTGGCTTGGATTACGCAACGACGCGGCAAATCTCTATATCGTTAATTGGAAACTGAGTGCAACGAGCAAATACAAAAAGAAACAAAAGCTAGATTAAAAGCTGGTTTATGTAAACGACTTTCTTTGGTGCATTTCTGAGTACGTTATGTATTTGTTCTACATAGATTAAAGTCTGGTATTTCTTTGTCGGAACACGAGTTAAAATTTAGGAGCGGTTTCGCTATATGTCCGATATGAATCCGATCCGAATCCGTGAAAACTATTTGTATAATAATTTACACTCTAGATCCGAAGAATGACGGAAAGAAATCGGATGTAGTGCATAAAGTACCATAAAAATAGTTCTACAGCTATGACGGATCTTATTTTCACGGAAACCGCTCTAAGATATGAAGGTTTTGATCTCGTCCTGGATAAATATAAAATAAAAAAATAAACATAAAATAAATATTGGGGACATCTTACACAGATCAACTTAGCCCCAAACTAAGCAAAGCTTGTACTATGGGTACTAAGCGACGATATACATACTTAAATAGATAAATACATACAGGAACAAATATCTGTGCTCATCACACAAATAAATGCCCTTACCGGGATTCGAACCCAGGACCGCGGCTTAGCAGGCAGGGTCACTACCGACTGAGCCAGACCGGTCGCCTTATACAGTATATACGGGACTTATAAGGTTAATACGGGTGGAGGGTCCACAGATTACCAGCCGGCATAGGCGAAGTGACAATCGTTCACGCTTCGTAGCCTATCGTAGTAAATTTTTTTTTTCTATTTTAGTCATTGTTGGGAGTTAATCGGTCCTCGCTAGAGATACGGGCGGCCGGTTGCTCTTTGCTTGGTAACGGCTGGTTTTGTTGTATTTTGTGGTGATACTGGTGTTTTAGAAGTTAGATCTGGTAAGGTGGTAAGGTCAGGTAGGTAATAAGGGATTTGATTATGTTTTATTAAATCCTAAGGGGGTGAAATGGACCCCCATTTCACCCCCTTAGGAGGTGAATTTTGAAAAATCGCCATCGCCAGCTTGACCAGTTTGCACTTTTCACTTCGTTGTGTTGAAATGTTAATAATAATAATAATAAGCCCCCAGGGTAGCTTGTGGCGAGCTGAATGGGAAGTGGCGTCCCTTGGGTCCCATGCCCCCGAGAGTCGGTCAGGCCCCTCCCTCCGGCTTGCCTTCGCTGGCCGGCCAGAGTGAACACTGAGCAGGGGTCGCAGGACTCTCACCTCTGGCTTGCCTTAACCGGTCGTCCAGAGTGGGGTGCCAGAGCTATATGCTCGCAGGGTGGAAGTGAAATATGCATAAGACGCGAGTTGGCACAGTGGCTGTTTCGTACAGACTGGGTAGAAAGCGGCGCACACCTCTCCACACCCTGAGCCGCTCACGCTATGTTGTCCCCTTGTCGCTCCGTGCGAGCGGCCGTTTTCGGGGACCCATATAGTGAGTTGGCGAGTCACCGCCTGCCTATTTTTTCGTGTTTTTAAAACATATGATCAAGGCAGGTGCCATAGACCTTTCCATAGACCGGTCACTAGCACACTAACATCTCAACCCAATAGCCCAGTATAATTTGTTTCTTTTCATTGCAATAGTTTTACACTAACCGGGGCTTGTCCTTGGGTGCATTCTATAGTGCGGACAGGGACAATCGCCGGCTAGTGTCACATTACTTTAAATTAAACTGTCTTAAAGGGCCTCTGCGCTGTTGGCTTCGGCCCCACGCACGCCTCCCAAAAGTCCGGGACCCCATGGTCCCGAGAACTGGAAAAGACAAACAAATAATAATAATAATAATAATATTTATTTATCAAAAGAGACACACGTTTACATGAATATCCATCAGACTCCAAACTAGGCTGAGCCTGTATTTTGGACGTCTGCGAGAGCGAGTTGACAACTACATAATTTTATACATAATTAGATTTGTAACAACAGTGCTATTATAGCTATAGGTAACTATACAAACTAAATTATCATTAAAACTAATCTAAAATCTAAGTTAAATAGGTTCTATTACTAATATTATTTTCATTTGGGTGTGTACACTTGCGTGTAAGTCTGTGTTTGTGTAGGTAGTGTAAGTGTGTTTGTGTGTGAGTGTGTGTGTAAATCCCCTCCCCTCTCCCCCTCGGCTTCGTAAATTAACCGATATTGCGGCGCTGTCGGCATGAATCATGTTTAATAAAGACACATATATGTTTTATTGATAATCCGTAATCTGCTGGCAATTTTGGTCGGTATTTAATAAAATTATTTGGGACTTTGTTGTAGAACACAAATTACTAAAACGCAGAAAGGCTTTGTTATTTACTTGTTGAATTTATTTTGTTGTAAAACACATCCAATTTACTACAATAGGCTGATTGGAGTTGGACCAAGTGCGGAGATGTGATGTCATTGTTAATGTTAAAGTTCTTAATAAAACATAAATACTATTTCACATACTTAAGGATACTACTTCACATTGTTCTGTTCCGTTAGTTTAGACGTTAAAAAATTTAACAATAAATGAATATTCAAAAACTAGAAGAACAAACTACACACTATCCAAAATAATAATACATAAGTAAAAGTATTCTTCCAAGTCATTATCACAACAAATAATTGACTAATAACTAAATGTACCTACGTGGGCACTTAAATACTGTTTGTACTAATTATGTATTCTGTGATACTGTACAAGTGTCAATACAATACTATGATTAAGAGGATACGGTAGCGAAAATGCTAAAATGGAAAGGAACTTCAACTTGGGAATTTTAGTTAAATATACAAGTGTTATTAACTAGATTTATCGAAAAAAAATTGTCCATTAAGAACAACTCAGTCAAAATATATTTCAAAAAAATCTTTAAAGTCGAGGTTCCGCTCTCGACTCTTTCTTCCTTCAAAACTTAATCAATCGGAACGAAATTTGAGGATCTATGTCGGACCGTTAAGCTTTTTTGGTTAATTGTTACCAATCTTGAGTATCACACCTTTTCTTGCGCCACAATGAAAAAGGCCGTTTTTGAAAATTTTTGATTGGCTCTAGTTTTTAAAAAGCAGAATATCAAAAAAAATCAAAACGGTCCGACACAGATAAAAATAATAACAATCTGTGTTGCAAAAATCATTGCTCTATCTTCAAAAACCAGGGAGGAAATAGTCGAGAGCGTTTGTATGGAGAATTGACCCCTACCGTATCGTCTCCTTACATAATTATTACCTACGTAACCAAGTAACTCATTCTCATTACGTTGTTACATATTTGCACACATAACTTGAACGCCCTTGACTACCCGTGAGTAATGTATAGTTATCACGATAGGGAAACTTACAGATACCTGTATTATTAATACTATGCACTGATTAAATTAGTCATGCTTGTTGCCACTTCATTAACCTTGTAGTATCTTTATCATTGAAGTGAGTGGGATTGAATCATACTTATAAGTATGCTTAATTGCTTAACCTCAATTTTTGTTGAATTGTTTAAGCAAGTATTTAAGGAAAATTATGATTCTTCAAGATCTTACATTTCAAGAAAATACACTCTTCGAGTAGCAAATATACTCGTAGGCCCGATCCAGAAAAAAAAACCGGCCAAGAGCGGGTCGGGCCACGCTCAGTGTAGGGTTCCGTAGTTTTCCGTGTTTTTCTCAAAAACTACTGAACCTATCAAGTAAACGTACTACGTTGGGGTTGGAATGAAAAAAAAAGTCCCCACTTTATATGTAGAGGGGGGGGGGGGGGTAGCCTACCAAAACATTTTTCCACTTTTTATTTTACCACTTTGTCGGCGTGATTGATATACATATTAGTACCAAATTTCAGCTTTCTAGCGCTTACGGTTACTGAGATTATCCGCGGCCGGACATGGCGAAACTATAAGGGTTTCTAGTTGACTACGAAACCCTAAAAACCTGCAATCTAAGATGAAGACACGCATAACCTTTAACAGCGGCATTTGTTTCGTTTTTGAATTTGAAACTCTCAATGAATCTTAAAACCTTTTCAAGGATGAATATAGACCGTTTTGAGCAAGCTCGCTCCATCGTAAGCTCGGCTAGTCTGTGTCTATGAGTTATTCATTTACAGTTACAAACACGCTTAAAAATATTAAGTCGGTGATAACCTTTCGGGCGTTCCACAATAAAAGGATATTGCGCATCGCACGCAGCCGCGCCGCTGACGTCACGCCGCCGTCACGTGTCCGGAGGAGTTTTCCGAGTGAGCGCGCCATGACTCACCCTGGGCGTGTGCCGCATGGTAGAAGCAGATAGCGTATTGGGATAAGTATTTGGAAAAAAAAATAACCCTTAAATTGGCAAAAAATGCTGAAATTCGTGCGTTCAAAGTGTTCAAACCCACCCGGAGCTCAATAGTACTGACGATTTTAATTCAAAATCACATCCTAGTTACCGTTGCCAAATTAATAAATTAAATACTAACATTTATAACTATTGTATTGTATTGTAGAACGGGCGATTTTCCGCAACTCGACGTCTTGCGCCTATTTATAACTAATAATATATTTTAAAGCGAAGGTTGTATGTCTGTTATCATCCTTTTTATGCTTAAACCGCTAAACAGATTGAGCTGAAAGGCATATGAATGGTTTAAGTCGTTAGGAAGGATTAAGGTTCAAAATCACCATATGTAAAATAACAAAGATAAAAGTAAATACCTATAACGTGTGCCATAAAGAGATAAGTGTGACTTGCCTTTATTCTATTTGTTATGGGTATTTTGCTTATTATTTATACATTTGCTACACGCATTTAGTACTAAGTACATTAAGTACTAAGACTACTAAGGCCCGACCGAGATTCTCAGCCGCGAATAAATTGTATGAAGTCTCGGCCGGCCGAGATTTTCGGCCGAGACTTCATACAATTTATTTCCGGCCGAGAATTTTGGTCGGACCTTTTAAGTACTAGGGTCAAGTAGCCTATTCTGTAGGTAGGTACTCCACTTTAACTACCAAAGTCGCTATAAGTTTCTTAATTACAATAAAGCACTTAGCCTTGAACTCGACACAAACGAACATAGCGCACCCAAGACCGTCACAAGTGCTAACAAGACACAACGAACACTTTTAGTACTAACATTCGCAATTTATGAATATTACACGTACATTTGCAGGTGGAAAAGTTTCTATGCTACGTCGTGTCACATATCATCATCATCCTCCTTGCGTCATCCCGGCATTTGCCACGCACGGCTCATGGGAGCCTGGGGTCCGCTTTGACAACTAATCCCAAGATTTTACGAAAGCGACTGCCATCTGACCTTCCAACCCGAAGGGTAAACTAGACCTTATTGGAATTAGTCCGGTTTCCTCACGATGTTTTCCTTCACCGAAAAGCGACTGGCAAATATCAAATGACATTTCGCACATAAATTCCGAAAAACTCATTGGTGCGAGCCGGGGTTCGAACCCGCGACCTCCGGAACGAAAGTCGCACGTACTTACCGCTAGGCTACCAGCGCTTCTAATAACTTCTAACGTTGTGTCACATATATGAATAGATAATAGAAAGTACTGATATTGGTGGTATACACAACTTGCGCTAGTTGTGTTTTAATTATATGAGCCTTATATAGTGAGTGGCTAGTAAAAATGATATTTTAATACATTTTATCATATTGAAGCGCTGGTAGGTCACGGGTTCAAACCCCGCCTCGGACCAATGAGTTTTTCGGAATTTATGTGCGAAATGTCATTCGATATTTGCCAGTCGCTTTTCGGTGAAGGAAAACATCGTGAGGAAACCGGACTAATTCCAATAAGGTCTAGTTTACCCTTGGGATTGAAAGGTCAGATGGCAGTCGCTTTCGTAAAAACTAGTGCCTACGCCAAATCTTGGGATTAGTTGTCAAAGCGGACCCCAGGCTCCCATGAGCCGTGGCAAATGCTGGGATAACGCAAGAAGAATGATGATTTTGTCACATATTACTGACAAAAAAGGATTTATGATATGATCGAGTTGTAATTTTGTATCAACTACAATTTTGTAATTACATAATCCTCGCAAGTGCCAAGTCCTTATTCGCTAGATTAATGATAATTTTACTCAGTTCAATGTTAATAATTAAACTCTATAACAAAACGTTTCAAATATTTCATTCTATTAGCATGAATTCGAGCAGTCGACAAAATTAACTAGCCACATGTTATTGATACACTAATTATCGCACACCCCTCACAAACCTGTCACCTGGGAAACAAGACGTCTTCAATCCGAACAAAGCCGCCGAATACATAATTTACAGCACGAGAGCCGCAAAGGGCTCGCAGAACATTTTAATCTATCCTCCACGCAGCTCCTAATGTCTCTATGTACTTAACTAAATTACTTGCATAAATCATATTTAAACGTGACGAACGCTACCTCCGAAACGACTCTACTACGTGAGTATCTACCCTAATATTTCAGCGATTAGGAACAAATTCCAGTAAAAACAAAAATACACAAATGTTGTACGACAAATTTACCCAAAAATAGCATCTAGTCACGTAGTATTTCGGTTCATAGTCTGATTAAGTGCGAAGGAAAAATGCAGAGAGGGAAAACGGTTATCTACGGTAGACTTTTTTGGTATTATTTTCTCGGATGACATCTAGGGATTTATTTTTAAGTTTCGGAGCGAAAATTATTTTCAAATACTTAGCTGAAGTTTTAAAGGGGAAGAGTTGTGGGTAAACGGGCGTGAATTATGGAGGATGTTCGAGTAAAGTGGATTACAGTTTAGCGTGTCGTTCTCGTGTGTTAGTACGTTTATGTGGCCGTTAGGGAGTTAGTTCTGTGTTTTATGGTTTTGTTTTCAAGTACTATGATAACTGTATGACAGATACTATTATGATCTTTATCGTAGTTTACACATGTCGAGTTTACACTAACATTTCTCACTTGGAATGTTAGCCGTCGGGTCTCCAACGTTTAGGTCAATCAAATTTATTGAAATAATGTCAAAATTCTAACTAACTATTCTGGCTCAGTGATTCAAAGTGAATAGCGATACCTGGGACGACCCGCCGGACGGCCACCAGCCGGTCGACCCAAGAACGCTCTCTTGACAGCCCGATCGTTTCCCATTCTAAGTAAATGACCGAACCAGCGAAGTCTGTGGGCTTTCGTTTCGCCGATGATATTGGGTTCGGCCCTAACTCCTCGATCTCGGCATTTTTCCGGATCCTCCAGGTGCCATCGTCTCTCTGAATAGGTCCTAGGAATTCTAACTACTCAAAAATAACGATAGATGTTTTTACACTAAAGAAAAAAGGAATGAAACGTCGGGTTAAATATAAAACGTAAGTTTTACGCGATTAAGTCCCGTTTTAATTTAATAATATGAATGAAAATCGCTCTCAAATTGTACAACTCAATAAGACGAAGTACCCACCTTAATAAATAATGTGCCCTTTAAACTTGAACGCTTCAAAATTCATGACAATTCAAAGACACTCAATACCTTTTACCGATAAAATAAAAAATCTGTTCCCGTAGTAAACTCCGACCGTCTGTTACTTCCCACAGCGAAGCTGGCGGAACATTCCCGTTCCTTACCAAACGCTAGTGATTGCAACACTGAAGGAAAACCAGTCTATCTGTGACCTCGAAATCCGTATCCGTAACAATCGAGCATTAACTATTGACCTGCACGGTATTAAAAATAGTTGCCTAATATGTGTTCACAACTTTGACGTGTAAGCAATAGTATAGTCATATTTTTATCAGTTGGTCCGCATCTATATTTAATGCCTTGACTGTACTTAAACTGTACCTGAAAGAGAAGTATGGCCATTGTAAATGACAGATCAATAGGCTAGTTTCCTATAATTAAAATAAAATATTTTATGCAGTGCACGAAATAAAGCACAACATAATTAGAAGTGAAACATGGACAGTAGTTATGTTTAAACATAATTTCTATTTAATAAGTCAAAGAGAAAGATAAAAAGTAAATGAATTGACCGTGACGTCACTCCTCAGTATTTCACAGTAATTTAATATTAGCAAATCGTTTTGACAGTTCTTAAAAAGGAGCTGATTTGACTAGTAGGAAACTAGCGTATTTATGTGGTAGGGTACATCAAACAGATATCATTTCCAGATATAAAACCAGATTGGGAAAGTATGTCCAAACTACAGAAAACCGCAGTCAAATAATACCAGGGCCCATTTCTCGAAGCTACAAGTTACAATTTACAAGTGGTAGTTAATGTCTAGGTAGTATATGACATGTTCAAAAGAGACTTCCGCTTGTAACTAGTAACATTCAGTTTTGAGAAATAGGCCCCACACCCTACTAATAATTAGTGTTGTTTTACTGCACGATTACCCGTGAGTATGTTATTTTTCGGAAAATGTCAACGATAGTGCGAAGCAACTAACAACACACTACATAACGGTCGACAACTAACATGCTTCAGCAGGGCTATTATGCTTGTAGCAGGGCTATGGTCATGGTTTACCATCAGGAGGACTATATATACTTTTCGAAGCCACCGATATGGCTAATAAAGTCCCAATGGTGTTTTTACTAGCTTCTCTATTCCCACGCGCTCGGCACGTAAGCAGAATAGCACCGCTGGCAACATCGATGATTTATACTCACCCTTATCTGTAGGTACACTCCACTCCATTAAGATTAGGTATTCATGTTGTACACCTGATACTTTGAGTGTCGTGTATTGAGGCTGTGTGGGCGAAGATCGGGCTATTTAGTTTTATGGACGTGAGCGTTTTCTTGCCTTTGTTTTGCGCAGCGACTTTATGGTAGGTAAGAAAATTCTAGAAATAGATATTTACTTTCACGATTGGTTCTATCATATTAGCGAGTATTTTACAAGCATTCAAGATGCTAATATTATAACAATTTTACTTTAGTTGTCAATGGCACTGGATACACATGTGCCGTACGCCAAAAACCCTGTGGGTCAAAATAGCCATCCGCTGAGCACCACAAATTCAAAGGCTTCACGATATACCTGGTTAGAGATGGCGAGACGAGCTTGACGCCTCGACGCACACTCACAAAGACTAATTAAAGTAAGTTACATATGTATGTAGTAATGGAATGTATATAATACGCAAGTACCTATGACGGGTTAGCTTGCACGTTATTCTGTTAGCAAAGGAATATTCTAGATTTTAACTGACATGGATTTCCGCAAAGTAACGCCTGAATCCATCGGTGCGATTTATTTCATAAGTAATATTTCTTTATAAATACGACTAATTATTATTTTTGTTGGCGACTGGCTGGTGCGCGACCTCCTTCATAGTTTAAAATTATGTCACTTTCAAAAACTGTCCTCATGTTATGAAATATGATCAATCAGTCGTCAGTCTGCCTTCTGTCACGAAACTAAGCTTGTGTTTGTTTACCAATAATTAAAATTAGTGCATTTACTACATGTTTTCATCATTTCACGTCAATAATAACAGTCCACAACCCCGCTAGCTATCAATTTTCTTGCAGTGAGATGTACTTTCTTTTTCTCTTTGTCTATCCAATCTTACCTTCCAAGGTGGTTTCTAAATTGAAGTACATTGTATCGTCGGTAAACGACCAGATTAAAAATCGCCCATCGCCACGCGAAGAAGTCACGTTCGGCCACCAAATGACTCTCTCGGGAACCAGAGATTAACGTCTCGTGTCTGTCCTCGGTCTTAAATCACATTAAGGTCCCCTCTCTGTTTAATGTGTACTAAGGATGGACGTTACTTTGCCGTGAAGTACGAGTAACGCTGTGATTTCGAATATCGAGATGTTGAGACGTGATTGGAATAAGATGTGTATTTAAATCGAGAATTTATTTGGAATTGAATCAATAAGGTTGGCTGTACTGGTTTTGTTCTTTTAATAACAAGCTTTTATTGAACTTTGGGATTGGGTTTTTGGCGTTTTAAATAATGACATTTTATTAAACTGTGCATATTAGATTACTATACCACTAATATGTGCTTACTTTTATGGAAAACTCTGTTTAATGTGTACTATTTAAGGATGGGCGTTACTTTGCCGTGAAGTACGAGTAACGCTGTGATTTCGAATATCGAGATGTTGAGACGTGATTGGAATACGATGTGTATTTAAATCATGAAATTATATGGAATTGAATCAATAAGAATGGGTTTTTGGCGTTTTTAATGGTGATCTTTTATTAAACTGTGCAGATTAAATTAATATAAATTACTAAATATGTACTTAGTTTTATGAAAAACTCTCTGTTTAATGTGTACTAAGGAAGTAAGGATGGACATTACTTTCTGAAGTAACGCTGTGATTTGGAATACCGAGACGTTGAGACGTGATTAGAATAAGATTTTTGTGAATTTATTTGGAATTAAATCAAAAAGATTGATTTTGCTGGAACGATGAGCTTTTATTAAACTTTAAATGCTAAGTACTTGTAGCTTTTTTTAAGTTATGTATAATTGCAGTAAAATGGGTAGTCTTGTTGAAAAATCAGCCGCTAACTTGTGTCATGCATAGTCACAATTATAAATTTGAAAGTCATTATTTAATTAACAGAGAGTTTAGAGACGGTTTTTAAAAAATAATACAATAAGATAATATTTTCACAAATAATTTGCGGCTTTGTGTAAATAAAAAGTGCTAATTTGGCAAAAACATACATAAGAGTTTTGAATGATTCACGGTTATTTTCATTAGACTTATATTGACCGGGATATAGATTTTCCGTGATCATGATGCATGCAACTGCGTCGAAATATCGGGAGCTCGACAAAAATCAAAAAGGTAATCACGGTCTATATCCCGGTCAATATAAGTCTAATGAAAAACATACATGCCTGAGCTGCAAAAGTACATGGCAAAATCAATGAATTTATTCATAATTTCTCCATGCATTTCTGCAACTCACTATTCATCTGTAAGATAAACATTGTGTAGGGACCCAAATGATGCAAATGAACCGGAACGCGTAACCCCTAAAAACCAAATAATTCAAATACCTAACATTCGCCAACGGCCACATATTGTCCGAGGCCTATTCCACTCTTGTTTTTCGCCCCTGATTGCTAAACTTTATGGCGCAGCAAAAAACACGCACCTTTTTTAGCCTCGCGGTCAAATGCGTGTAACTGTAACGATATATTTATGACGGCGTGTGTGGATGCGCCTTTGCTTAGCGCGTAGACAAGTGCGTAATCGCTAAGGCCATTACAAGGTGCGAGAACTCGTGAGTTTCATTACATTAGTATACTGGTTTGTAAGTAACTTCAGTAGTTAACTCATTTAATTGGCCCTTTAATAATGACACATTAGAACGGACCGGGGCGGGCCGAAACGTCCAACGCTTTTTTTCTGAAACTTCAATGGTGTGTTCATCGAAATATTTTTCTTGTTTGAGAATATTAATCAATCGGAATATTAATTAATATTGATTAATCGGATTGTTTTTTTTATTTCTCTCTCTTTTTCTATTTCTATAATTTTTATCTATTCTTTAAATTGTCGTCTTGCTTTATGGTTCGAATTAATATCCATATAATTTTTGGTCTAAGTATATAAATAAGGTATATATTTATTGAGTATTTGTTTATTTATTATTATATACGAATATATTGGTGTATTAATTTGATTGTATATGTATATATCTGTTACCATGTGTATACAAAATTTGCATTTAATTCTTTTAGTGGTTGTACATTTTTAAATTTGTCACTCATCGTTAATTCGCTTCTACTCATTTCCTCAAAGGTTGACTGGAAGAGATCCCATTAAGGGATAAGTCCGCCTACATTGTATATTACTGACTCTGTAACTGTGTCTCTTTTGTTTCCTTTTGTACAATAAAGCTTATACATACATACATACATATTAACTGAAGTGCCATAAATGTATCCCCTGAACACGCGTACCCTATTACCACTGGACGCATATGGCACTCTTATGGTTTAAAACGTGGAAAATAATTCGATTAGTTGAAATTTTTCTCCAGTAGAAATTGGCCCGGTGCACCTTAGAAAGAGCTGCGTGCGTAGCCGAATGCACAAACGCTCACGAAACAAAGCGCTCGTAGAATATCTATCTCTATCGCTCTTGCGTATAGGCACGATAAAGCCAGACTACATTTCTGCGGCGTTTCGGTGGCATTTCGCGTCGCAGAAGGACCTGAACTTTTGTAATAACAGTTTAGGGGTTAAGTTGTGACAAAAACTGGCGATGGACGGTGTTGAGTATTTGTAATATTTAGTGGGATGTATTGTGGCTCGTTTAATTTGTTGCGTGCAAACCATTTGGATTAAGTAATTTGTTTTAGTAATATAATTGTCTGCCTGTCTGGCGATGTTAATGTTTCTATCGCAGACATTAAACAACCCAAAAAACAAATGAGTGTTAGTTACCAGTGCTCATTTGTTTTTGGTGTTGTTTTTAATTAAGTTGTTCCATTACATGCATTGAATTGCTTCATTGGATATTTTTGTGGATAGGTGTGTAGGCTTCCATGTCTAACAATGGCGATACTTCACTAAGATACGCATACCCAATGTTTGTTTTTTTCAGCCTGTAACTTTTTTATTATTATTCTGCGAAGCAGTTTTTTCAGACTTGAATCATTTTATCTCATCCATTAAAAGATTAAAGGAATGGCACAAAACCGTTTACCGATTTGATATAGACAACGACATCATATTTCACATTAAGTACTTGTGTAAGAGTATCTTTGACGCCCGGTCTGGCCTAGCGCGTAGTAACCCTGCCTGCTACGCCGCGGTCCCGAGTTCGAATCCCGGTAAGGGCATTTATTGCTCAATAAGGGTGATGAGCACAGATATTTGTTCCTAAGTCATGGATGTTTTCTATATATATAAGTATTTGTATATTATATATATATCGTTGTCTGAGTACCTGCAACACAAGCCTTCTTGAGCTTACCGTGGAACTCAGTCAATCTGTGTAAGAATGTCCTGTAATATTTATATTTATTTTTATTTATCTTACCCACATTCACTGATACTCTTAGCAAGAGCAGATTCTCAAAATCTGTTCTTCGCTCCAATAAACACTTTAGACGCTTGCATCTCAAGCGTAACTTCAACCCTCTGAAAGCCCGTAGAGGTGACCATCTGTCGTAGCTACGTGCTACGCGCCGCGAGCTACGCTCCCGGCTACGTCACATGTTCTGATTTAGAGCCTGCCTCTACGGAGGCTGATGACCCTTTGTGAAATAAATGTAGGTAGTGTGCAAATAGATACATCATTTTTAAAAGTTCATCTAAATTTCAGTAGTTATGAATTTAAATAACCGTCTGTATGACGTAGGGAACAAATCAAATTATTTTATTAAATAGTGGAGACCCGGGTTCGATTCCCGGCTTCGCCACTAGTGGGCTTGATCGCTTTTTCTTTAGTGTATGTTATCTATTTCAGGTTACAACCGTCTGTATGAGTAAGAAAGTGATCGTATTTGTAATGTTATTACTATTCTCGTTCGGCTAAAATGTCAGAAAAACTAATAATCGTTTTTATGTCTTCCTATTTGTAATATTTTACTCTTTCGTGTGTTTACGAAGGACAGGGACAAATGGAAAGAGTTAGGGGAGGCCTTTGCCTACAAAAGGCATACAGATAAAAATTAGAAAATATATACCTATATGTATGTTAACAACAAAATGAAATGTAACAAAATGTCCGAAATAAAGGCTATTTAATTTATTTATTTATTTTATTATATATTCTAATAAGCAGAGCACACGACATTGATCGAGTTTCAGTTCCACTCTTATTAGTAATTAAGGGCTAGAAAGGGCTAGTAAATAAAGAAATAATAAATAAATAAATATTATAGGACATCCTTTCACAAATTGCCTGAGGCTCACGGTAAGCTCAAGAAGGCTTGTGTTGTGGGTACTCAGGCAACGATGTATATAATATATAAATACGTATATGCATAGAAAACATCCATGACTCAGGAACAAATATCTGTGCTAACCCAGGACCGCTGCGTAGCAGGCAGGGTTACTACCGACTACGCCAGACCGGTCGTAAAGGCTTATAGAGAATATTCGCCCCGAATCGGGAGCAACGTTAAGTGCAATCGCACATAGTGCATACAAACAATTTAAATCGAGCTTTTTCGATTTTCGCCGTGTCACAAACATTTGCATACAAAAAGGCAATGTTTCGTTATGGTCGATTGGGATTTTTACACGTCACGGTTCTAAAATCACGACATACTCGTAGTTTGTTTTGAAAACATTGAGATATGGCAGTGAAAAATCTAAATAAAAAAAAACATCCCACATAGGTAATTTAGTTTTAATTCAACTACTATTATTTCCAAAAACTATGTTAAAATACACACCCCAGATTCGTAAAGATTGGTTACATGTACCAAATTCCACCTAAGAAAAAAATTAAATGTCACAAAGACAGATTTGACTTGATGTGACGTAAATTATGAATTACGACAAAAAATCTTGGACTATGTATGGAAGCTATGCTCTTATTATTATAAGATTTATCATACATAGTTAAAAAGCTATAAAAAATATAAAGTTACTTGACACGAGCCTTCATTCTAAAATTAATAGATGAATTCATCAAAAATCCCAATTAAAAGTAACAAATACGCACACAAAGAACAATTTATCTCTAACCCTCCTCATCTTCCAATTTAGGGGACAACGCATGAATTTACAAAATATAATATGTACCCCTTAGTCACAGGTTAACAGGGTTAAGGGACACATGACATGCCAACTAACAAGAGATAACGTTACACTGTGGCTGGTCGGAAGTGAAATTAATTGTAACAATAATTTACTGTAACAGGCCACTCAGACCGGTGTATAACTACCGTCTGCCTGTGGGCAAACTTTGTCTGCAACGTTTTGTTTTAAAAGATTCGATTGTGAAGTTGAGAGGAAAGGGGCCGGCTCTCCGTATAAATGCTGTCTCCATTTTTCTCTTCGGATATTGACATTATGAAAGATTTTTTTTTGTAAAATGTTTTACACATAACTCAAAACTACTGTGTATCTTCCGTGACGCCTCGTTTGTATTTTTTTTTGTTATAATTATTATGAGAAAAATCCACACAAATAAATGATTATTTATTGAACATGTTGAACAAATAGTCGTTGAATCTTTGATTTTTTTTAAAACAAATCAAAACCCTTTACTTGTACAACTACTACAAATCGAAGTAAATCAAACGAAAAAAAACATTACCGTCTGTTACACCACGTCATTGCCTGTCCAACAAATAAATATACATAGTACTAGCTTTTTCCCGCGGCTTCGCTCGCGTTCGAATGAGACAAAATGTAGCCTATATCACTCTCCATCCCTTCAACTATCTCCACTTAAAAATCACGTCAATTCGTCGCTCCGTTTTGCCGTGAAAGACGGACAAACAAACAGACACACACTTTCCCATTTATAATATTAAGTATGGATTGATGCTGAGTACTAATTTTAATTTAATGTTCCACAAATGGATACATACAAATATTTCAATGCAAATGTCAGTGGTCAATTGATCATGTAAAAATATTTTTAATATGTCCATACCCAGAGAAAAAAATATACACCGCGTGTATGAAGAAGCACCCATTGTCAATTGTTCAAACCGCAACCAACTTCTAATTCCACCAATTTTATGCAGACAGCGAATCGAAACTAAACGAACCGGTCACAAGTCTTAAAACTTATTTTAACTAAATTTTACCTGACTGAGAACTTATTTTAACTTATTGTTACCTGACTGCGATCGAAAAAAACGCATAATTAGTTGCCGGAGTGCCAATTGAATACCTGGAAAGAACAGACACCGTCATGAATATTCAGAAATGCTTTTAGTGAAGGTTTATTGAAAAGAAAAGGGGAGGCTTTTGGACTTACGGAACAATGATTTAGATGCTATAGGTACATATAGAGGTTAAGTATGCGTTACAATAGCATGGGGCCCCTTTAAATGCTATTTTATTCAAAGCTTTTTTTTGTGAAATTGTGTTACTGCCTTGCATACTTACCTGCGAATAACAATTTTGAACTTCTGTGTTTTAAAATTTGTAGGAAAGATGATAAAATTCAACATTTATTTATTGTTCCTATTAATACTTGTTCGCCTCGTGCACACTTCACCTGGGGCCTATTGCATAACAATTTACAACTCATATTACAAGCGGTAGTCCCCCTCCAATTCATTTTATAAGAAAGAGAGTTCCACTTGTAATACAAGTTGTAAATTGTTATGCAATAGGCCCCAGCTCGAGTTGTGGTCGTGTTTGTCGCTCCCGTATTGGCTTACATAGCCATGAAAAACGTTGTCGCCCCATTTGACACTGCTTGTATAGTATGTTATAGACTTTGAGGCCAATGATGAATGATATTAATACTTAATACAGTTGTAAGATAAAATATTACAAGTATAATTATATAGAAAAAATAATTTCCATACAAAATCGTAGCCTTATTTAATCATTTTACGTCTTAAATGTGACAGTGGAGGATGGCGCCCATTTCATAAATAACTAATCGTCTAAACGTCGTTTTTTTTATGTCGCACTGTACTACATGTGTTATTTTTATGTCTTTTTTACCACCTGTTATTAAAGAGAAGAAAGTAAGACTAAATAAGTACGTAAGTTTAAAACTAATTCATACGCGGATGTATATTTTATTCGGAACAAAAGCAAAAATGAAATAATTTCCAACAAATCTTGCGTCAGAGTTTAGCTTACGTTATAATTCACTAATAGATTTACTAATGGCATAAATATCTTTTTACTTATATCTTTTAATATCATCATGCCATAATCTCATAGCATACATAGTTATAATAACCTAGACCAATACCCGCCACTGAGCAAATCCCTTTATCTTTCCCGCCGACTGGGCGCCTCGTGTGTGAATAGACAAAATACCGATTAATTACTTTTGTTTCCTTTTGACCAGACTCACCCTCTCGCCAATTCGACCTTTACTATCAAAACGAAGTGTTGCAAATATCCTGCCCGTATAAGTACGTATAAGAACGAGCGAAATTCACGGAGCAATGATAACAAAATGTCAACATTTGGATATCAATTTCGAAGTTCGAATTGAGCACACAAAATGGGGGATTTTTATTTAGAATTCTCCCTCGGTATGCTGAAAAAACTAATTTGTAACTCGGTTGTAATTTGTACTCCCATTGGTAAGAATTGTGCATTATATACTGTCTTTATAAATTATTTCATCCTCCTTTCGTTATCCCGGCATTTGCCACGGCTCATGGGAGGTTGGGGTCCGCTTTGACAATCCCAAGATTTGGCGTAGGCACTAGTTTTACGAAAGCGACTGCCATTTGACCTTCCAACCCGAAGGGTAACTAGGTAGGCCTTATTGGAATTAGTCCGGTTTCTTCACGATGCTTTCCTTCACCGAAAAGCGACTGGCAAATGTTAAATGGCATTTCGCACTTGAGTTCAGAAAAAGTCATTGGTACGAGGCGGGTTCGAACCCACGACCGCACGTTCTTACCGCTAGGCCACCAGCGCTTTATTTTACATAAATATATTTTTCACTGTCTCATATGCGTAGCAGCAATGCATTTCATACAAAACCTATGACTCTGATATCGCGTCGACCGACATTCACAAACGATCCTCATCACATCACGCCAATACTGTTCAAATCGCGCAGGCTATAAGCTCGATAGCAACCCCAAACAGTAATGAAGTTGCACACTATTAAACTACTAACCAAATCATCATTATCATCAGTGAAATCTTCGTATCAGCATGCAATCGGCTGACTACAGTAAAGGTTCTGTTCGGAAGCAGACTGGGCTAATGAAACCATGTTACTCTTACGCGTTACTATTACGGCACGTGTATTTACTACTATAACTTTATTAGGTACTATATGAAGGGTACATTTTTCATATTTCATACAGGGTGTAACAAAAATGGTGGTGATCCGTTTAAGGGCGTATTCAGTATCGTATTCTCATCAGGAAAAAGTAGGATAAAAATTTTTTTTCGCAAAAAATTTTATCTTTGTATGGAGATTCGACCGATTCGCGCGGCCCGGCTCATACAAAAGTGAAAATTTTTTTAGCGAAAAAAAAATTTTCTTCTACTTTTTCCTGATAAGAATACGATACTGAGTACTTAAACGGATCACCACCATTTCTGTTACACTCTGTATAACTAGTGGTCATCAAATAAAACTATGGAAACAGATTATATCGCGTATAATAAATTTACACTTCATCCCTACGTTACGTAGTGGTCATAGCCAAAGGATTATAAATCATTCCTGTAATTTATGTCGCTTGTATTCCCAAACTTTTTAACTGGAACTGAACAATCGGCCCTCTAGATACTGTCATAAACAGTTGCCAATTTATATTTAAATTTCAGTCAATAGAGGTGTCAAAGTAGGGATTTTACCTTAGAGGTGGTTTATTCTAACAGCAAATATGTCATCGCGATGTGTATTCATTCTGCCATAAATCAAGTGTCGTGTGTCGATAACTCTGTTATGAATTTGTAATTACGATTCTCGAAGCGTTGGTGTTAGTCAAACTCAATTAAGTGCTAAAATCGTTTAGGTATGCTATGAGCTAATTTACAGCATTTACTAATGACGTGTCAATAATGTGTAATGACTGTGACACAGCAAACAAAATTCTTGATTTACAGGAGCACAAACTGAAATGTAAAATTTGAAAAAAGTGACCGTGCTTTCGAATGCAATAACCGAAAATACCGAAATAGGCAGTAACTAGCGTCGTGTGTACGTTTTACTAAATATTTAGTTTTAGTTAAGAAGTACTATCAGATGCAAAAGTGCGTGGCGAATTTATCAATGAATTCATTCATAATTTCTCCATGCACTTTTGCAGCTGATAGTACATAATCAAAACATAATTAATTTTGTTTTTTATCATGCAGAAACGTCTGCGAGCGATATTACATATTTTTAAATAAAAGGAAAAATGGAAAAATTCACACCTCCGGCAGGACTCGAACCTGCGACCTCTGGCCTTGCCCCCGCAAGCCCCCGGCAAGGCCAGAGGTCGCAGGTTCGAGTCCTGTCGGAGGTGTGAATTTTTCCATTTTTCCTTTAATTTAAAAATACAAAACATAATTGTGAATATTGTAAAATAGTTAAATTTTACGTTCCAGTAACTAAAATATTTTGTTATACACCGTGTTTCACTTAACACTAAAAACCTGAAAACACTTTGTTCAGAATCGAGAGTAGAATCGATTGAGCTATATCTTGATGGGGGTAATATTTTTATTTAAATTAGTATTATTAATTATTTTTTACGTGCCCATTCTATTGTACTCGTAATACAACATTGTGTATATCGCATTGCTAGAGGTTGTTTACCTTTTTTCAGTATTTAGGGGTATTAATACTGGCCGGTTACTTGGACGATTATTTTTTCCGCTACTAGTTTGACGTTGTTTGTCAGTTTAATCTTAATGTTTATCATAAGTCATAACAAATTGAACTCTTACCTAATTACAACCTTGTCATTTTGAATATTGAGTTTATTTGCTTACTGCGATTACCTGTCCAATTTGAAGTTTACTGTGACAAAGCTTTAAAGTGTTTTACAGTGACATCTTAGCTGTCTATTGGTAAACCTTATGTCGTTGCAGTAACGTACACAAATAAATAGTCTTATGGTTTATGATGGTAGTTAGCAATTATTTTATTGAGTGTAGAGCTAAAAGTGAAGTAGAGCTGTACAGAAAATTAAAAATTCAATTAAAAAAAAAGTAACGATCAGATTAAAAGATGAATACTCTAGATGAGTTTAAAAAAATAAAAATCAGTTGGGGTGTCTGAGGTTTTGAGTGACACCGGAAACACCGTGTATTATTTAAAAAAAAAACAACATGACTATTGAGTAGGTACAATATAGGTAAATGAGTTGTTTGCATTGTAATAATAATAAACTATTCTTATTCTTCTTATTCTATTCTTATATGTAACCTTTTCATTTGTGGCTAAACTAAAAGCGGGTGTCTCTCATAGCATAATTCTCTCCAATTTTTTACTTCTTCCCTTTAAACCGCATTTTTACCAAGCGGCAGACGAAATGATAATTTTCATTCAATCCAGTGAAGTATTTAATTTAGCTCAAACCGTTTACCGCTGAACTAATTCCTGGCCGCACGCACTAATGACGACCGTCATTTGTTTGTAATTACGCCGGAAAAATGCCCCTTTTTTTACACGACGATCACGTACTGGCCGCTGAAGAGTAATGCCACTTTAATTATAGGCTGGTGTTAACAACTTTTTGAAATGAAACTTCTAATGCGACTGCCAACTGACAGCGTGAAATGAAAATAAGGTAGTTTCATTTTACAATCTCCTTAAAACAAACATTCATAATAGGATAAAACTTGTCAAAAAATCAGTACTTAAAATATCTAAAAACTATATTATTAAAGAAAACTAAACCAATAAGACTTATATTAACCGGGACATAGACCGTGATTACCTTTTTGATTTTTATTGAGGTCCCGATATTTCGACGCAGTTGCATGCATCATAATCACGGGCAACGGTCAATACAAGTCTAATGAAACTAACCGTGAATCATTTAAAACTAAAACTAAACCAAGTTACACACAACAAAACACAAAACAATATTATAATCAAATCAACGCAATTACAGAGAAGTCAGACCAAAGTCGACGGAAACAATTTCGTTTTCTTTTTCCGCAATCACGAAGCTTTTTATTTTGAACAGTCGCCACTAGCTTATCAAAGCATACCCAACAGCAATACCAAAACGAGGGTAATCCCCAGAATTTACGTAACAATTTCTTTATTATGCCGGCACAAAGGGGCCGTGGACGCCACAAAAACCTGAGATTTACCCTAACAATGTCCTTTCTTTGGCCATGATGCGAGCATTTTTATAAACGTTTCCCTGTTGTGACAGACAGCTCCAAGAGGACATCTTTATAGTGTAAGAGGGAGGCCAATATTAGCATGGCCTGTACAAGTGTACGTGTGGTAAAGGTAGTACCTTTACCACACGTACACGTTATTGAAAAATAGGCCACTCAACATCATACCCGTAGAGTACGAGTATGATTACAAATAGTACTTTTACATCTATGGGCATTTTCAGAAATTGGGACCCACCCACATCTATTAGTGACATCGTCAGTTGTTAACAAACAGTTAACTCGCTGTCAGTTTTGAGCGCAGTTCTCGTTTGTCACTCTCACCAAAGTGTTTTGCAAAATTGAGGCTTCAACTTGAAAAAACACAGTGGTATCTTAAAGCGTTGTATAAAAACGTATTGCGTTTTCAAATTACTAGATTCTGAACTAAACAATCTCCAGCTTCCTTCATTTAGCTCAGAGTCTTTTGGCCGTTGCTTAAACCCGGTTTATACTTTCATTTCTCCAAAAGTATTCTACATTGTATCGCTGACCGCACGTTTTTTCGCCAATGCCCACTGAAAATGCCTTATTCAGTGAGGCACATTGGGCGGAATGGACACAGAAATGAACCTTTATAATGAACTCGGACGGAAATACGATTATACAGGTGGATGGTCAAGATAACGTGGATTTTAAGCTGGATACCGCATCTGGATCAGCCTTGCGTGTCATAAACGTTTCGTTGCGTGAGAACGAATTAACGACAGGGACTGTTTGTTTTGATCGAATGGACATGTTCAAGTTACCTAACAGCGTGCGTAGCCGAATGGCATTTCTCCGACGCCAAACGAAAACGAAACGCCGCGCCAGTTTGTCCGGCTCTGTCACGCCAATACGCACGAGCGATAGAGATAGATATCTACTAGCGTTTCGTTTCGTGAGCGTTTCGTGAGCGTTTCGTGAGCGTTAGTGCCATTCGGCTACGCACCCTGGATGACTACAATTTCGATTTGTATTTCACGACGCGACAGTCGAGTCGTGTGATAATCCCTATTATCCCTGCTAGAACTTTAGAGCTGCTAGCTTCCTTTTTTTAACCCCTGATGCAAAAACGACGGGGTGTTATAAGTTTGATGTGTCTGTCTGTCTGTCTGTCTGTCTGTCTGTCTGTACGTGTGTGTGTGTGTCTGTCTGTGGCATCATAGCTCCCGAACGGATGAACCGATATCGATTTAGTTTTTTTTTGTTTGAAAGCTGAGTTAGTCGGGAGTGTTCTTAGCCTTGTTTCGTAAAAATCGAACCACTATGTCGCGGTCGGGGGTTTTTTCAAAATTTTATTATTGTACTGCAAAACCTATGTATTTAGATGAGGCTTGAACGATTATGCTTGTAAATACGAGTATAACTTTCCTCATACCTTCTAGAATCAGACGTATAATGTTTCTTAATTCGATGTTGTTGCTTTATTAATTTGAGTGATTATGTTTGTAGTAAATAGGTGGGCGAGCACATTAATTGCAAGTTAAACATACGCAAGAGTAACATGTTAGCACTGATTGATTAGAACGATTATTATTTCACTGATTGATGAAGCCATATTACGAATATTTTTTGACGACCGGTTTGGCCTAGTCGGTAGCAACCCTGCCTGCTACGCCGCGGTCCTGGGGTCGAATCCCGGTAACCGGTAAAGGCATTTGTTTGTGTGATGAGCACAGTCATTTGTTCCTGAGTCATGGAATTTTCCTATGTATATAAGACATAAGTATTTGCATATTATGTATACAAATCGTTGTCTGAGTACCCACGTCACAAGCCTTCTTGAGCTTACCGTGGGGCGCAGGCAATTTGTGTAAAGATTTCCTATAAAGATGTCCTATAATATTTTATCCAGATTTCCCAATAAGTAGGTACCTATACGATATTGGTAGCATTAATAAAAAGTTGTGACAAATTAGAATAGAAAAGAATAATACTTTATTTAACATCAAACTGAACAAATAGTAGTAGTAAGTAGGTACTCATTGTATATCATAACATCAAATTATGTCAAGGTACCTACAACCAATGGTTTTTTTAACTACATACTTGATCCGCCACATGCTTCGTCAAAACACAGATGTAATCCGCCCAAGCGTCGTCAGATTTTTATTCTACATTATTAATAAAACAAACCACAACATCTGCAACACGCTTCGTCAACACACAAAAACTAACATAACTACAAACTATTTCCATCCCCTCTCTGCACCGTGTATGGTATACGTTTTAACCAATTCCTTGCCGACGGCTATATTTCCGAGCTCATATAACCCGGCAACCTTCAAATCAAGAGTGAACAGGCATCTTCTGGGCGAGCTCACTCCATCGTAGGCCACGTTTTTGCCTTTGGCTAGTCTGTGGTCAAGAGTAAGCCCATTTATAATAAAAAAAAAAAAAAAAAATAGCTCAATAAAACCCCGTACAAAATATCCTTTCGTCAAAACCCCATAAAATCTGATTTAAACCGGCATTAAATCAACGGCTTCCAATAAACGAGTCCTTTGTTTACACTGCACCAGTGTCGATGTTCGCAGTTCACCGTTAATTCTCATCTGGAACCCAAAGGGGAGTTCACACCTTATCTCCGGGAGGCAGTCTCTTTAAAAAACAAAAAAATGCAGAGATCTATCGCAAGGGTGCCCGCTTCAGAGAAAATCCTAAGAGATTACGCACTGAGTGATTGCTCTTTGAAAACTCTGCGGCGGCAGCGACGCAAGTGAATGTTAAGGCCGATGCATCTTATGATTTAGGTTTGAGTTTGAGGGAACTATTATTATCAACCAAAACTTAGTTACAGCCCAAACCCAACCCTCTAGCACTTTAAAAATAAAGCTCTCTTTTGTGTTCGCTTGAGTCACTATTATCGTATAAAAATTGCTGAATTGCCATCTCTCGACGTGACGCCTGTGTACCGTGATGGGGAAAGTTTTCTTATTATTTTTTATTTATTACATTCACGGCGTTGTTGGTGGCAAATTTCTTTCGTTAAATAGCTTGAGGTAAATGTTTACGTGCAATATTAAATTTCTTACTGGTTGGTTTTCCTTGAAGTATTTTTTTTGTAATTTAGTGATATTTTTATAACAAGCTCACTTCTCTCAGGTTCTGGCCTAAATAAATTATAATTGGAATAAAACGTAGGTAGACAGTTGTTAGGGTTCCGTAGTCAACTAGGAACCCTTATAGTTTCGCCATGTCTGTCTGTCCGTCCGTCCGTCCGTCCGTCCGTCCGTCCGTCCGTCCGTCCGTCCGTCCGTCCGCGGATAATCTTAGTAACCGTTAGCACTAGAAAGCTGAAATTTGGTACCAATATGTATATCAATCACGCCAACAAAGTGCAAAAATAAAAAATGGAAAAAAATGTTTTATTAGGGTACCACCCCTACATGTAAAGTGGGGGCTGATATTTTTTTTCATCCCAACCCCAACGTGTGATATATTGTTGGATAGGTATTTAAAAATGAATAAGGGTTTCCTAAGATCGTTTTTTGATAATATTAATATTTTCGGAAATAATCGCTCCTAAAGGAAAAAAAAGTGCGTCCCCCCCCCTCTAACTTTTGAACCATATGTTTAAAAAATATGAAAAAAATCACAAAAGTAGAACTTTATAAATACTTTCTAGGAAAATTGTTTTGAACTTGATAGGTTCAGTAGTTTTTGAGAAAAATACGAAAAACTACGGAACCCTACACTGAGCGTGGCCCGACACGCTCTTGGCCGGTTTTTTTTTATAATAAACATTAATTAATTCTGTGAAAAAGCAAATGATTAATCTAATTAACAGAATACTAACTTTCGTTTTTACAAAGTAGACATTTTCAAACCTTTTTTGCATACGAATTTTTTACCAACTTATAACCTCTGAACCGTATACATACTAACAACACCACAACCAATATTACTTACTTTTTTCAAACAGAAAGCAGTTAACCCTTTCTATTTCCTGTATTTTTAACCGGTCCGGAAACATAACCCGTGAGCGACACCTGATAGCCCGGCCGCTTCCGTTTCCGTTCGGCCGCCATGATTGTTTACTTCATTCGCAATCGTAGCATTATTTAATCAATGTTTGAACTCTGAACTCATTTAAGTTATTCTTTGTGTTGGAACTAAATTACACAATTCCGAGATTATGTCAAATCTGAAGAATTCTTTCCAATTGAATAAACTTTAGGTACTTCTTCGCAACTGTCACATTTTGTTTATAAACTGTTTAGGTCCATTTTGACGACTGGTCTGGCGTTGTCGATAGTGACCCTGCTTGCTAAGCTGCGGGTTCGAATCCCGGTAAGGGCATGTATTTGTGTGATGAGCACAGATATTTGTTCCTGAATCATGGATGTTTCCTATGTATATAAGTATGTATTTATCTATATAAGTATGTTTATATGTATCTATATATGTACAAGCTTTGGTTAGTTTGGGGCTAGGTTGATCTGTGTAAGGTGTCCCCCAATATTTATCTACATTTCGTGTTTACTATTTTATATTCGCACATTGATAGGTATCACAAATAAAAAATATGGATCTTTTATTGGACATCGTGTAAGGTTTTATCAAAACAGTGAGAGTTGGCAAAATTTTGTAAGTTCGATAGGGACGGCCATGTTTTATCGTTTATGGAACGACCATGCTTGCCTGCCTGCACGTGTAAGTTAGCAGTATTATGTATAACGTTAGATAGACATCCTTCAAGGCAATACTCGATTATAACTAAATTATAAGTCTTCAGTGTCGTGACATACATTCATTGTGTTCATATCTACATACTTGTTATTTAGATATGACATGTGACATGTGACATGTGACTTTTTTTTGTGTAGTACTATTTTGCTGTTCGACGAAGCCGAGAAGCGGAAACTTCGTTTAGCGACTCGGCCTGGACTTTGACGCTTTCCAGCCGGAGGTTCCATACATCCCTCAACCCCTTTTACGTTACTACCTCTGTTTTTATTTTTAATTTATGTCGCACTATCGGCACGCGTCAAAGCCACAATCTGCTCACTTTGGCGCCCCCCGCCATCTTGCCATTCTGTTGCCATTTTGTTTTTGACACTTCACTTTAATCACCGCGAAAACAGTCCCGTTTTCATTTCGAAGAGAGCAGTGTTTCCCGCCAAAGCAAAATGTTGTGTTTTAAATAACACCGCCTTTGTGTAAATGAACAGAAAAATGGTGTTTTAACGTCTAACGCTTTATTGCTGGGAGTCATTTTAATTTTGAGACAAAATATTGTACGGAATTAAAACTCTGATCATTCTATCCTAGTACCGTGACAATGTATGTTTTTAAGTAGGTGTTTTAGCATGTATACTGTAATTTATTCGTACGTTTATTCATAATGTATTTACTACAAGCACTTGAATAGTTTAACTTTATAGTTATTTTGCAGTTCAGCTTTAATAGCGCTTTTATATTGGCAATCCAACCTCACAACTAATTTACAGGCTGCTAGTAAAAATATGTAATCATTACGTTCTGAAAACATACCTTTATAAAGAATGCAAATCAACAAATGCAAATCTAAGGTCACACTTCGTTACATTTTGTAAAATCAACATCATGTAAAGGCCAGCATAACGAAGTTTATGCCCGCCGCCGTGATAGCCGAAACCCGCGCGATTTCATTTCAACCACCAAATAAAATTTAGCGGCCGCGCCGAATGTAAATTCAAATTACCCGCCCAGCCAATGCAGAACACAATAATTTTCAAAAATGACATCGAATCAACGATTTATTATCCATTTCCTGATGGGAGCGAACAAATGGATTCGCATTATCAATTGCGCTTAAGGCTTTCCATTTCGGTTCAATTAATGGGACATACGAATAATTCATATGTATAAAATCAGTGCACGGTACAAATTACTTCAATTTTTCGATACGATACGGAGTCCAATCATTTTCAAAAACGCGTCATTGTTCTTTGATTTACAATATCCGTAGCTGCCATTAAAATGCCTGTGCACTACAGATACAGCGCATAATCCCATACCATCGTACGTTCATATTTTAATCAGTCTTTTTACCCATACGAACTCTAATAGAAATGCAAATTGTAATACGACGATGTCACGTGTAAATTATTATTTAAGAATAAACGATTGATTGATTGAGTCTGTGAAAACCTTGACGAATACGAACTATTTTGAAGAAAATATGACGGTAAAGGATTATACTCTACATGAGATCTGGTCTGTAATGAGCATGACCTGCTAACAATCGAATGTTGCCTTTGTAGCATTCAAACAACCGCGAGCTTAAGCATGGACAGGATATGTTATGCCGTTCTCAAGAAAATTCTCCCATGTATATGGGGAATGTGTTCATCTCAAAATAGCCCTCATATTAAAATGAGACTGTTACCGAAAACGGCCCAAATGTAGAGTTATACTTACATTAATGTTTTGATTGAATATCGTGGCAGCAAATGAACTCCACCGCAATGTTTGTGACAGCGAACGCAGAGCAGTTCGTGCGAGCACCGAGTAAATAGTTATTGTTACGTTTCAATTCGCATGACGAACCCTGATTGATGCTGTGATGAGCTGCCAAATGCAAAATTGCATTTTAAACCCATTAAATAAAATTGTGAACCCTTAAACAATAATTATAAAACTATACTTAAGACTTATATTGACCGGGATATAAACCGTGATTACCTTTTTGATGTGATCATGATGCATGCAACTGCGTCGGGGGCGCGGGACCTCAATTAAAATCAAAAAGGTAATCACGGTTTATACCTCGGTCAATATAAGTCTTATGAAACTAACCGTAAATCATTTAAAACTCTTAAAACTATACTTGTACAGGGTTTCTTAAAGTAGGATCCACGGTAAGGCGGTTACAGGACTTGACACGACCGAATTTGAATTATTTCCATAAATAAAATATCGCTGATCATGGACCCCTCTCCCCAGAATTATGAAAATTGTGGATATGTGAAAGTGGTTTGTCACTGCAAAAAATTAGTAAACCCTGCCTCCAGTTACAAAAGAATACTTCAACTGTAAGGTGGTTTCAGATAAATCATTTACATAAGATTGTCTTCGGTTACCGCGATAGTTACTTATGAAATAAACTAAATTAATTATACGCGATTTAATCCGTTTCCAGGATTATATCGCGTATAATGAATTTACAATTCATCCCGACGTTTCGAACACTTTAAAGCATTCGTGGTCAACGGGTGAATTGTAAATTCATTATACGCGATATAATCCGTTTCCATAGTTTTATTTCATTAACTAAGAGTTCAAACAAAGCAACAGCTGTTTAAAAACTTTTCCCCTCACTAGCTCGGAAACACGCGTTTTGTCCTTTAATACCAGCGGGTAAAAACGCATTTTATCCACTAGTGGGTAAAGTAATTTGACCTTGAATAAAGTCAAATTAACTTCTTTGAAATTGATAAAAGTAGGTGAATCTAGTAATAGAGATGATTTACCACCTGTGGAACTACTGGAAGCAGTGATAAACGCATTTTTTGCGTTGTAGTTTCCTCGCTATAGTGAGGGGAAAAGTTTTGTGTTACACTCGGGTGCAAATGTATTTTACTTCTCGTGTGTTAAAAAACTCGCAAGTTCAGGATTCTATTCTCGAACCACTCGCTTCGCTCGTGGTTCAACTATAGAATCCTTTCACTTGCTCGTTTTTCAATTCCACACTCGGCGTTAAAATACAACTTTGCCCCCTTGTATAACAAATAACTATTAATAGGTCCAACAGCGCACAACAAACAACTCCCATTTGAATCCCAACCATCATTGTTTTCCGATGCCCTACGCTCCGTGCATAAATCTTAAGGATATGCTAATTTTATTTCATTAAAGCGGTTGGACCATAAGCAATATTGCTCCGCTGAATTACTGCGGACCCGCCCTCGGATTAGCTAATGGCCGTTTATCTTGTAAAGATCCCCTTTATAAGGACTCCTGTAAGACCATATATCCCTATTTAACCAAACCAATGTAACTATGACCTCAAGATTCACTAACAAGTGTGTGGAAGCAGAGATCAGGTACGCACGAAGAACTTGCTTGCAGTTGGTATGCGATCGTTATAGTCCTAGATGCGTTTTAATTTAAGTGACTCTTAAATAATCCTTCGGTACAAATTTTTACTTTCACGGTATTATTTAAGGGAGTTAATAAAAGCTCTGAACGAGGAAAACTAGGGTGTCGAAGTAAGCTTTTCAAAATTCTAAGAAAAGCTTGACTAACAAGAGCACTTACCTAACAAGTTTGTCTAGAAAATACTAAACATGTAAATGAAAATGCTCCTCGTTCCGGAGTGAAACTTGTCGAGCGATCTTCGATAATTTTACGCGAGTTACCCGATTTTACATGTATAATATGTCAGTGTCTCACGGTAGTTTTATTATTAAAATTGTCTAGAAAAGTTCACTTTGAGACAAGTTTCAATGATCAACTGTACATTTTCACTCTATTATTGAAATTTAACGAGCTGAAAAGGGTTTTAGTGACAAAAACAAATGTCTTCTTAGTAGTTCCAGATGATAATACTTTTACTTATTACTAGCTTTAATAATAATCTGTATACAAGCACTAGATTAAAGTCAGACAAAATGATACTTCGCTTAAACGTCCCTATCTATACCTATAGACATACAATCCTTACTTATTCATATGTACTCGTACATTAACAACCCAAGAGTCATTTCTACTATCCAAACACATCAAAATTGGGCCTATCATACCCAGAGTCGACCTGCAATTACGGGAACTGTCGTTGATTGCCTCATTATGGATTCCTTTACGGTTCAGTTACCCTGTAATTATGCTTCCAGGTCAATCCAGTATGATTTTAAGGTAAATGGGTATTATGTACGTACGAGTACGAGTAGGTACTAGAATTAAGTATTAGTCATTTGGGAGCAAACAGTAATATAACGTTTATTTTCAAATAAACAGTCGTTACAGAAAACATTTATTTTATATTATCTTTTGCCCGCGGCTTCGCTCGCGTTAGAAAGCGACAAAAAGTAGCCTATGTCACTCTCCTGCCCTTCAAGTATCTCCACTTAAAAAATCACAATTCGTCGCTCCGTTTTGCCGTGAAAGACGGACACACATTTTCCCATTTATAATATTAGTATGGATTAAGTCAGTCGCAAGTAGGAATACGGTCTGTCTGGACGTAAGCAGTTACCGTAACATACGGACGCCTGCAACTGTTTAGCACTGGCAACCATTATCATAATAACATAGCCCAGCAAATTGTTTAGACACCAAAGTTATATTACCCAAAACGGCCCGCTAGATGCGGTTCAAAATCCTAAAGGAACGATCACGTTACTTGGGTACATTCAACCAATTTGAATCATAGCCCACTGTGGAACCTTTGCACAGTAAACGTCAATGTGACTTCTTATGGCAAATGGAATACGGTTTAAATGAGACAGGGTTCTATACAGGGTAAACAATTACTAATCTAAGTCGTAGCAAAAGGTTAGTAACGAAGTATCTTTCAAGCAAACATCCAAATCTCTATTAAAAAACCTCGCAAATCCGGCTTTTTCAAATCCTTTTAAGGGAATTTCATCTCGCGGCGTAATGAACTAATTTAACTTCCAGATCTCGCAAGGAATGACTATTTCAAATCTCGGGGGGAATGATCCGACAAATGAACAAATAGACATAGACATAGACATAGACATAGAAAATTTTTATTCAACATCACATGAAAATGTTACAAACAATGAAGTGATACATTAGGATTTGATAAAGTAAAAAAAACTTAAATCTAGATAAGGGATAAATAAGGGATATTTAGCAGCTAAAGGGCAGTCATCTGGTGATGTTCATTTGTATTTGGGTCACGGAAAGTGTACGATTATAGACTGCGTAATCTGTGCATTGTTTTGTAAATGAATAGACCAGAGATTCTACAGAACAGTGAGTTTTTGAAGTTCTAGAATACTTTACTAGATAGCGTAAACATTGTGGATATTTTGGGGCGATGTTTAGTTTCTCGGTATAATGAATTTTACCTGACGTTTAGGCTTCAAGTAACATATTATTTATTAATTGTAAAAACTCACGGAAATGTTATTTCTATAATACTTACTCGATAAATTACCTATACACTTCTTTATAGACATTTACTGTTTAGAGGAACCTCAAAACGCGAGATGACGACCAAATAATATGTTTGGTTTTATAGGTACTTCAGTGATGAACAACTTTTGTTACGAGCAGTCATATGTAAATAAATTAAAAAAAATCTGTAGAACATTTTATTTTAACTGGCGTAGACCATTATTTTATCACTGAATAGAGCAATTTTACCTAACAGATGTTAATAAGAAGTTATATACAATTTACAGTTACCAGAATACATTTTCAGGAGGTAAGTTCCATTCTGCTGCGCTTTAGCATAATAATAATTATGTTCCGTACGAGACTCATAACGCCATCTCTGGTCCAAGCGATATAACCACATATGTCGCGTCATACCTATCGCGGCCAATACGAAGCGCGATATACACCGACGTCATCCTACGTCACGATATATTGTCCCCTGCTACCCAACTATCCTCGATACATGTACACGTAGATTAAGCATTTAGAATTACAAAAAAAAGCACGTAAAATTTGGAATTTTATTTCACCATCCAAGATAGTTAACCTTCTCACCTACACGCAACGCCTAATCACATTGCTTTTATTCATATTTTCAATAAAAATCAAAGGCTGCCCTTTGATTCTTATATTATTCTGTCGAATTGATTGAAAATAATTTAAGGTTGAAAGTCGAAAGACGGATCCAAAACGCGTGGAGGAGCTATTGGTCTATGAAGGAACTGATGAAGGGCGACCTTCCTCTGACCTTAAAACGGAGACTCGTCGACATGTGCATCCTGCCTGTCCTAACTTATGGTGCTCAAACGTGGTCACTTACCGAGGCGCAAAAGACCAAATTGAAGGTTTGCCAAAGAGCCATGGAGCGCAGTATGCTAGAAGTAAAACGGATTGACAGAATCCGTAACTCTACGCTGCGCTCTAAAACAGGCATTACTGATGTTGGAGTTAAGACCGCCAAGCTGAAATGGGGGCCGGCCATGTCTGTCGCATGCATCCGCAGAGGTGGGCAAAAATTGCCACGGTCTGGGTGCCGCAAGACGGGCGAGGATCTGGCAGACCTAGGCGGAGATGGCGGGATGACCTGGACGCATATCTTAGCGACTGGCCGGAGATTGCTCAAGACCGTGACGGATGGAGATCCATGGGGGAGGCCTTTGCCCAGCAGTGGGACACCATGTAGGCTATTAATAATAATAATAAGTGGTATCCACTGGGAAACTATCAAACACACTTTTACCTTATTGCATTTGTGTAGGTAGTTACTGTGATTACATCACAATTTTCTCTTTAAGAGGTAACTTTATTTCGCAATATTTTAATACAATTTAATATAAAATCATGACATTGTTATAAGTACTTTGTCCAGCCTTAAGGTAAAACCTTAGGGACCGATGCTCGTTATTCAGAGTGGCTAGTTAGTAACAAAGCCAATCGAGGCGATTACGCGGTCTACTAAATTAAGATAAATTGGAATGGATTAAAGCCAATTCAATTTAAAGTTACGATAGTTTTAATTTTATTTTGACTTTTATAAGAAATCGTAAAAACGTAATTATTACCATTCTTGAGCTTATCGTGGTACTCAGTCAATCTGTGTATGAATGTCCTGGAATATTTATTTATTTATTAATTGTATTAATCATTGTTATCAAGAAACATTAAAATATTGAGACTTATTGTTTAATTTTCAGATTGTTCAATATCAAGTAGATTTTGTCCGCTATTTTGTGTCAACTGATTTGCATAGCGCCTGATAAAAAAATATGGCAATAATATTTTTCAATGTGAGCTATGTACAAAATGCTCACATTAAATCTCGGAAATCATTTTCGGGATGATTTTATATCCCCGAGACGCGAACTATTTCTGTGCCATATTCAAACTAATTACATGCAGCGGTATAAGCGGGAAGAGCTTACACACACAGAGACTAACATACTTTATGCTCAACTGATCTCACCCACCCAACAGTTTAATCATCGCACCCGCTAACACCTCCCGCTTAATGAAATATAATCATTTCCTTGCATAAATGGTAATAACCGCTCTAATTCTATGCAGCACTTGAGCGAGCAGTCCGGTTCAATTGTTCGTGAAATCGAAAATTATGACCGATCCACACCGCCGTCCGAAACAGGCTCGATGCCCAATTTACGGCCTGCGTTGCTCTAGCCGAAGTGACAATCGTTGACGGTACGTGGCGATCGAAACGCAGTCTGACTCTGTCGTGCCACAGAAGAGCAATAGGAAGAACTAGCTACGATACATTTACGAAGCGTAAGCGATTGTGTATTTCGCTAGGTGGTTTAGACTATGAATATGAATGAACGGATCCGCAGCTGGCTTTATAGTAAGTGCCCGATTTATAGTTGCGAAAAAGCACTTTTGTAAATTGGTATAGTGTGTGCTAAATTTTCATTAGGTGTTTTCGAATAACTTTTGTTTCGAACGTAAATCACCAATACACATAGCTAATGGCTCTGTGAACCTTGCTAGCATAGGTACGTTTCAAAATGAATAATTTATTGGTCTACCATTTTAAAATAATAAAGAATGTTAGGCTAACAACATTTCACAGGAATCTATTCACTGAAATAGAGAGAGGAACCACTGAAATTGAAAAACTGAAATCTGATCCTTTTTGCTGTGTACTTAACATAGCAAAAGGGAATGTACAAGTTTCTAATGGGGTGGCAACGAGCATGTGACACTGTTTGAGTTGCAGGCGTCCATAGGTTACGGTGACCGCTTTACATCAGGCGGGCCGTATACTTGTTTGCCACCGACGTAGTATAAAAAAATCTGAACAATAGACATACGAAAGCATTATTAATGAAAAATATACTGAAATAGAAGCAGTAATGTTGTAAGTTATAGTTGGCATTCTAATGTTAGCTTAAGTCTAATTTTAATAATTATAATAATCGTAATGTAGCTAATCCGAAGTACAATCATACCTAACAACGTTAGCTCATCATCATAATATGTACTTATCAAACATCAACGTATCTTAAATACCCCTTCCACATTCTTCAAATTCAGCCGAAAACGCTCTGAACTCACACAAACACTTAATTGGGCGATTAAACTATTGTTCCACGCCCCTCTAGAGCCTTCGAGGATAATTCATAGCCTTTTATCACGGCAGATCTTCCTTTCATTCGGAATTTAATTTCATTTTCACCCTCTCAGTGTTTAAGAAAAGAATGACCGAATGACTTCAGTTTGAGGGACGCGAGATTTGAGGGGACTACTGTGTTTGAGGATAAGGTATTGAGGCTTCCGCGTAATTATAATGTCTTCGTAAATGTCAAACTTGAATGGGATAAGTTGCGCTGCAGGTTTGAGGGAGTCTCGGGTATATGAAAGACACAAGTTAAATAGGTATTTTGAGTTGAGCACCTTAGGTTTGAGCATTGACACTATGAAAAGTAATAGGACAACGTATACTAGTTTTAATTTTGTAAACGTATGTCCCTTGTGCCCCTTTATTTCTACTTTTTCATGGACCCGGTGTGGTGATGGGTTAAGAAATTCACCACCCCCTTTTGCTCTCGTGGATGTCGTAGAAGAAGTTAAATTGTGATGTGGGCGATGGGCTAGCAACCTGTCACTCCAATGTCACAATTTCGCTTTCTCTCAACTCCATAATTTTGAATAGTGACACTGAAACTTGAGCAGTTCCATGTGCTCTGTCTACCTCTTTTGTGAATGCCGGCGTTAGTATATGTATGTATTGATATATTGACCTTTTAGGACGTGAGCCTGACAACTGACGAGGGATTGACCTTTTCATAATCACTTCTAGTCTGTAATAATGTACACATGCTAAATATCAACTAAAACCCTAAATGAGGACAGCTCTTATGAAAAAATCTCCATGATATTAAATGAAGACCGAAGAACGCTTGGCTTTCATGCCATGCTTATGTATGAATATGAATACATCCGAGGGCTTACCGAGAACGTTTGGCGTGTTTTCTCTCTGTCGCACTCGTAAATTTGCATGCCTATGTGACGGGGTGGCAAGAAGTCGAAGGTCGTTCGCGGTGCAAAAGTTCCGAGAGAAATTCAAGTATTCTGCGTGGGTGAATAGGGTTATATTACAGAGATAATATTATTCTGATATTTGAGGCATCAGAAAGCAGTGAACCCAACAAAGTTCATTATTATTGTTGGTAATCGGTAAGCGATCCTTTCCTCTATTGGTAGTGGTTTATAGACGTAAGATGTACTGTATTCGAGTGGGACAATAGATAAATTTATATCTGGATCTTTTATATGGTGTCAACTGTGATATAACATTACCAAGCTGGGGTTCTTCAAAAAGCAGTTAATTATGTTTTCAAAGGTTGGCAAAGCATAGGAAACCTAAGTGGCTCCTCTGTTCTTACTTCTGTCCATGGGCACCGATGATTTCCATTAAGCAGCTCGTCTGCTATTCTGGCTTTACTGCCTCTTAAACATTTTTTACTTTCAAAATTTTACTTGCCTGCGAAATCTTCAAGCATTTGTTGTTCAAGTTTTTGCAAATTGTTCATCTTTTCCTATTTTTTTTCGATATTTATTGCCCAAAAGAAAAATCTAGCAGTACAAAAAGGCGGACTTAATGCTTTAAAGCATTCTCTACCAGTCAACCTCGAGGCTAATAGAGAGATTGTGAGCGGTCCTATAACTACATCCTAAGCCAATCTGCCCGTGTCAAGTCTATACTTGGTGTACCTTTTGCGAGTCGTTCATTACTTGGCGACAATGGCGCCGCCGACCAATCTTCGCCCAGACTAATCCGATCGAATTGCTTACGACGTTATTGGCTCTAAATCTTACAACAAACCTTACTCTTGAACATCTGAACTACTGATATACAAATACACTAAAGTTTTAGACGACGCATCGTAAATTGTTACTGCAGGGATCTTGATTTATCTCAGTTATAACAAAACTTATCATTCTCATGAAAATAATGTAATGGTATCTCCTTCAATGTGGAATGACTTGTCGCCTGCGGTATTTGCGGACTGACCTTCAAGCCTTCAAGAAAAAACCGGCCAAGTGCGAGTCGGGCTCGCGCACAAAGGGTTCCGTAGCAGCAAATATTTAACCAAAATTACAGTTAAATCAACCTATCTCAAAAACTATAAGAGATACTTTGATCAAACCAAAAATCGTTGAAAGAGTTAATTAGCATGCATCACCTCTATTTTTTTTAGAATTTTATACCCCGTAGTTATAAAAATAGAGGGGGGGGGACATACTTTTTACGACTTTGAGAGCTGATATCTCAAAAACCGTTCACTTTAAGAAAAATGTTTTTTAGAAAACTTTATATCATTTTAAAAGACCTTTCCATTGATACCCCACACGGGTATGTACATCGAAAAAAAAATTTTCATCCCTCAGTTACATGTATGGGGGGCCCCACCCCCAATTCTTTTTTTTACTATTTAGTGTCATAATTTTGTAGCGGTTCATACAACACATATTCCCATCAAATTTCATCACTGTAGTACTTATAGTTTCCGAGTAAATCGGCTGTGACAGACGGACAGACGGACAGACGGACAGACGGACAGACGGACATGACGAAACTATAAGGGTTCCGTTTTTGCCATTTTGGCTACGGAACCCTAAAAACGTGACCGGTGGACGGGAGTGATCGCTTATCGCTTACCATCTGCCCTGTCTGCTGACCTGTCTGCTCGTTTGCCTCCTATGTCAGAAAAAACATCGAAATTATGACGTTACCAGATTGGTTCATAATGGCAAAGGAAATCATGCCAAAGATGCCTCTTTTCAATGACCATTTAAGACTTAAAAAGCAGACAAAGGTAAGCATCTAGTGTCATCAACAGCTACCTGCAATACCAAAAGTATTACAAGTTCGATTCTGGCATTTAATATGGAATAACGATGATGAAAGAATGACCACTCAGTAATACTTCGACACTGCTAATAGACTACCATGTTTTTCCAAAATAAATCTCGAATATCGAATTTCACCACATCTAGACGTGTCTGGGCTCATTCTTCAAAGAATCACGAGCTGATTCGATCCCGACGATAAAAACATGTGTCCCAAATTTTCCATACAAAATTCGAGTTTCCAATACGTCACGCACGTAGTAAGTTCATACTAAAATCGTGACGTAAAATGAAAAAAAAAAATAGGACACATTTTTAGCCCAGACACGTGTGTGTAGTGAAAATCGATATACGAGATTTATTTTGGAGAAACATGGAATCTATTAGCAGTGTCGAAGTATTACTTAGTGGTCATTCTTTTATCAAGAATATATCGTCCTTCCATATTAAATGTCTGTAGGTACCATGTATGTAGGTACTGTAGGTGCTAGTAAAGTTTCACCTTTTACTGCTACTTTTGCCCATCGATTCGTTACAACCTCTCCGGTAGTTTGGGAACAAATATTTGTGCTCCGAACCGCTCTCAGAGTACTTATTGCGGTGTTAACAAATAGAAGTGGAATGCTTGAAGAGTTCAGAAAGACGTAAGTGCCAGTAATTTCCTACTAACATAACTCTTTTTTGTGGCAGCAAGGCATCTGTTTACATACGTATATGTGTAAGTATTACTAAGAAGTAACTTCTTTAACGGCAGGTGCTACTTCGTATCGTCTTTACGAATATGAATAGCAGACTTTGAATGATATTCCTACTAAATTGAAAGAAAATATTTAGGTACGTAATTAATGTATACTTACTACTAAGAAGTAGCTTTGATGACAGAGAACGGTCTTGCTAGGTGCTTAGTATCTTCTACATGAATAACTCGCTCACATTTTTTGTCTTAAATAGGTAGTTTAGTAGTAGCTTAGTAGGTTGATAGAAAAGCTTTTCTGCTCGTACTCATATTTTAAAATGTTTGATTTTGTATATATTAGTAGCATATATAATATACAGACAGTATTGGCCGACATAAAGAGTTCATAATTAATACTCGTATATGTGTAGGTAAAAGTATATATGTTTTTCAAGTTGTTAACAAAAGTGAAATGATGATATTTTAAAAATCTTATTTTAAAACGAATAAAATTAAGTAATTGTATTTTTTTATACATTTTAAACCGTTGCAAAGCAATAGAGGTACTGTCACTATGCTATTCGTTTCAATATACGCACACCCTCCCTTAGTTTTCTCTTTTTACATTTATTTTATTGGCTGAAGACATTTTACTTTAGGGTGTAAATTTGATTCGAAGCTTTGTACGTCTATAAGAATCTAAACTTGTATTTTCTAACACAATATTCTTTCTATTGATTTTAGGTGCTTGCAATAATTTTAATATTTATTCTTTAAAATTTACATTAGGAGTTGCATCAAAAACGTTTTAAATTCCATATTTTGATCTCTAAAACTGCTGCCATTCGGTGCAATTCGCAAAGTCACCAAGAATGATACATGTTTTCATTTTCGCATTGTGACAGGGGGGAAATGTGTGACGGGCGTGTTTCTCCAAAATCCAATATGACAAATTCGGTAGGACGTGATTGGAATGAATGGAGGTACAAAATTTATTTTGGCTTGTCCGAAGATGCTCCACCTGGGGCAGGATGGGTGAGTTTTTGATGACACGTCGTCTGGACGAGCGACGTTTGACGAGTTCATTAAAAAGTTTGTCGAAGTGCCACCGAATTTGAATTCGATGAAGCGTGGAACGCGTCTTAAGAGAGTGCGTCCCTATAAGAAAGCCTGTGAATTTGCGTTATTCATTGAATCGAAAATAAATATGCTCAGTTATTGTTATTATTTATTATGTATACCAACTGTGATAATTAAGTCGATGACAAGAATGAGAGGTATAACTTGTCCATGACTAAAATTACCTATTCAACGCATTTCTCGATTTTTCTTGCAATCATTTTGAATTTTCTCTCACATAAAATATTTTCAAGCATGCTTAATATTGACAGTAAAGTTTCTCGGAACACAAACGAACATATGAGCTAAAATAGCATAGCGTTTTTCCGTCCGCGAAGGGTGAAGCAGCGCTTTCGCGTTTTAATATTGAATTCGAAGAGCGAGCTCTTGTGCAAACACGGGTTCCGTGGAAATGCAAATCATTTCACACGTGGAACAATCGTAAAAATTGGCTCCTACGCTTGCTCTGCGTTTGATTTCTTTGCCGGTTCAGCGTCTTTATAGGTTTTATAAATAGCATTTGGCTTAGTCGGTTTATAAAATTGAAGCAAGATAAATCGGAAAAGCTTCGAAAGCGGTATAATATTTTGAAGGACGGCAGTACTTTTTTTGTACCATATTTGGTAATAGTAAACGAACTAATAAAAGGCTAATCAAATAAAAGGCTAGCAATGCTTAGTGCAGATTGCCTGATAACTATGATATGATATTCCTAGGAATATTCCAATGAGCCGGATTTTACTATATGTCGTCGTCGTGTACACGTAGATTCGTGTAGGTATGAATTTCGGAGATATTAGTGATTGTATAATAAAACATTTATTCCACTATCATTTTCATTCCTCTATTCAAAAGGGGCCGAAAGAGCCTTCATTTGTTGTGGGCTTTATCAAAATAGCGGGAGGGCATTTTAAACCCAATCAGGGGAAAATCAAAACGCGGAAAATAGAAGGGGGCTAACGGAGGGTTAAATTCACATCAATACGCTTTATGATTTGTGCTGACTTTACAATTCTTTTGCCGACTTACCCAGAAACGGCTGGTAAAATTGGGTTGCCAATAGCTATCCATGTGTACGAGCATTGCTAAAGAAATCGTATCTGCCTTCTTGTTGATGTCTTAGTAGAACCAAATCTATTTACACAGAGGCCTTCAATTTGAGATACGAGTATATCAAAAAACAATTTCATCCCTTAACACATTCACTGCCAGCAACACAAACCTTGTGCTCACCCTCGTACAAAATCATATCTACTGGCACACCAGCTAGGTACCGCATAAAGTGTGTTAGGTATAACAAATAAGAATTATAATTTTCAAATACAAAGACAATATTTCTTACACGTATTTGAAGTAGATTTAGTATTCATAAGATTATTGACATTTGCTTTTATTTTTTCATAAACAAACAAACCGATCAAACCTTATCGGACCCCACGACAATAAATCGAAATTAAACTCTCAGTTTTTCCGCTTTAATACGAAGACATCGGTATTTCGATAATGCTCCTGTTATCTCATACATCTCCCCTCACGGAATTTATCTGGGGTGAGCATGCGAAAAAATACCCTAGTAATGAGTACAGGGGTCAACTTTAGTACCTCTCTTATTCCTTTCATCTAATGTCTATGTTGTATAGAAAGGCCAACTCTAATTCATTGTGTATAGAAGACTGTTTTTAGATTGATAAGTTCTTTAGAGGTACGAGGATGTGAAAGTTATGTTGTTTTATCCGTCCATCTTCGCACTAATCTTGGATTTGCGGAAGTCGAATTAAATGGCACTTTTCACTCAGCTATGCACCATTTAATTTACCATTAAATAATATTTTATGTATTTTACTGCACCTATCCTGGCCGAAAACCATAAGAAATGAGGATCTGTGGAGTATGTACCGACAACCTCCGATCGCCCAGGAAGTGGTTCTGCGGAAAAGGAGATGGATCGGTCATACCCTTCGAAGAGGAGCTACCAACAGCGCCAGTATCGCGTTTGAGTGGCGGCCTCAAGGAGGGAAGCGAGCCCGCAAACGCCCCGTACACACCTGGAGGCGGAGCGTTGAGAACGAGCTGAGGGAATATGGACTGAGCTGGAACGAAGCCAAGGCGGTAGCTCAAGATAGAAAGACGTGGAAGGATCTTGTGGAAGCCCTATGCACCTATGGGGTGCCTTAGGACATTCAACAACAACAACACGGTGAAGCAAAACGCAACATAAAGTGTTTTCTAAGTATATAGTAGTATCTAGAGCACCGGTCTTGATAGTCCCGAGATCCTCCGATCGCAAATTACTATCAATAGTAATTGTAATTGTTTAAGAAATAGCTTACCAATAGGTACATCTCACCAAATAATTAGATCCATTTTTATAGGTACCTGCAAGAAAATAAAAATAGTTATTAGTAAAACATTTACGAAATAAATAGCATTGGCTACTTTTGTAATAGGTACTACTTAGCTTCTAACATAAGTTTTCGACGTTTTAGAATACGACGTTACTGGATAGAAAAAAGGTCACGGATGATTTTATGGAGAAAGTGATCAACGCCCCCATTTTTAATCGCCCGAGCGTATTTTAAAACATCAAAACTGTTACACAGGTTCTGGGTCTATAATAGCCATTATAGGAACTCGTAAATAAAAGTAATGTCGAAGTACTGAATGCGCCTAGCATAAAATAGCGAATATTAAACGGTTCTCAGGCACGCCACGCCAAAGCATGCTCCGAAATTATGGTCCCATTAAATAAACATATTGCGTACCGAAAATTCCTCATAAACCGAACATATCGGTACAGATATTGCTCTTTAGTTTCCTATAAGATTGCCCATTACCGGGGTCGCCCTACTGGCGATATTTCTTGTACAGTCTTTACTGAAATTCTGTTGGGTCGTGACAAAGTTTGAGATCGCCCCGGTATGTTAGAACGGCTATATATTGTCCTACTGTGAGCGGAACTTTTGTTTGATGAGATAACTTGTTATATTGAGGAACTGCTGAGGATGGCATGTTTGTGAAGTCGCGCGTTTATTAATTAAATGGATATCAAAGAGTCAATATAATTAAATGCTCTGAAGATATTTCACAGCATTTATGATCGTACTAGCTTTTGTCCGCGGCTTCGCTCGCGTTAGGAACAGACAAAAAGTAGCCTATGTCACTCTCCATCCCTTCAATTATCTCCACTTAAAAAATCACGTCAATTCGTCACTCCGTTATGCTGTATTAGTATAGATTACGGATTATATGTATAGATTACTAAGCTTTCTTCTTAGGATGAATCTATAATTACGCACAGTTCGTTGACCTCCTCCTTTAAAAGCCGGCAAACGGTTGACTAGGCACCGCTAAGTGCCTGCCTAGACGAAGGCTAGGCGAAGTGCTGAGGGTTAAGCTGCCACCCCTGTCCGTTTTAGGCGCTACGCGAGAGTATTCACGCGTAGAAACTACTTAGGTACAGATATAAATAGCGGATAGGTACATTAGATTAAAATGGCAAATAGTACTTATAGAAATATTTATAAAATGATTTTTCATATTTAAAAATTTAATGGCAAAACTTTTTTATGAATGAACATAGTATACCCTCGCTAATACCTATATGTACTTCTTGGTATATGGAAAACTAAAACTATAGAAAAAAATCTTAGCCAATTTTCCCCTATTTTTGATCGATAGTTACAAAAGCATGATAAATGACAGGGATATATTTTTTCAGGCTTTGTAACAAAATTTTAATGAATATTGTATTACGCACATACATTTGACCGTCGTCAACTTCTCCACATTCTACTGAGAAGATACTATTTGGATACTTTTGCGCCTAACAGTAGATTTCAATGTGAATACTAGCCAAACTTATCTTTGCCACATTAGCCATACGCTAAAACATATAAAATTCTTCAATAAATCAAGCACAAGTACGAAGAAATATGTAAATAGAATCTCATTCGTCACAAGCCCGATGAAACCTTTCCATTTACGAGGGCGTTAAATGTCGTCCTTGAGGAGTCCTTGTCGTAGATTTATCTATTACTTCATAAGGACGAGACATATGGGCGCCAAGTGTACAGTCCATGCAAACAATCGCGCGTGTGATGCGAACCCGTCAACCAATCGCGCTGCGCATTTCACTAAGGCGCATCAGAAGGTTCAGTCTATATGCAATTTTGAAAAATTTTGGGAACAAATCAAGTTATGTTTAACAAGTACACAGACATTACATTTTTATAAATAACTAGTACATAATTATTATCAACCTTTTTCTCGAATCACTACTTTGTAGTGATAAACTATCTAAATAGAGATGCCATAAATAGGTATTAAAGAAAAAACAACGAATACCTCCAGTGGTGAGGTGACGGCCGGTACAGTATTCAATCTAACTTGTATGAATTGCATTATCCTTACTTTTAAATCTTCGAGTCCTTGTCATTGCCGGAGATTTAGCGAGTCCCAATTGGACTGGCTGTCACACGTCAAGACTCCTAATTTGAAACTGCTCATTCAACCTTCCGACATTTGAAAGCCTGATTGACACTGAACGCGACCTAAATGTTTTATAAGTAGGAGGTTTTATGCCGGGATAGATTCGTCAGTAATATTTATTTATGTACAGACTGATCAATAACCTAATCACAAAATTAAAGATCTGAAAAAACCCCCGAACGCGACATAGTACACCAATTTTCATGAAACATGGCTAAGAACACTCCCGACTAAATCAGCTTTCGGACAAAAAACTTAATCTAAATCGGTTCATCCATCCGGGAGCTACGATGCCACAGACAAACACACACAAAGACAGACAGACAGATAGACAGACACGTCAAACTTATAACACCCCGTCGTTTTTGCGTCGGGGGTTAAAAACTAAAAATAACTAAACACATTTAATTTTCAACAAACAAAGGGAGCACTCACGATAGTTTCAACAAATTTATTGGCAACAAAATACCGCTGACCGCACTCAAAGGTTAGAGTCTCCGGCTTTACGGGTCGTCGAGTCGTGTGTACCGGGCTTTATGAGTGCAGTTTATGACTGATCTATCAAGAAGGATTATGTATAGAGTATCTACATTGCGGCAAAGTCTGGATTGACATTATTTTGTATAATTGGACAGGGCGCTCATCCACACACCTTGCAAAGTAAATGGTCGCGCACCGTGCGGTTTCAGAGGAATTTCCTCCCGCGGACACTCCGGCTGTGGAATGAGCTCCCTGCCGAGGTATTTCCGATGAACTACAGTATGGGGTTCTTCAAAAAAGGAGTGTACAAGTTTCTAATAGGTCGGCAACGCGCATGAGACACCTCTTGAGTTGCAGGCGTCCGTAGGTTACGGTGACCGCTTTCCATCAGGCGGGCCGTATACCTGTTTGCCACCGACGTGGTATTAAAAAAATGGTCTGACGTTTACAACCTAAGACCCTCTTCCTCCTCCTACAATAGCATCATAGAACCAAAGTAAGTAAACAGCCGAAATTTTGCTTACGACACAATTTAACCTATATCCCACAGTCGACTTTTACGACACCCACGGGAAGAAAAGAGGTGGTGAAATTCATAACCCGTCACTATTTATACGGGCAATATGGGGTGTTTTAGGTTTTCATTGGCTCATGTCACCCCTTGCATAACCGAAAATAACTAACTTATTACCCACTAATTATCAATCAGTTTCGTATACGTCCACTATATGTTCCGCTTTCCCGGGATCTTTAATTAAGTTACCGGCCGACACTGGCCAGTGGTCCGCAAACTGCGAACTACCGGCTTGTGAAATTAGCCGCTTGATTATAGACTCGCCTATGATAGGATGTATACGTATAGGTTAGGTATAGATCCATTCCTTAATCAATTACCGATATGTATAATTCATATGGCATAGATCTCCCTCGCACTTAGCGTTCTTCTTCTTCTCGTGTCGATAGTTTCTTCTTTTTTATATTAAGCGGAACCATCAGAAGGTCGCAATGCATATTGCCCGGTCTGTGGCGTCCCGTAGATCTTCCACGAAGTATGTGTGTGGATTCGCAGGAAAGAACAGTATGTGTGTCATGGTTTGAGGAGCCGTGCCACATGTGCGTAAGATGTCTGAGCAGCTTATGCTGCCCCACTTTACCAAGTTCTCCTTGCTCCGGCCAACTTGGTAACGCAGTCTGTTTAAGATCTGGAAGTCGGCACTTAGCGTTAGAAAATGATTTGAATTTAAAATCCACCGCTGGACGTTATGTAAATATTTGTAATTCGTAAAATCTGAATTGACTAATCATAGTTATTACTTAATCATGGAATCTGAACACACTTTTTAACCCCCGACACAGAATATATAATAGTACAGAATATATAATAGTACAAGTACAGAAGGCCCACTGCTTTGATGTTCACGAAATGCCGCCTTTTAAATGCCTACAAAATTCTAAAAAAGAAACGAGCCGCACGTGCGCAGCGTCGGGCGATAGGGTTGCCTATGGATTAAAACGAATCAATACTCAGGTGAAATTTTATGCTATTATATTCCAGTCTTGGGTACTTTCTAGTTATATACCTCTATATCCTCTATATTTACATATTTTTGTTTAAGTCCCAACATCACAACACAAGCCTTATTACACTTTTCCCTGGGACTTAATCAATAGTAGATCTGTGTAAGATGTCCTATTTTATTCATGATGTCTATTTAACTAAGCACCATTAGCCATTCACACGCGGAAATCGCATATAAAACTTAAAAAAAACTCGCGACGGCGACGTAAAGTAACAATAGAAAGTGCGAACGTGCGTTCCGTGAGAACGCGCGCCACCCCTGATTAGGCCGCGAACTCGCGGCCGCCAGCATGTACTTGTAGCGCGGCGATAGAATCGCAGAGTGAGCCGCCCCTGCCCCCGATACAAAAACGACGGGGTATTATACGTTTGATGTGTCTGCCCGTGGCATCCTAGCTCCCGAACGGATGAACCTTGAACATGATGAACATTTAGTTTTTTTATTGTTTGAAAACAGAATAAGTCGGGAGATCGCTCCACTATGTCGGATTTTTTTCAAAAAATTTTTGTATAGTAACCACTAGATTGAGAATTTTTGCAAGAAGTTAAAACGGAGACGTTTACTAATAGATAGAAAAACCATCTTGTTAAAATGATCGCTTTATTACATAGCAGTCTATCCTTAAGAATAAATATTAAAAATCTTGCTATAAGAAAATATTGTTGAAAAGTGATAATTTATTACCCGTCTACAAATAATCAGTGTCGGCAAACAGTAACTTTTAATCGAAAAAAAAAATCAATTAACTCCGATCCCACAGATTCAGTATCTTATCAAGTTTAGTAATTAAGGAGTGGACGACAGAGGAATCCCGAATTCCCCTCGTAGCGATCTCAAAGAATTCTTAAAGTCCAATTTGATTATGAAAGGGAAGTTATTAATTGAAGTTTTAAACGGCTCTGGGTCAGTTCGTGCATAATCCTTTTCGTTACCTTCTTAACTGGTCACATTTATAGTCCTCTGTTCTGATTCGTTAGCACTCCCACATCCTCACTTTTCTGTCTTGTCTACATTCCAATAATTTAAAATCCTACATGTTTCTTGATTCTTATTTTGATTGTGATGTAAATTACATTTACTTTAGTTACTCCTACGATTATGGAATAGATCAATCAGTGTAAAAAGTTTTGTTTTTGTTTGCGTTTGAATAAACGTCACTTGAGACAGAGTGAAAGATCTAATCGATATCGTATCAAGATCTAATTCATGAGTTCTTTGCAAAATTACAGTCAGCCATACTGCATAGTATGAACCGGATGATGGAGGTCAAAATGGCCTACAAAACTTTTCAATTAGAATTAAGCAATGCTAAAGTAAATGGAGCAACGATGTCACCTTTCAAAGCTTCAAGAAAAAAGCGTCCCATTTTAATAGGTAATCATCATCGCTGCGGCATCAAGCGACCTTTCTGCTTGTCTGCCTCATAGATTCGTAAAAAAATAAAAGTAACGAAATAGGATTGTGAACGAAGCGGCACTGCAGAGCCTTTTAAACGTCGAATCGGGTCAGCGGACGGCTCGGGCCGCTGAACACGGGCTTTGAATGACGGGAATCGACACTTGTCCATACAGGAAGTATAAATTGAACGAGTTTGAGGTTCGATTAAACTTTATTGTTCGCATCAGAATACTTTGACGTATCATAAATCTTTGCTTAGCGATTGACCTGCGACTTCGTCCACGTGGAATGATGATAATGTTGAGATTGATCAATAAAAACTAAGACATGATCTTCCCCGGGTCACAGACAGTCTTTTTATCGAAGTTTGTATTTTCCCTCGATATTTTTTACATGGTACCGAATACGAGTTGCCCTACTTATGGACATACAATACATGATATCCTTATTTAACATATCGCATACTATTGTCTTCGGTTACCGCGATAGTTACTCATGAAATAAAACTATGGAAACGGATGTGGGACAGACGAAACGAAGCATTTCTACACGGGTGAAGGAACACATAGCGGATGTCAAGCACCGTCGGCAAAGGTCTGCAGTCTCTGAACATGTCATGGATAAAGTCAATCATGCTATAAAGTTTGACAAGCCTCTGGTTCTCGCTAAGGAGAAGCGATATATACCCAGAATGTTGCGAGAGGCCATTGAGATCAAGAAATATCCAAACTTTAATGGAGAGGATGGCTTTACTTTACCACCGGCTTGGGATCCAGTAGTACATCTGATAATGGAACAAGCACGACGAAGGCTGTGAGGCATTTGTGTTGTATGGTGTTGGACATTTGCAGTTTGTTTCTTTGTCAATTTTGTGTAGATTAATTGGTTAATTATTTTTTAACAGAGTAATGGTAAATTTTTTGAATATTGTATAACTGGCTTTATTAATAGTGTGTGAACCTGCCTTAGAAATCTATATTATTTGTGGTCATGGTTCGTTAATATTTCTTGTAAGTGGGTAGCTTTTGCACATTTTAATTTTTCCTCAGTCACCCGTTGACCACGAACGCTGTAAAGAGTTCGAAACGTCGGGATGTATTTTAAATTCATTATACGCGATTTAATCCGTTTCCATAGTTTTATTTCATGATATCGCATACTCTTTTGATAACATTTAAGGCAAAAAAATAGATGACCCAGTATATGCGTTCAATGCGCGCAGCGATGTAGACGCGTTGATGAGTAATTAAAATAAATTGCGAATTTAGCGCGGCTATAGGCCGCGTTGGCGATTTGACACGATGGATATCTCCAAACCGAGTCAACCCATTGTGAACGAGTTCCTCGCCTTTCTGCAGCTAAAAAACAAGCTGTTGCGGGAAGGAAAGATGGATGCGGCTGCTGCTATGCAGATAAGTTCTCGTGCGTCGAGTTTTACCATCGAGGACATCTGCCAAGCGAAGCAAGTGCTGTGCCAGTCCCTGGGGATCGTCGGCACATATGTACCTCACCGGAGAGGTGATGAAACCGGGGAGAAGACCCTTCAAGATATTAAGAAGATCCTGAAGGAGAATGAAGACCGGATTCCGGAGTTTTTAGCGACGGATACCATCCTGACGTCGCGTGAGCCGGATCAAGTCGACGTTCGCTGCTTGGAAAAGGAAATCGTGGCCCTTAAATCAAGTTTAGCGGAAGTTAAAATTAAGTTTGAAGCGAGCCTAACAACAATAGCCGAATTACGCAACGAAATCGCTACTTTGCGGAATGCCCCGATTCGGACGGCTGATTCAAATATTAATATGGACATAAATCGGCCTGACACAAGTGTTCGGTCGGTCAGTTTGCGCAATGCTGACACGGTAAAAAGTGCAGCACGTGTCGCCGCTCCGCGCGCGCCCCCCCTGCGCGCGCGACCGCCCCCGGCAAACTCGACACTACGTCAGCGTGCTTATGCTGATGTTGTGGGTCAGCCTCGAACAGCTGACCGGGCCAAGGCACCTACTAAGGTGCGCGATGAACGGGCCCCACTCAAGAAGTCCTCCAGCGTCAGTGTGGATAAGGAGGGATTCACACTGGTGGAAAGAAAAAACAAGACACGTAGGGCGCCTCGAAAGTCTGTGTGTGGCACTGCAGAGCCGGTTAATTCTGGTCTACGGGTCGCAACACCGAGTAGGGCGCTGTATGTGTCTCGCCTGCACTACTCCGCCGTGGCAGACGAGGTGGTGGACTACGTTCGCCGGAAGACTGGCTACACGCTGAGGGTGCAACAGCTGCAGTCGCGTCACTACGTGCACTTCAGCTCGTTCGTTGTGCGCGTGCCGCGGCCGCTGCAGGACACCATCGCGAGCGCAGACTTCTGGCCGAAAGGTGTGGTTTTTCGGCGGTTCCGGGGCAACCTGCCGAATCCTACACCGGGGCAAACGACGCAACGGAGCCACGCTGTTACGTCATCGCCCAAATCAATTGTTTAGTTGTAAACTTTTATTGTTTGTTTTTCTTCATGTTCCTATTTACTGTTTTTTTTTTATTTATTTAAGTTTCATGACGCATTGGATTTATCTGTAATGTCATTGAAATATGTTTTCAAATAAATAAATAAATAAATAAATAAATAAATGTGGGCACTCGCAGGGCAGCCGTCGGAGAGGAATAAATAAATATTGGGGACACCTTACACAGATCAACTTAGCCCCAAACTAAGCAAAGCTTGTACTATGAGTGCTAAGCGACGATATACATACTTAAATATATAAATACATACTTATATACATAAAAAACATCCATGACTCAGGAACAAATATCTGTGTTCATCATACAGATACATGCCCTTACCGGGATTCGAACCCAGGACCGCGGCTTAGCAGGCAGGGTCACTACCGACTAAGCCAGACCGGTCGCCAATGGCGGAAAATTGTAAAACGTGTTTCTCAGGACACAGCATGATGGCCACCGACCACTCTGTCAAGAGTGATACGCAGTCTTCTGCCTTCTTCTTAGAAGGCAAAAGAACGGACAAGTCTCCTTAAACGTAAGCAATTCCACTAGCTTGCAATAAAAGGTACCTTAACTTTCTCACATCGACAGCCCGTCAGCAAAAGGGAATGTACAAGTTTCTAATGGGGTGGCAACGCGCATGTGACACTGTTTGAGTTGCAGGCGTCCATAGGTTACGGTGACCGCTTTACATCAGGCGGGCCGTATACTTGTTTGCCACCGACGTAGTATAAAAAAAAAAAATCAAACTTCCCTAAGTACCCATGATCTTCAATCTAAAACGGCCTTACTTAGCAACTCGCAGAAAACAGCCATATCACCATAACTATACGACAAACAGCCAAGGAGCAAGATCGAAAACTTCCATAGACAAAGTTCGAGGGCAGGGTAACGAAGCGGACCGCATCGCCACAACAAACAGGATCCAAACTAACCCGACGTCATTTGACTTTGTTGGACGTCTCAATAGGCAGATCGGTTAAATAAGTACAGTCAGTTGCACAGACATAGACATCGAGCTTCACTAATATATTCTTATATTTTTTTGATGTTGGAGGCTCTCCGAAGTCTGTGCAACGACAGACCTGACAGAACCTGTTTATTTATTGCTTTTGTGTTCAAGCTATGGAGTGACAGACCTAGGCAGGATTCCGAGTAGTGGTAACAAGAGAGTAGTTTTTGTCTTTCGGCCTATCGTTTACCTTCGTCCGTAGCGTCCATAGGTTACGGTGACCGCTTTCCATCAGGCGGGCCGTATACCTGTTTGCCACCGACGTGGTATTAAAAAAACCTTTTTTCCCCTCACTAGCTCGGAAACACGTGTTTTGTCCTTTAATACCAGCGGGGGAAAACGCATTTTATCCACTAGTGGGTAAAGTAATTTTACCTTGAATAAAGTCAAATTAACTGCTTTAAAATTGATAAAAGTAGGTGAATCTAGTAATAAAGACGATTTACCACCCCGTGGAAGCAGTGATAAACGCATTTTTTGCGTTGTAGTTTCCTCGCTATAGTGAGGGGAAAAGTTTTGTGTTACACTTGGGTGCAAATGTATTTTACTTCTCGTGTGTTAAAAAACTCGAAAGTTCAGGATTCTATTCTCGAACCTTTCCTTCAACAACCTTCAACTATAGAATCCATTCACTTGCTCGTTTTTCAATTCCACACTCGGCGTTAAAATACAACTTTGCCTTTGTATAACAAATAACTATTATTAAGGATTGTCCCGGAGCTGTAAGTTCACATTTTTGACACATGACATCGTCCACAAAACGTAAATTGGCGCGACCTAATGAAATTTTAAATAAAATCCTGTAATATTATTTAAAAAAATCAAGTACTTAAAAAGAATGTTTCGCTTACTTTAAACATAATCTAACACATGTTACATTTTTGCGGATCTTCGTTAGTGAGTATTTTGCTATATTAATTTATCACGCAGGATTTACTTATTATGTCATTTATCATTCATTTTTATTTTTAAACTAGTGCTGTGGCAAAGACTGTCATTCGATTCAAATGACATTTCAGGAAGTTGATAGAAATCGTATATTTGTTTTAGCGCCTCCTTGTACATAGGGCCTAATCGATTCAACCAATTCGTAAATAATCGTTAGATTTGGCAAACGATACGTCTTAGCCACATCGCAACATACTTCAAAACAAATGTGTCAAAAATGTGAACTTACAGATCAGGCACAATAAAATATTTACGTATACAACATGGTAATCATCACGTATAATATTCAAAGTTCGGCATCAGAAATTCTTCAGTCCAACAATAGTATGAATAGGATGCCGGACCCAGGCTGACTCACCAAAGTTCGTACAAGGCTGAATGCAAGACCCTAACGAACTGTTGGATAACTTCGGGAATTCCGCTTTAGTTCTACAAGTTTACAAGGTATTATCAAAAGACCTTCAAAACAATGAATATTTGGGATAACTACTTCTAATTATTATCTTGTGAACAGCGACGATCTTAATATTTTTACACGTACAATACGACGTATTTTAGACGTGTTAACCTTTTTTAAGACGGGGTGTTATAAGTTTGACGCGTCTGTCTGTGTGTGTGTCTGTCTGTCCGTCTGTATGTATGCACAGGGCATCGTAGCTCCCGAACGGATAAACCGATTTGGATTTTTTTTTGTCTGAAAGCTGAGTAAGTCGGGAGTGTTCTTAGCCATGCTTCATGAAAATCGGTCCGCTATGTCGCGGTCGGGGGTTTTTTCAAAATTTTAATTTTAATTGCGTATGTACCATATTGTACCTACATATTTACTGTTAAAAAAGTTGCGTAGAACTTACAACAAGTTACCAACTAATATTTCTATGTAAAGAAATAGCTAAACAGTGAACAGTGCTCCCAAACGGTTAGGTACTAGAACCAGAATGGTATAAAACAATACCGGCCAAAGAAACCTAAACGCAAAACATGAAAAAGGATTTATTTATTTAAACTTTATTTCACAAAAGAACAACTTTATGTACAAAAGGCGAACTTAATGCTATGAGGCATTTTCTACTAGTCAACCTTCACATTCACAGTATTATATTTATTTATTATGTATATAAGTATTTATATATTATATATATCGTTGTCTGAGTACCCACAACACAAGCCTTCTATATATACAATTTACACAGCATTACAGTTTGCACCAAAGCGCTGGCAAATTTAAACATGCTTAGTGAGAATAATTACAGTAATTATGGTTAGTTCATGCAAATACACAATATACAATTGGAAACAAAAAAAGGAAATAATAACAAACGGTAGAAATATGTCAAGAAAAAGGCTTTATGCAATACATGTCAAAAATGCGATAAACAGCACAGCATTTTATTTTCACTCATGCATCATCTCACAGAATCTCAAACAATCACGACACACATTCACCCATCTACTATTAAAAACTATCATATAGTCTAACCTCCCTATATTTCTATCTAGAAAATAACCAACAATTTCTAGCGGGCATAGTCCGAATGTATAAAGTTAGCAAAATGTATTCTACGCGGATTGAACGTACAAATACATGCAGGCGCCAACTCTGGCTAACGAAGCGAGTTTGTACGGCCCACCTAGCCTAGCCAAAGTGACAATCGTTGACGCTACGTGGCGATTGTAGCTCAGCCTGGCTCTGTCACGCCACTATCACAATATAATAAAGAGTACTATCGTACAGTTTTGGAGGAGGTAGGGTATAGCGAATGATATTCCGCTTTGTGTGGTAGGGCACAGCACAGCGGATATCGTCTCGCTCGAATCTAGAGCAGAGCCCAACTGGGAAAGTACCTCCGCCTTACAGAAGACCGCAGCCAAATAGCACTAGACCCTACTCATAGTGTTGTGTTCCTGCCGATGAGTAAGGCTGCCAGAGCTCAACGAGGGTACGGTGGGCTGAAGACGGGAGGACTTACGGAACTAATTTGTTCCGTCTATTGTTCTTTGAGTCGTCGGCAACCCGAACCCTCCTTAGAACTTGTACACTCCTTTTTGCTGTGTACTTATACTTAGTACAGCAAAAGGGAGTGTACAATTTTCTAATGGAGTTGCAACGCGCATGTGACACTCTTTGAGTTGCAGGCGTCCATAGGTTACGGCGACCGCTTTCCATCAGGCGGACCGTATGCTTGTTTGCCACCGACGACCGACGGTATGGCCACTCCCGCTCCCAGCTGAAAGTGCCGCCCACCCGCTCTCGGTTACCTAACAGTTACCGCCTGTCAAAAACGCGACCAGTTGTCCTTTCATATCTCACTCATACAAGCATGGTACGCGTTCACACACGAGCTTAGACTGTTTGCGTATTAACGCGCCTCTTTCATATATTTTATCGCCATCGCGTGAGCCACTACAGCAGAGCGATAAAGAGAGCTAGCTACGAAGCGTAAGGATTGTGACGCTGGCTAGGTACCCAGCTTTAGTAACGAATGTCACTGTACGTTAGTTTTCCTCTTGCAGTTGGTCCCTAAGGGTTGAACTGACCAACTTTTGCCTACGTCTGACCATGGTGGTTACAATTGTAAAGGGCTCTTTTGTGCGTGTTACTCAAACTAAACTAATTTTATAAACAGCTACGTACTATTTTAAGATGAAAATGCACAATGTATTTTGTTTTAACTGTTCATTTGTATCGGTTCAGATTCAACGTACGTTTTCCAATTAAATTCATTTTTAACCCCCGACGCAAAAACGACGGGGTGTTATAAGTTTGACGTGTCTGTCTGTCTGTCTGTCTGTCTGTCTGTCTGTCTGTCTGTCTGTCTGTCTGTCTGTTTGTCTGTGTGTGTGTCTGTCTGTGGCATCGTAGCTCTCGAACGGATGAACCGATTTTGATTTAGTTTTTTTTGTTTGAAAGCTGAATTAGTCGGGAGTGTTCTTAGCCATGTTTGATGGTAATCGGTCCACTATGTCGGAGGTTTTTCAAAATTTTAATTAGTTTTTTTTTTAATAAAAAAAAATTACAATGGTATGTGGCTGATTCTTAGCGGCCCGAAATGTATTACAAAAACACCTAAATACTATTTTTTTCAGCCTTCTAGCTCAAAAAATAAAGATTTTACACCGGGTTAGATTTTTTTGAAAAAAAAAATTATCCAAATCGGTCCAAAAAATGTCTATATATACGAAAATATAAAATTCGTGTGGCACTATTGTGCCACCGAAAGCCCAAATCTGAAGTCCATTTTGGTCTATCTCTTATCGTTTCCGAGATATAACGTCTTGAAAGTACGAAATGTACTAAACTTCTACTATTTGTTTGTGAAATCGTTGCTATCACATTCCATCAGGCGCTCATGACTAAATTGTATGGAAGAGTCGAAATCCGACTCGCACTTGACCAATTATCGTAGAAAGTTGTGTTTCGACGTAAAACGATGAGGTGTTATAAGTTTGACGTGTCTATCTGTCTTTGTGTGTGTGTGTGTGTGTGTGTGTGTGTGTGTGTGTGTGTGTGTGTGTGTGTGTGTGTGTATGTGTGTGTCTGTCTGTGGCATCGCATCGTGTCGTAGCTACTGAACGGATCTACCGATTTTGATTTATTTTTTTGTTTATAAAAGGTGAATTAGTCGAGTGTTTTTATTTATATTAGCTGTAGGTGAGGGCCTTTCTTCCCGTGGGAGAAGGCGACTGTGGGATGTGGGTTAAATTGTGGCGTAGGCGAGAGGCTGGCAACCTGTCACTGCAATGTCACAGTTTCGTTTTCTTTCAACCCCTTATTTGCCAACAGTGGCACTGAAACCTGAGTAGTTTCATGTGCTCTGCCTACCCCTTCATGGGACACAGGCGTGATTGTATGTATATGTAGCTGTAGGTGATGGCCGCTGGTCCAAGATGGTCGCCGCCACAAAAAAAAAAATATTTATTATGGATTACAGAGGCAAGCATAATCGCGCGATAAATGATATAAAAAACCCCCGACACAAAAAAAAGGTGAATTAAAGTAAAAATTAAATAAAAAAAGGGTGAAAAAAACTATAAGTGCGAGCTTTCAAAAAGTAATAAAATAACTAAATAAGTAGCTCTAGGAATACCTACCTTCCTTCTTACGAAATACCTACCTTCTTCTTCTTAGGAATATCTACCTACCTTCTACCTTCTTACGAAATACGTAAGATGAAAACCTAACTACGAAATTCTTGAACGTAAAACTTTTGGTACTTAAACATAAAATTACTTGAATTCTTAAACACAAGAAATATGACAAAATAAATTATTAATTATTATTCTCTTTATTGATTTCCATTCTTAATTAATGGTAAAGTGTTGTCGCGTCGGGGGACCGCTCTCAATATTAGCGCGAGGGCAGACGTCGTTGACGGTTGTGTTTCCGATGCAGTCTTTAGAGTCTTATTTTAAGATTGGGTGTTGAAATTTTTGCTCAGCACTTATCTAGTTTGTTTGGTTGTAAACATATACGTTACTTGTAATTCTAATACTTCCTTTGACATTTTGGTTGTATAGTTACATTGTTCATGTTCAGGTAGTTAGTTTAATGTATGTACCTAGTGAATTTTTTGTTAAACATTTATTAAGTTAGTTTAGCTGTGTAAATATTTAGTTTTTAAGTTTCAAGTTAGACAGGCAAAGAGCGGTCCCCCGACGCGACAACACTTTACCATTAATTAAGAATGGAAATAAATAAAGAGAATAATAATTAATAATTTATTTTGTCATATTTCTTGTGTTTAAGAATTCAAGTAATTTTATGTTTAAGTACCAAAAGTTTTACGTTCAAGAATTTCGTAGTTAGGTTTTCATCTTACGTATTTCGTAAGAAGGTAGAAGGTAGGTAGATATTCCTAAGAAGAAGAAGGTAGGTATTTCGTAAGAAGGAAGGTAGGTATTCCTAGAGCTACTTATTTAGTTATTTTATTACTTTTTGAAAGCTCGCACTTATAGTTTTTTTCACCCTTTTTTTATTTAATTTTTACTTTAATTCACCTTTTTTTTGTGTCGGGGGTTTTTTAAATTTATAATTTAATATAAATCAATAAAATTGATATGACTAGTAAATGCCAAGGTAGGTATTAGAGTATGGTTCAATGGGTCTTTGATGAGCATCCGGTCTTGCTACTAAATATTCAGTCTCGAGATTTTTAACCCCCGACGCAAAAACGACGATCGGGCGGACGGACGTCTGTCTGTCTGTGTGTGTGTCTGTCTGTGGCATCGTAGCTCCCGAACGGATGAAGCGATTTCGATTTAGTTTTTTTTTTTGAAAGCTGAGTTAGTCGGGAGTGTTCTTAATAGCTTAATAATGTTTCATGAAAATCGGTCCACTATGTCGCGGTCGGGGGTTTTTTCTAAAGTTTAATTTTGTGGTTAGGTTATTTTATTCCAAATTAATATTGTTCAAAACTCGCTTACCCATACTTACGCTAATTTCACCAACTAATTCAATTCTTTTTCCATACCTGGAACAAAATAAACGTAGTTATTAGTTAAATATTCACGTAATAAATAGCGTGATATTTATGCTAGTCTTAATTGTACCTGGAGCAGAGCCTTTAAAGTATGATGGAAAGTATTTAGCCGCTACCGCTACCGATTTAAGGGCCAACAATATCTGAGACCATAGATAAAATATGCTGAGAGCAGTAATCAACTTATCACCAAACAGCATGATAAGAGCTGCTAAGACGCGAGCAAATTAGAACAGCCATTCACGGAAACCTTAAAACTCGATCCCGAATTGTTCCCCCGGGAAATTATGGACTTAACACCTGACGAGGCTCAAATTTTAATGTCGACGCAGCCCCGAGCTTCCCTTAGGTTCCAGAATAAATTAACATGTTTTTGTTGTGACGTTTTGTCCGCCATCGAATTTCAATGAGTTTTAGGACGCCATTTTCTTGTCGAACAAAATGTAAACTTGCCATGTCTGTTTATTTGATAAAGCTCGGTGTTGAAGCAAATTCGATTCAGATCATACAATGGCTCCTTTGTGACGACACTGACGACTAAATCCATACTAACTAATATTATAAATGGGAAAGTGTGTGTGTCTGTTTGTTTGTCTGTCTTTCACGGCAAAACTGAGCGACGAATTGACGTGATTTTTTAAGTGGAGATAGTTGAAGGGATGGAGAGTGACATAGGCTACTTTTTGTCTCTTTCTAACCCACAACTTCCCTAAAATGGAGGGGTGGAAGTTCGTATGGAGCATTTCGCTATTTTCGAATTGAACGCGAGCGAAGCCGCGGGCAAAAGCTAGTATTATATAAATTATAACTATCCCCGATTTATTTGTATACCTACAACGTTTTTTAATCCAATCTATTTGTGCTGAAGTCTACTTCAATAAACTCTAGTTCAATGTACCTAGTGCATATTTGTTTTTTCATTGTATTTTCTCGGAAGCTTTAGTATTGTCGTGCTATTTCAGTCAACATTCCTTTTTATTTCTGTTTCTTATACTGAGACTAACTGAAATACCATGACACGTTCATACATTTTGCACTATAACGTACACCTTGAAGAATTTTAATGCAATATCCTTTAAGTCTTTTCTCACTGTTGATCAAAATACTTTCAGTGCAACTTTTCATTCGTTATTTTTGAAGGAAGTATTAAACATGCGAAATTTAAGTAGTAAAGCAGCGAACAAAATACGACCCAGTATATTACAGTTCAGTAGAATGCCTTGTTAGTGAATCCTGAAATATCCTCCCAAGGACCATAATGTTTCTTATCACGAAACTTTTGCCGCAAACTGGTCCTTATCGTCGTCCGGCGGCATCTTAATACCGGCGCAAATTGCGTGCAGATCTTGTGCCAAGTCGCTTGTAGCTGGTATTCCAATCGTTGACCAAGAACACGGTAGACCAACATTAGGATTTAAGCTTCAAGATCGAGTGAGGAATGTCGAGATCCGACGCCGCACCAAGGTGCAGGACGTGGGTGACGTCATTTCCAAACTCAAATGGAATTGGGCGGGGCATGTTGCCAGGCAGAGTGATGGCAGGTGGACCAAAATGTTGACCGAATGGTGGCCGCTATCGGATGTAAGAAGCGCCTGGCATCTATTGGCTCGTTGGGTGGACGACATTCGAAAAACTGCGGGGCACTTCTGGATGAGATTAGCCCAGGACCGGGATAAGTGGCGTACACGAAGGGAGGCCTGTGCTCAGCAGTGGGCGATTAATGGCTGAAATTATGATGATGATGATGAGGGTTTCCAGCACAGAATAAATAAAGATACCTCTGCAAATTATGACCTGCGTGCGGTATTTCGGGACCGATTTGACTTTCAAATCTTCAGAAGGACTAAAAGGCAGACTAGCAACGCACCTCAAACCCTTCTGGTTTTTCGGGTGCCCATTGTGCATATTGTATTGCGCATACGCGGTATCATCGAAACCGGGCGTTGGAAAATCGGACGTCAAGTTGCACCAATCTTAATAATTGCAATGCGAATCGAACGCAGCCGGAATCACCCTAAAGGGACAGTTTCATTTCATTTCATTTCATTAACCATAATGCAATATGATCATTACATGGTAAGTCAGCATTTTACAATATTTTATAACATCCATACTATACTAAATAATATAAATGGGAAAGTGTGTGTGTCTGTTTGTTTGTCGGTCTTTCACGGCAAAACGGAGCGACGAATCGACGTGATGTTTTAAGTGGAGATAGTTGAAGGGATGGAGAGTGACATAGGCTACTTTTTGTCTATTTCTAACGCGAGCGAAGCCGCGGGCAAAAGCTAGATTTACTATATAAGTAAGTAAGCTTAGTATTAACAGTGTTTTTTTTTTATTAAAGAATGATCCACGATTGACCCTGTGTCTGGTGTTAGGTAGTAAGTGTTCTTAACTTCATAGATGCGTTCGTTCGTTCAAATATTTGGGTTGTTTTAAACTGGTCAGTCCAAATGTTAGACTCGTCTACGCTCCCTGAAGTATAGGAATATGGTTGCGCCTTCTGACGTTGGCTCTCGCACTAAAGAGGTCTATTATAATTAGGCTGGGCACATGTCACTGTCAGGCACGGTTGTTACCTCCAGTCTTTATGCTAGGTTAACTGAAAGGCTTAAGTTTGTTGTTTATTCTCAGTGCAGCCATTTTACTTTGGGACCTTAATTATAAATACTTAAAAACTGAGCTACATGTAATGTTCTTGTATATCAATTTGAGCACACATATATGATAATGGTGGACATTGGTGTAAGTAGGTATTGTAGGTGTTATTTAACATTAAAACACATGATTCCAATGGGTTTTATTCACCGCTCGTTTACTTCCACATACTTACTTCCTATATCGTTTACGAGTAATGTGCCAGGTGCTATGGTCACATTACATTATGGTACATTAAGAAGGTAAAAACAAAAGATGAAGCAGAGATATAGTTACGTGAGCTTTCAAAAGAGCCTTGGGATTTTTCAATGGTAATACGGAAATAAGGCAATGTCTATTTAAGGATTACCTACGTCCGATTTCACCCAAAAACCAATAGCGCTTTTGAACTCTCTCGAGCTGTACTTACAATTAATATATAGGCCCACAATTTTTATACTTAAATAAGTTGTAGGTAGGTAGGTGTACTTAGAACAAACCTGAGATCAAATCAAATTTAAAATTGTTGAAATTGCGAAATAATTTACATATGAGTGAGACACGTTCGTGTGAGTAAAAATAATTGTTTTATAACCCACGTCCTCCTATGTTGGTATGCTAAAAACATTAAATTGTACTTCGAACAGCGCCTGCACGTTTGTATATGGCAATAAAACTCGTTTTGCTCATAACGACCCGAATTTTTCTTTAGGAGCGCTGTCATTTACATTTTTTACGCGCGCTCAGTGGAACATAAGTGACGTGTTGAATACAAAATGTACATTACACGGCCATATATGTAATGAGGACCGGACATTTCATTTTATTCACATAATACCCAACAATTTGTGGTACGTGCTAATAAATTAGAGGGGACAGCTTCAAACGAAATTATAATCCAAAATCCGACTTGGATATCAATTTCACACCCACAATCGAGACTTGTGACGATATGAGAGCCTCTATCATGATGTTTTGACGTTTTAGACTTGTGTTCCTACAAATGACATTGCGAGAAAGTCCACAGGGCCCCCAAAAGGTTACTAAAACCAAAAATTACTTGAATTTCCGTGATGCATTAGGTACACTAACGAGTAACATACTTTAAAATGTCCAAAACTTATAAGAAAATCAAAGCTACACACGTCGGCATGTCACCAAACACTCTTTGTTTGTTTAACCTATTGGCAACTTATATTGTATCCCACTCATAGACAAAGATCCCCCACTCGTCACAATCACAACACATGTCCGCCAGCCGTAACAGGACTCCAAACACACAAACTCTTTATTTGTAACATCAAAAATCTTTCAACTTATTCCTTGTATTCCCAACTTCCTATCCATTCATACATGCACCCCATACTGTAAACCACATGTACCCCAGAGCATCACAAATGACTGCGCCCCGCGTCACGTCCGAGGCGCAAGTTTACGTAACTATCTGAATATTTACAAAGTTGTCCGGACCTTCGCTCGTTAGGGTTAGGTGTCTTGGCCGTGTCCGATTTGGCGGAACATCATTAGAGATTTACACAGAGATTTGCATATGAATTAAGACTTTATATGACATGAAAGTCGTGGATTTAATAAGTAGGCAAAGGCACAAACTACTCTTTACCTGCGATAACGTTCCATCGCTGGTTTTTAATTATATATATGTCATAGACATCATAATATTAGACACTTTGGTGAGGAATGCAAGTAAGTAAATAATCTATAATTATAAATAGCGGATGCTGATCAAAATGTAATGTTCCAATTTTTTTTTTTTCGATTAAAATGGGATTTATCCAATTTTGATCCCATCCACTTAACAGCACTGATTTTAAATAAGTTAAGTCGCTGGACTTGTTAAAGAAAACGTGATACCTATTTCATTAGATATCTACTTAATACCGAATAAAACATAAATCATTTATTATTCGATATTTAAGCTTATTCAATAGAAACGAACGTCACAGAGAACTCCCAAAACGGAAATCAATATTTACCATTCAACGCCGCCGGTAAAACTATCACATAATTATCTACATGCCTAATATGCATTTTCATTATTAACGTCATTTAAAGTACATACATATTAAACGCATAACACATTGCAATTAATCAAATGGAGTCATTTGTGAGTGTTATCTGTACTTATTATTGTCAATAGTTGGTTCCTACATGGTGTTCGAAATTAAAGGGTCTCACTAACTAGGTACCAGTTCGCTGGACGGTAAACACTGATGTAAATCAATTTCAAGGACACCGTTGAAACGTCGGAGGTTTAGTTAAAAACTTAGTTATTCGGCGCTGTCCCTTTTACTTTTAACTGACAAACTAATTCAGTCCGGCGAATTGGCAGGTAGTCAGTACTACATACAATCACGCCTTTATTCCAAACGGGGTAGGCAGACTACATGAAACTGCTCAAGTTCATAGGTCATATGCTCTACCTTTGTCACACTGCAATTAAATTGTGAGTCAATGTTGTGATAGTTTGGTCCCCTTAAAGGGCATAAACAATATCATTTCAGTAATGAGCATCATTTGTATGACGGAAAAGAGTAGGTAAATAAAGATTCAGATCGCAAGTTATTCCAAGTGCAACTCGAGTAGCGGTACTTACGTAGGTATATCAGTCAAATCCTTCATATGCTAATAAGGTATGCGCTACGGTATCTGCTTCAAATTATTTCATCTTCTCTAGACGGTATTAGTTATTTGTTATACAAGGGGGCAAAGTTGTATTTTAACGCCGAGTGTGGAATTGAAAAACGAGCAAGTGAAAGGATTCTATAGTTACCAGAATAGAATCCTGAACTGGCGAGTTTTTTAACACACGAGAAGTAAAATACATTTGCACCCGAGTGTATAACACAAAACTTTTCCCCTCACTATAGCGAGGAAACTACAATGCAAATGCGTTTATCACTGCTTCCAGTAGTTCCACAGGTGGTAAATCATCTTATTACTAGATTCACCTACTTTTATCAATTTTACACCAGTTAATTTGAATTTATTCAAGGTCAAATTACGTTACCCACTAGTGTATAAAATGCGTTTTTACCCGCTGGTGTTAAAGGACAAAACACGTGTTTCCGAGCTGGTGAGGGGAAAAATAAATTAGGTACCTACCTAAAATGACTCGGTGAGCGGTTAATACAGAAGCAAAAAAAAATGTCTTGGTCATGTCCGAATTATGAAAACTTGCATTCAAGATAAAAAGGGCATGATTACGATTACGTAGCAGATCATTACACTAGACAGGCTCGTAGCCTAGTCAACCGCTTACCGCGTAGCGAACGATACGCAAGTCTGTGTTGCACAGAAAAGCGATAGAGTTGCGTATCCTTCGCCGCGGAGCATGCACGATTGATCACTTGTCTACAGGCAATTGAATACATATTCTGCAACGATAACTGTAATGACAAAACGGAGCGACGAATTGACGTGATTTTTTAAATGGAGATACATAGTCGAAGGGATGGAGAGTGGCATAGGCTACTTTTTTGTCTCTTTCTAACTCCCCCCTCCCCGCTTCCCTAAAATGAGGGGGAGGGTGGAAGTTTGTATGGAGCTGTCCGCAATTTTCTTTTATAACGCGAGTGACGCTGCGGGCAAATAAGAGTAGTTTAAATGTGTGGTTACAAATAGACTTGAAATTTATAACGACCGAAAATAAACTTGTTAATGAACCAGGCTGCACAATAAATGCATTAACGCGAAAAACAAAAATATATCGCAATCAAATAATAAACAGTTGGCAAGCATAATCCAGTGCACACCCGGTCCTGGCAAAATGACATTCCTTATCTAAAGGGTCCATATGATATGACTTATAAGAAAAGAGGACGAATTTCTGTTGGACTAGGGTATTCTATATTTAGAAACGTCTGCAATTTTTCTGATTGTTAAAAAGTTAAATTTATCATGTTTAGCGTACCTATCTTAACAGGCCCCGTAGCCGAATGGCATTTCTCCGACGCCAAACGAAAGCGATACGCCGCTGGCTCTGTCGCGCCAATACGCAAGCGCGATAGAGATAGATATCTACTAGCGCTTCGTTTCGTGAGCGTTTCGTGAGCGATTGTGCCATTCGGCTAGCCACCCAGTGTGCGTAGCCGAATGCACAAAAGCTCACGAAACGCTCACGATAATATCTCGAATCTTTAGCTGCGCGACAGCTACCTTTCTGCGGCGTTTCGATTTAGTTTCGCGTCGCAGAAATACCATTCGACTACGGGGCCTGATGGTGAGTTCCACATATGACTTAGAACTCCAGTTGCCGTATAAGTATAATCGTGTTAATTTAAAACAATAATATATTGAAAATGTACTTATTGCGCTGACAGCCAAAAAAACCTTTTACAAAAGAAAGCCACACACCCGGTACCAAGCAATATGAATAAAATATCGCGCCACGCGCCGCGGATTTACACTGCACAGCTTTATATGCGGGACATGGAGTACTGCGCACGTTTTACAGACTGTGACACGCCACTTATTGATTCTGAGTACGGGGTGGAACATAAATCGTTTAGTTTGCTTTGCCGATTTGTACAAGTTATTGAGAAAAGATCTTTAAAGTCAGTGGTAAATTATATTTGAAACAGCACGTCGGTTCAAGTATAAAATGCCTTCATAAAGATGACCACGATGATGAGATGATCGCTCTTTAGCGATAAGACCGCCTGTTGTCTGCCTCTATTTATAATCATTTGTTTTGTCTCCACTGTTTCTTTTTTTCTGTATCTTTTGCTGAGGTGTGCCAATAAAGAGTATTCTATCTATTTATCTATATATCTTCAAAGGAAAAACTGCTTATTACATTATGAGATAACCTGAAAGCAGTATCAAATACTGCTTCAAGTAACCTACTAAGATGACATCATAGAGACCGCCAATCGACTCTTAAATAATAACTAACAATAATATGTGTAGTTACAGTTCTCTAAACATCTAACAAAACGATATTTTTTCCTCTAGTTCTGTGGGTCTCCAATGATGTTCTTCTTTTCAGATTCAATTCTCTTCAAACAAGATAACCGCTTCAAAACCTTTCAGATCAAATGTTTTTCAACACGTGTCTATGAAATCAAAGACATAAGAAACTGATAAAATCTACGATCAGCAACATCTGATCTCTCTTGGCACACTTCCCTGCAACCCCTCCAAGAAAACGCAAACTAAGTATCTAAAAATCGAGTTTCCAATTGGACAATCGCCCAAAAGCATCCCTCACTTTCAGAACTAGCGTTTAAACAAACTGCAACGAGTGTAATCCACTTAACATAACCTTTACTTTTAAAAGAGCGTAACTTTACAGAAGTAACAATGACATTTAGTCGTTTATAAAGTAAAAATACAATTCCTACTTCAGTATTTATGAGCGTACACACACCGAACACATAAACACGGTGTAACATGAGGAAACTGAATATTATCATCACATTTTAAAACTAAAATATTGTATTAAATTTTCTGGATTACGCCCTGTTTTCAAAATGATTACCATTAAAACAAAAAAAAACTATGGATTGTCCGAAATAAATGTTTTTTTTTAAACAAAGTCGTTTCTTATTACCTCTCAGTCGGCCACTTTAATGGCGTTAGTGACATTATGGGACATAGTCTCACCATCCTCATTGATAGATGTTAAAAAGTGCCATGTAATAATAGGTTTTTAGAAAAAAAAACTCATGTTAAGTTTTATGAATAACATTTTCTTTTTTAAGTAATAATACATATATTTGTTCCTGAGTCATGGATGTTTCCTATGTATATATTATATATATATCGTTGTCTGAGTACCCACAACACAAGCCTTCTTGAGCTTACCGTGGGCCTCAGTCAATCTGTGTAAGAATGTCCTATAATATTTATTTATTTATTTATTTAATACATCCAAAGAACAAAAAATGATTGTGCTAATTAGCTCTAACTCATATAACATTGTTTCTTTCTTTCATCAGAAATGCGTGGTCACACCTCGGACACCGGCGATCAAATATATGAAAGAGGCGTGTTCCTAGCACACATTCTAAGCTCGTGTAGGTGAACGCGTACTAAACTGGTCGCGACTGGTCGCGTTTTTGACAGGTGGTAACTGTGAGGTAACCGAGAGGGGTGGGCGGGACTTTCAGCGGGGAGCGGGAGTGGCCATACTGTACGATAGTATTCTTTATTATACTGTGGCGTGGTTAAAATTATTCGGTTTCCTCATGTGACACCGTGTATACGTGTAACATAAATAAGGGTATGTTAAAGCGAGGAATGCTTCATAGCGAGATTATGATAAGAGCACTAGTGCTTACTCGTTCGTTGTACCCGGTGTAGGACTTGAATGACAATGTTGTGTTATGAGGACATTCTCGAGCAACAGATAATCGTAAAGAATACGCATTGTAGATATCGTTCCAGATTATTGCTATATGATACATTCTTACACCATATCGCTCATGAATAGTAATTTTATTCAATGCTCCCAGATGTTATCAGTTACATCTTTAGAACTAGTCAGAACATGTATGTCTATTGGGTACTAGTTATTTTGTTAAGCACTACAACGGCTCTCATTATTTGCACTACTTGTATCGAGTTTTTTCTAAGCAAATAGCTTATGAACTCTTACAGTTCCACTTTGAAATAGGTTACCAAGGCGAACTGAACGACCGTGCATAACAAGTGAATTCAAGAGTGTCACATCACTCAGTACTTCATAAGTAATTTTATTATTTACATTCCCTTACCTTCCTATAAAATTGAATCACCTCGGGAAAACTGCATCTGGTTGAAAATCATCTTAAACATTTTACAATTACAGAACACAACGCATTATTAACGTAACCACAAAATTAAAATTTTGAAAAAACCTCCGACCGCGACATAGTGGACCGATTTTCATGAAACATGGCTAAGAACACTCCCGACAGTCCCGACTAACTCATCTTTCAGACAAAAAAAACTACATCAAAATCGGTTCATCCGTTCGGGAGCTACGATGCCACAGACAGACAGACAGACAGACAAACAGACAGACAAACAGACAGACAGACAGACAGACAGACACGTCAAACTTATAACACCCCTTCGTTTTTGCGTCGGGGGTTAAAAAACAAAACCTGACAACCTGACGCAAGGACAACTCAAAATCGTGAATCCTTCCACAGTAGGTAATCCATTAATTCATCAATAAACGTTTTTAATCACTCACACTAAAATCCCGAATAAACTAGAGCTGGTCCCCGGCAGGGGTGACTGCAGTTCCCATTAATATTGTATGGAGCTACGTGTTCTGATTAAACTCGGAACTAGTATTAGGGGCTTCGAGGTGGGATGCGGACTCGTAAAAGTAAAAAGTTCGCTGGACGACTAGGTGTACGAGATTTTTGAATGGAAAGGAATTCAGGAGACATAATAAACATTATCCCCCTTATTCATAAACGTTCACTAAAGTTATCAAGCCGATAAAGTTCGTTTGTCCCTTTCTATCTCACGAATGCGTCGGAAAGGGACAAACGAACTTTATCGGCTTGATAACTTTAGTGAACGTTTACACTGAGAGAAAATACAACCAGTTTTCATGTTCGTTCAACAAGTTTTTTGGTTAAAACAGCGCCTACGTGCTCTTTGGTTCAAACAACAAGCTACTTGTCATTTGAATCGGCAATATATTTGAATCAAAAAGTCGATTTTATAAAAACAACCTGACACATATTGTTTTAAACATACGTTTGGCTGATTCAAACGGATAAACCGCAACAAGTCGAACTTGTTAAATTCACAATGCAAATTTCTCTCAGTGTAATGAATAAGGGGGTAAATATTTAGGAATACAGGGTGAAATAAAAAGGACCCTTTGCACAGTGACTTTTAAGGTCATAATGAACAACTTTTATTATGGGACCAATGCTGAAGTCATGAAGAAATTGGCTGTCCCATACATTCCGACTGACGTAATACCGCTCACTTCTATGGAATAGCCATATTTTCTTTTTGCATTTCCAACATAGGTTCCATAATAAAAGTTGTTGATTAAGACCTCGAAAGTCACTATGCAAAGTATGGCTGGTCCTTTTTATTTTAACATGATAATGATGAAGACAACTTAGGGATATAAATCTTAGCGATAAGTGGCTAAAATTGTAAATCACAACCTTGAAGACAACCTTCTTCTTCTTCCTGCCACATTCCCATTTTCAATTGGGGTCGGGCCTCCTTGTACGTAGGCGCCAGGACCGTCTGTCCTGGGTTGTCGTTGGTGAGATGTTCAGGGCTTTTAGATCCTTCTCGATTCTAGTCCACCAGGTAGAAAGTGAACTACCTCTGCCACGGGGTTTTGTTGGGATATTTAAGGCTAAGACAACCTTGAAGACAACCAACCTTTTAAAAATTCATTTGACACTATTAGTACTAGTTACCTCAATTATATTTTCACTTATTTTTTCTGATTTCAATGGCTAAGTTTACATATTAGGTACGTCAAGAAATGTCATTGTTCTACTCGTAAAAGTCGTAAATATGATACGACCAAACCCAGTCGCTGAGGCCGAAACCGGCCGGGACAAGATCACAGGATGACGATGACGATACGGTGATCATATCGGATATCAGCGGTAAAGGTGATGTATTTGTTTGAATAGATCATTTGTCTGCTGATGGATCGATGAGGTCCACAATGATCTGTGTGACCTTCAAGTGACTGAGTGGTATCAGATCGCACAGGATAGAAGCGAATGGCGGAATATAGTGTCGGTCAAGATCCACTTCGGGTCGCTGAGCCATCGCAGTAAGTAAGTAAGATCATTTGTCTAATATAATACGCAATATTGAACATCTTACCCAACTATAGGTAGTTTTTTTCCTGCATTAGCAACCTTATTTTCTTATAGGTAGTTTATATTATTATTAATTTTAGAACAAAACGCATGCATGATGTTGATGCAATTCCTCGCCAGTCTACCCGTGACCATGAACATAATGTGATGTTCGAAACATCGGGCAAAATATAAATGTAAGTGTTTACGCGATTAAGTCCCGCTTTGTTCTAAAATTATGAGTTCAAATCGTGTTAGTCTAAATCAATATATATTATTATTGTTTTTATTATAGGTAGTTTTTTCCTGCATTAGCAACCTTATTTTCTTATTCACATTTCCGAGAGTGAGATGCAAGTACGTGGTGTTTAAAATGTATGAATACGACTCCGTAGCCCCGACTGTACAAACTGCAAGTATTTGCATAGGTCTCGAGGGCTCCTCGGCGACGGAGATCTTTCAGACATTCTAATAAGGGTTGCGTACTGGGATTAAGCGCGGCTTGTATTTTCGACCATTTCCAGGGGCATTTGAAGAGCTACGGGTTAGTGGTCAGCGGTTAGCCAGGGTTTTAAAAGACTCAAAGAACATTTTAGCCCTTTAAGGGTCAAATAAGCCCCATAAGCCCCATCGTAACCTTGAAGTCCTAAAAACTTTTGAAAATAATAATATACAAATAAATGATCTTATTATTTATAAAGGTGATGTTATTGGGCAGCAGTTTTTGCCAAAGGTCTAGTGTAGAAGGATTATACTAGTGCTCGACAGTGCGTACCAGTAGATGCCACTTTCAATCCTGAGTCATCTATACTAATATTATAAATGGGAAAGTGTGTGTGTGTGTGTCTGTTTGTTTTTCCGTCTTTCACGGCAAAACGGAGCGACATATTGACGTGATTTTTTAAGTGGAGATAATTGAAGGGATGGAGAGTGACATAGGCTACTTTTTGTCTCTTTCTTTTTGTTTCTTTGTCCCCACTTCCCTAAACTGGGGGTGGAATTTCGTATGGAGCATTCCGCAATTTTCGAATTTAATGCGAGCGCAGTCGCGGGCAAAAGCTAGTTGTCAATAAATATAACAGAAGGGTGTCATCCATTGGATATTAGCGTGTTAAAAGACAGATATTTTTAAAGTATAGCTATATATATACGTATTCCACCCCTTTCACTAACACATTTCACTGATTCAGTCACACACAAAAGTTCAGCGGTCAATAAAAACAAAATGTCCAATACCCTCAGTGCTTAGTCCCAATATTCTCTCACTCTATCCACTAGAGATTCCCATTCAGATCCTATCACATTGAAACAGGGTACAAAATCGTAGGGTGTCATACAAGTCGCCCAGCATAGGTTAATCCGATTCAATTTCCTCCATATTAGCTCGTACGCAAAACAAAGGGTGTACTCTGAACCTATTATGTGTCCACTCAAATTGGTACTCTCTTAGTAATAGATATTGAAACCGTATCGTATCAGGTATTGTGTTTCTACCAAAGTAAGAGCTCAACGGGAAGTTTCTACTGTATTACAACATAAAAATTATCAGAGAAGTACTGAAAATTCCCAGAGCGGACACTAAGCTCTCATGAGCCGTGGCATTTTGGCAGCTTAGGGTCCGCGTTGGCATTTTTAAAAGGGATATTTTAGGAAGAAGAAGAAAAAGAAAACTGAAATGAGGTTCAAAATAGGAATAAAAAGAGCTAGGTATAGTAAATGACTGATATAAAAAAATGTTCGTATCAAAGGATCTATTCATAAATAAGAAGACGATGAAGAAATGTAAACTTTCAACATAACCAAGTAAAGAGCTTAAAAGTTATGTCTCGTCTCAAGCAAGATGTACATTTTATACCAGACATCTTTGACTTTGGCAATGATAAACAAGATGCAAAAGCATTTACAGTGAGGTTAAAATATTTGCCCGGAGTCAAATTTGCATGGCCAGAGATTAGTCTGCGTTTGGAGAGTGCTGGCAAACTGGCTTACGGGGCAAGTACACGATGGGCGCAACAGTACCTCGTATATACTCGTAGACTATCCGTCCTATTTAAATTAATACGGCTAGAAAAGGATGGCCAGTCGGGATACTCTCGTGCCCACTTTGTGCTCGCCTTTCTCACTGCAAGATCCCATGTTAGGAAGGGCAAACATTAACTTTCTAATTTCACTCGAATTTGCCTGAATTTGGGAAGGTTGGGCAAACATTTTTAATAACCCTGCGACGGATTAGGTGGACCGCACCGGACTAAGATGCTATAGGACATATTTTTGAGTAAGATGTGTAAACCCATATTTTTACACTTGACTGTACAGTCTGTGAAATGCTAAAACTGGCTATTTATTCCAATCTTTTTTAATTTGCTATATTTATTTAGATATGATATATTATTTATATTTATTGATATGATATTTATATATTATTATACATAAGTGTAAATGTGATTTGACGTGTAATATGACTTTACCAATAAATATGATTTATTTATGATAATTGATATGTATATAATTATGTATTCTTGTTCAGCTTCGTTTTTACTTCAAGCTTCAATTCAAACATACCTATATTTCTAAACAGATTCACAAACAGCGCCTGTAATTTTCTTGTACAACTGTTAGCAGCTTAAATGAGTTTGCTCTCAGCTGAAGTAGTCTTAGCAGTAATAGGAAAGCGACATGACTAGTGACACGTAATAGCCCCCCTTGCCCGAGGCTTGTATCAAGGCTCGCAGCCTGCATGAAATTACGTAAGCTCTCGCAACAATTTTTCAATCGAGTATGGCTCCGGGCGAAATCGCTTCGACGCTGAGGCGTTATTCCATCTAACTTATTGACGCAAATATTTTGGAACCAGTATAAATGCGCTCACATATAACGAAAAGTTTTCATAAATCTGTAGATCTTAGTTTTACTGGTTTTCCTAACAATCTAAGTCGTAGTTTGGTTATGAATACGCGAGCTACGCGCTAAATTGAGGATGTTTAGTAATAATTTAGGAGGATATATCGCTCGGTAAACATTTTCGGCGTACGCGTTGGTAAACCTTTATCGATACTTGAAAATACCGGATGGTTTCAGAATTAACACGTTATACGAATACATAAACATATGAAAGATACGTATTTATTCTATACAGATTAAACAGCGATTTCAACTCCAGGGTAGCGCCTAATAAAAAAAACCGGCCAAGAGCGTGTCGGGCCACGCTCAGTGTAGGGTTCCGTAGTTTTTCGTATTTTTCTCAAAAACTACTAAACCCATCAAGTTCAAAACAATTTTCCTAGAAAGTCTTTATAAAGTTCTACTTTTGTGATTTTTTTCATATTTTTTAAACATATGGTTCAAAAGTTAGAGGGGGGGGGACGCACTTTTTTTTCCTTTAGGAGCGATTATTTCCGAAAATATTAATATCATCAAAAAACGATCTTAGTAAACCCTTATTCATTTTTCAATACCTATCCAACAATATATCACACGTTGGGGTTGGAATTTAAAAAAATATCAGCCCCCACTTTACATGTAGGGCGGGTACCCTAATAAAACATTTTTTTCCATTTTTTATTTTTGCACTTTGTTGGCGTGATTGATGTACATATTGGTACCAAATTTCAGCTTTCTAGTGCTAACGGTTACTGAGATTATCCGCGGACGGACGGACGGACGGACGGACGGACAGACAGACATGGCGAAACTATAAGGGTTCCTAGTTGACTACGGAACCCTAATTAAAGGCTATGATTCAATTTGAGCAAAATTTTAACATCAATAATCAGGCGATGTCTGAAATATATCACTTTCGTTGATATGAGATGTACCTATGGATGATTTACATAAATAAAACAATAAAACAACAAAATAACTCCGTATCAAATTACAACTAGTTAAAGCGTTTCAGTAAATCTGATATTCATCATATGCGAAAGTATAAAATAAAATAGTTACCTATAACTAAAACTGACAAACTGCCAAAGTTCCCAGAATTGTGTCAATAGACAAACCCAAACTGTATTCAGCTTGCCGTCAACAGTTTGCTAAAATTAAGCGGTTAACAAAGCTGACGAGGTTTCGCTTCTCTCCGCCCTTGTTTTGTTCTAGACTTCCTAGAGTAGGTATAATATAATTGGATATCAAAGCCCGAGTTAGATTAGCTAACTTTCTGAAGTTGGGTATGAGCGTCACTCTGTATATTTGCACCCAGTGTTGTTGCTACAGAAAAAAGTAGGTAGATAATAAAAAGGAGTCAGCTGTCAAAATTACCAAGACTATTTTTTAGTGGAGTAAAATCATTTAACACTTTTTGGCAATGTTTTTATGATTATTAAAAGTTACATACATCATCATCCCCCTTTTGCGTTATCCCGGCATTGGATCATGGGAACCTGGGGTCTCTTTGGCAACTAATCCCAAAATTTGGAGCAGGCACTATTTTTACGAAAATGACTGCCACACGACCTTCCAACTCGAAAGGGTAACATGTTTTCCTTCACCGAAAAGTGACTGGCAAATATCAAATCATTTTCACATGCACATTTCGCACACAACTTCAAAAAAACTCATTGGTACGAGCCGGGGTTAGAACCCGCGACCTCAGGATTGAAACGCACGCACGTTACACGCTCTTACCGCTAGGCCACCAGAGCTTTTTTACTAAATATTACAGTACACTACTAAATAAATATTAATATCAGGATAAAATTAATCTGTCCCTTTTATTAATTAACATTTTGAGCGCTCCGTTTTATTACAAATCATAATTTTCATAATCGCCAGCCCATTTTTCAGCCTTAATGTCCCCGTCCGATGCCGCGTTTAAAACAAAAGATTGATATATTCTCTCTTTTTATTAGGTTAAGAATGATAAATATTTCCACGCCCTTGGTTTTTGGGAAATGTTGATGTTTCTTAATTATCTATGGAGATGTACCTCGGAAAATGTCACAGAGTCATTATTCATAGAGAACTTTACTAATTTCTAATTAAACCTTCCTAACTACCTACACATTTACAGACTATATAATATGAGTACTTAGTTGTTTATTGTGTTGTTATTTTAGCTTTATTTGGACTTTTACGCGAGTACAATCACATTTTTTTTTCTAAGGTAGGTAAATTTTATGTTCTTCCTACTCAGAATCACGAGCCCTTTCGATCTAGGGTAAAAAAACAAGAGACAAAAAAATGGTCCCAAAATTTTCTATTATTTTGCAAAGTGTAAAAATTAAATTTGGGCCGCTTTTTTCCGCCTAGTACGATGAAAAGGGCTCGTGATTCTGAGTAGGAAAACATAAAATTTATCTATTTTAGAAAAAAAAGTTTTAGGAATCTTTTTTCGCGAAAATGCCCGTTTATCTTTAACATGACGAATGACATGATTTTATACCTTCCTCAGTTAGGTATTGAGGAAACGACTAGCGACTGACGCAGACGAAGAAGATACAGTAAGTTTATACAAATTTAGGGTCTCGAAGGGACAAAGGACAAATACCATGTTAAATAATCAACAGACGTATTTTTATTTTTCTCAAAACTCTCCACACCAATCCTCAAATAATCAAAAACAATTTTATGCCTTCTACAAGTTACGTAAACATTGCCCATAGGGTCAGTGACATCTAGCGGTGTAACTGAGTAAGGCCTGATTTAGACAGCGTGCGAACTCGAATGCAATAGGCTAGTTTCCTATACTTAAAATAAAATATTTTATGCAGTGTACGAAATAAAGCACCACATAATTAGAAGAAGAATATGGACAGTACTTATTTTTAAACATAATTTCTATTTAATAAGTCAAAGAGAAAGATATAAAGTAAATGATCTGACCGTGACGTCACTTTCATAGTGATTCCATATTAGCAAATCGTTTTGACAGTTCTTAAAAAGAAGCTGATTTGACTAGTAGGAAACTAGCCTATTTTAGAGGTAGTTACATTGCGGGCTGTTGAGGTTATGTACAATTTTGCACAGCCATCAAATACCGCAACGTAATAAAACTCGTATACGTATTAACAAGTTACATTTGCAAATCGATTTCCAAAGTCAGTAATAATTGGCAGAATCACCGGTCTGACATGGTGACAGGCCCCGCGGGGCGGGAGTGATACCGCACACCTCATTACTAGTGTAGTGTAAAGGCCAGCACAGACGGACCAACTTCGTATCAGCCGACAGTTTGTCCCGTCTATTTTAAAATTAAAAAAGTACTTTAGTTAGGTATTTTTCCACTTTTAAGTTTATTTAAAATTTTATTAATTATTAGTCGGCGCCAACCAAGCATTCCGTCATTCCAGCCTGATAGTAGGTGAGCAATAGCTGAAGCCTATGGACGGCTGCGACAAATATGCGCCATGGCGACCCTAACACACTCTCGTTGGAACCTGCACGGGAAGCATGGTCGCGCGATAGACGATAAAATATCAGGCCGTCCCTATCGCACTTACAAATAGTGCGACAGGGACGGCCTGCTATTTTATCGTCTATCGCGTGACCATGCTTCCCGTGCTGGTCACCTTACTCACCGGTTGTAACGCTATAATTAGGAATCCTATTTAAGAATCCTGTCTCTAATTTAGGAATCCTGTCTCATATTTATCGGAAAGATTATGTCATCGGAAATATTAGGTTAACATAGGATTGGATGGCTTGGATTGTCGGTTACCTATTAATAATAATAATTAGTCACATTACGTCAATCAATAGCCTCTTTTCATTTAATTATAATAACGTCAACGACATCCGCATAGCTTTACACAAATTAACAGTAATTAACATTATACCTATGTTCTGGGTAATTACATAACTAAACCGAATAGACCACTACCAATAATTACCGTAATACAATTATGATCCGTATCACTTTTGATATAAGGCATTATGTAGTTACGGATGTATTCCGGTGTCCAGTTACTGTCAATTATCTATTAACATTGAATACAAGGTAATAATGGACTATATATAATTGTAAGTAGTTAAATATGACAAAATCAAATACAAGATACATCCGTATCTTGTATGTGTTCTTCTTCAATCGTTGCCTCAATGCTGAGGATTGAGATATCATGTCATGGGCATCTGTACCTTGCCTGTCTTGTTTGTAAATTTTAAATTCGTAAACGACTCTAACCAAGTGTATAGGACCGAATATCTCTTATACATACATACATACAACATACAATCACGCCTGTATCCCATGATGGGGTAGGCAGAGCACATTAAACAACTCAAGTTTCAGTGCCACTCTTGGCAAATAAGGGGTTGACAGAAAACGAAACTGTGACATTGCAGTGACAGGTTGCCAGCCTTTCGCCTACGCCACAATTTAACCCATATCCCACAGTCGCCTTCTACGACACCCACGGGAAGAAAGGGGGTGGTGAAATTCTTAACCCGTCACCACACGGGAAATATCTCTCTTATAATACGTTGCATTTTCGAAACCGATCCAACTCAATAGCGATTTGTTCCAAGGTTGGGTTACCTTCGTTCTAAAGGTGCGACCTAATTACCTATATAGCAAGAAATGTTTCGTAAAATTTTGTGACTTTGTATTTCAAAACATACAATAAACATTTTAAGGAATATATTGAATTTTTATCAAGAATCTATATAACAGTCTTTACAGACCAAGCCTAGGACCAGGTCAACATAAATTTAAAGAAGTTCAATCACGCGGCTCCAGAACTGAGGGCCTAAATACCAAGAAACATGTCCTTGTCCTGTGACAACCCTTGTAAATTCGTACGTAAGTGACTTAAGGCAACACTTTGAACGTATTTCGCAGTAAGCCCTCTGAACCTCCGAACCGATAGCAAAGTCGAACTGCCCTAAATCAATAAAGGATCACTTATTTCCAATCGGCGAGTAAACGGTAGTGATTTTCCGTGTTAATCTAAAAAGGGGCAACAGGCTAAATTAATAGTAATTATGCTCGCAAAGCCGTTAATTGAGTGATATTGGCAGCAAACTAATGAATTATTTATTGGTTTTTAACGCCGCTGGTATTTCAGTCAAAACAACGTAATATTTATGGCATATTTTGTGCTTATGATGAGTTTTTAGCGTTTGCGAAAGATGAAATGACCAAATGACCCAGGCTGACATTGGCTATAACCAAATCTGCTTTGTGACGTAAAAATAGAAGTTATATTGCATTTTTCTGCCACTATAAAGCCGCTCTAGCACTTATAGTAAACCACAGAAATCATACATACTACATATATGCCTGAAACAGTTTTCAACAAGTACTTATTCCCTCCGATTTTAAATATTGAATAAAAGCGGTACCTGTGTTTACAAAGAGTCCTCGAAACGCGAAAATCGAGGATTCGTTATCTACTGCCTATCTATTACGAGAATGCTGCAAACAAGTGACTACAGGAGGTATACGAAAATGCAATAAGTATTCAAAATATTGCGACAATTCCTTATTTTTCTAATACTACGAGTAATTTAATGGATAACACGTAGATTTTGCCAAACTACTGAGGCAACGATAAAGAAAACTACTTTTTCTAGCATATTCGAAGTCAACAAGGCAGGTGGCAATCTCTCGCACAAATCCCCAAGGATTAGGTACGGGCCGGTGGCCACAGGCGCGCTCCAACACCGAAATATATATATTTACCCATGGGAATTCCGTTTTGGTGTTGCTGAATCACGACATTTTTGTCTAGACTGTAATCTAGACTTTCCGAAGCTTCTAATCATTCTGGTTATCAAAAGGTACAGGGCAAAGAAAACTACATTTCCCAGCATATTATGTCAACAAAGAAGGTGGCGACCTCTCGCGCAAACCCCCAAGGATTAGCTACGGACCGGTGGCCACAGGCGAGCGCCGACCATTTATACAATTTACCCATTGATATTCGGTAACATGGTGAAGCTGAATTAAAAGAATAAAAACCGGCCAAGAGCGTGTCAGCCACGCTCAGGGTAGGGTTCCGTAGTTTTCCGTATTTTTCTCAAAAACTACTGAACCTATCAAGTTCAAAACAATTTTCCTAGAAAGTCTTTATAAAGTTCTACTTTTGTGATTTTTTTCATATTTTTTAATCATATGGTTCAAAAGTTAGAGGGGGGGGATGCACTTTTTTTTTCCTTAATATATCACACGTTGGGGTTAGAATGAAAAAAAATATCAGCCCCCACTTTACATGTAGGGGGGGTACCCTAATAAAACATTTTTTTCCATTTTTTATTTTTGCACTTTGTTGGTGTGATTGATATACATATTGGTACCAAATTTCAGCTTTCTAGTGCTAACGGTTACTGAGATTATCCGCGGACGGACGGACGGACGGACGGACGGACGGACGGACGGACGGACGGACGGACGGACGGACGGACGGACGGACGGACGGACGGACGGACGGACGGACGGACGGACGGACAGACAGACAGACATGGCGAAACTATAAGGGTTCCTAGTTGACTACGGAACCCTAAAAAGCTGTAATGTCCCTATACTTTTATATCGCTTAAATCTATATTCTAATCATTTACTTTTCAATTAAGGTACAGGGCAAATAAAACTACTTTTCCTAGAATTCGAAGTCAACAAGGCCCAGGCAGGTGGCGATCTCTCGCACAAATCCCTAAGGATTAGGTACGCACCGATGGGCTTTCGTGCGATTCCACGACCGTGCTCCGACCATTTATTTACCCATTGGAATTCGGTATCGAGTTGCTGAATTACGGATTTTTTTCTGTGATGTCTTCAGATTTCTGTTGCAGACATGAAACCAATCTAAAACACATTTTTTTTTTTCATTTAAAAGAGAAGTAATAGAGTAGGTACGAAGATGTAATGACAAAAATTGAGACACGCATGTTGAGATAGTTTGGACACGTGGAAAGAGTGTGTAAAAGAAGGCAGTGTATGGGAGAAGTAGTAGTGAAAGTTGGAAGGGGTAGACTTCGGAGGACTTATTCTGATAAAATCTCGGAAATCCTGAATAAACGCCACGATTTTGAGGAATGTTATGAAAGAAAGGAGTTAGGAGAGGGACACACATTGTTATTGTTACCTGGTCTACTACAAATTAAGAACTTAGCCTGAACATTTTTATGTTACCGAAAAATTACCAACGATTTTTTTTATAAAAGTTCTATAAATAAAAGCACGTAAATGTTCGAAACACCGAAAGCCTCGCTAAATAGGTCAATCAGCTAACTAAATTCCTTCTCGTTCGTTACCCTGCCAAGTTGCGAAGTAATACAGTTTTCACGTCGTCAACAGATGTCCGAGTGCCAATCAAATTAGGGCGGATTATCGAGTGGCAGTCGATCAGGCAAAGTCACGTTTGAGAATACGGGATTCTTTTGATAGCGGCTTTTTGGAAATTTGGGAACTTGGATTGGCTCATTATATTAATATCTCAATTTAAACTTTTCGCTAAAATATCCTGTTAAATATTGAGTTATTATCAACGGTCTCAACGGAACGAGTACAAACTGCCTCTCTTAAAATTATGAACCATTGTAGCAACGGCTTTAACCCTTTTATACACATAGGGATCATAATTATTATTATACGCCAATAGAATGTCTACCTTCGGAATCCGATTTAAGGTTTTACGAAACAAATTTTATCTCTTTGTTAAATGTCTTAGTTTAGACAGGTCTGGAGAAATGAGTTAAACAATGAAGTAGATGTGATATTTTTACACGCTGCGTTCCTACCCGGTTTACACGACCGTAAGTATCCAGTCTCATTTAAGCGATCATTCCGAGCCAATCTTGCGATTAAGTCGCACGCCGATTACTGAGGGTTCCCAATAAAAGTTCCCTTTGAGCTTTTTGTCAAAGAGATTGATACTGTTACGGTATTCTGGCAGAATTCAATTTCCCGATCAGTTTCTATCAATTTTCTTTTTTTCATTTTTCATGAAAAAATCTCTTAAAATAAATCATATTGAGATTACTTTTAAGCATCTTTCTTAAAATGTTACCTATTGACATCTATGAGCGTCGGCTACTCGTATGAGCCATATCGATATGAAAACAGGTTCTGTAGACGGAAAAGTTATGGAGTGTAAAATTGTACTCTTGCTGGCTACAGGCCCTGGCGTCGCAATGCTGTTGCGTCAGTGTTGCTTCCAGCTCGGCCATACTTACACTAAGTATTCATTTATTCGTCATATTTTTTGAATACTACATGTCAACTTCAGAGAATAATTTACTAATATACTTATCACCAATTCATATAGAGGTCAATAGACGCTAACGGATTCGCTAGTGCGGGGTTGACTTTACATTCGTAGTGCTACGAATGCTACGATCTACGAGTACATTCTCATCATCATCAACATGTCAGCCCTTTACCGCCCACTTCAGAGCATAGGCCTCTCTTCTAGTACGCCATGTATCCCGGTCCAAAGCTAGTTTCATCTAGTACAGCAGTAGTGCAGTACAGTCACCGGTATGAATAAGTGATGATTTCTGTACCTCGTCGCATTTAATCATTTGACAACTCTTCGTATGACATTTCAAATAAGATGTTAATGTGACAAGGTATAGAAATCATCACCTTACTTATGCCGGTAACTGTACATTCTAAGGTACAGCATTCTAAGGTGCGTCTACACCGCAGAAAACTTATGTAGTTGTCGCTCGCAGGAATAACACCTTTCGTACAAATTATATCAATCATTTAAAACAACTAGGTACCCAATTCTCTTAATCCCTTTAAGACTACTCATTTTACTACCAGAAAACTTCTTTTCTACCTAGCGTTCAGTACGGCCAAATGCGAAAAATGTTTTGCATTCAGTAAAATAATCATTAATTCACGTAAAATAAAATAAAATATATTAAAAAGAATAATAAGTTCCGAGGTATCAAAATGTAAATGTCAAATTTGATAAAATCTCACTTCCTCCTTTCATACATCACCTTACAAATTTTACGGATGTCAGTGTAGATACTTGACATCGCGGTTTAGATGTATATTACAACATCATGTAATTTAATGGTTTAGTAAAGTAAATATTCGGTAAAATGCGAGTCGGACCCTGGCTTTGTCTCTGATTAGTCGTAGTTATACGGGCGGCCGGCACATGTGCTCGTTTCGGTAATGGAATTAATTTAGCATCGGCACCAGGTGCTGGACTGATCGATAACTACAATATAATGTTCGGTGGTTGATACGAAAAGAATGGGATTGTAATGAGATTCCTACTGAAAAAAACGGAGAACAAAAAATGTTGTTAATAACATCTGACACGTCATTCTGTCGTATTCGAGCAATGTTTCTAAGATTCAAGTAAGATGAAACTGCGAAATGACACCGCACCGATCGCGTCGTCAAACTCAAAAGTGATTTTTCTCATCAAGAAATCATTTTTTTACACTGTCACATGCTATCTTTAGTATATTGGGTTGTTTCACGTGCGATCTATAGAGGTACACAATTACACATTAGAATTCGAAAGGGACCGTTTGTCAATTATTTGGATATTAGGTGCTGCCAAATGATGAGACAGCTACTCAACTCAAAATTCAAGAATAATAGAATTGAGCACAACGGAGTGAAGTTCGAAAAGCGACGGTGAAGAGTGCTTACACCTTAATCATGAGGATTAAATTTGAATAAACCCAGCGAATAAGGACAATTATTTATAATCTGTTTTAATCTGAAATAGGTTAAAATGATTAATCTTTTTTCTTGGATTCTATCTTCACGGTCTGATCCGTCATGAACGATTATTATGTATTAATTTTCCGGTAGTTAATACATACGCATGAACGAAAATATAGTAGTAGATATACAAGTATGACACAAGTACATATATCAGTAGTAAATACACACATGAAGGAGAAGGTAGGTAGTACCTGTTGGTGGACAAATTTAAATTATAATAAAAACTGTATTATCATATTAAATTAAAATTAATTTTATAGAGCTTCGCCGTACACAGGAGTTGTTGGAAGAAATGGAAGAGAACATAGGGAGTGAGTCGGTGAATGGAATCATATAAAACTCATAATTAAATTATACATGGTTGCGTTGAGAAACAGAATAAGAACAGAACTAATATTTAGGTAGAAATGGATGAAAAAACAGTAGCAGATATGCAAGTAACTCAAAAATAGTTAGCAGATATGCAATTAAAACAGAACCTAATATTTAATTAGAAATGAATGAAAAATTATTAGCAGTTATGCAAGGAACTCAGAGGGCTGGAATAAAAAAACAGTCTAAGTAATTAATTCCCAACTGAAAAGTAAATGTGGTTAAGGTTAGCATTAGAAACAAAGTACGAGACGGCTTTGAGAGCTCCCCCGCGAAAACAATACGAGCCATTAGGAGGAGACGTAATTGTTGTGGGCGTTTGTCGCCGCATTTGAATTGAGCTGAATGTGTAAGATATTTTCCCTCGCATTTCTATATTTGGTTATGTTGGAAACTATGTGAGAATTTATTGCGTAGCCAATACCCTTATTTAGCTTTATAAGGATCACGGTACTTCAATATGCTGAAATGTGAATGAATCAATACCCTTTGCGTCTATTGCAGATGACTTATGACATTAAAGACTGACCGTTTATGGTAGTTGCATATGCCGATGCTAGACTGACAGTCTACCTGACAAGAGAAATATTCGGAAAACAGCGTTGAAACTGTTGAAAGTTCTTACCACAAAACTTGCGAACTTCTATGTAGGTACACGTCAGTTGTCCTGCGAGTCTTTCCCAGTCTTGACTGTCTGTCTAGCGCAGCTTGCGTTCTCGCTACCCAGTCATATATCTAGAGAGCTCATGTTGTGTTAAACTGCATGGTGGTCAATATAGAACATATCACTCTATGCGCAAACTACCCAGAGAACTTAGGAACCTGGAAGGTTTGTAGCAGGTAATCCAAAATATGTTTAAAACCCGACCCGACCTCCTCTTCCTGAAATTTGTCTCCTAACCCATTTTACCAAGCATTTTCACACATACAAATCTTCATCGGAATATTGATAGAGCGTTCTTCGGTGGGAAATTTTATTGCTGTTAGATTCCGGAGGCGTGAACCGAATATTCGAGACTAAACCGGAATAGGTCCCCCGAGGAAATGATATTCACATGTTTTCATGTTCGGTGTGATTATTGCTGTATGCTTCCATAAATCGTGGATGTACTTGGTTTAGTATAGTCTCATAAACAGAGCTGAATACGGATTTTCAATCACTATATCCATTAAGGTTTATACGATTCTCTAAAAGAGTACTGTGTAATATAATAACATATGCACATAGTACGTATAAAAAAGTCTATAAGATGTATTTTTATTTTAGATAGATTAAAACTGAGAAATACTACAATACTAATGGTACTAGCTTTTACCCGCGACTTCGCTCGCGAAAGAAAGAGACAAAAAGTAGCCTATGTTACTCTCCATCCCTTTAACTATCTGCACTTCAAAAATCACGTCAATTCGTCACTCCGTTGCGCCGTGAAAGACGGACAAACAAACAGATACACACACTTTTCCATTTATAATATTAGTATGAATTCTAACAAATAAGGATTAAAACTACCTACTGACAAATTTTCAAATGAATATAATCTGAAATAACAAAATAATGCAGAAAGGAAAGAGGCGGGAAATACTTATAACAACAGATAAAGAAATATCTGAATTACTACCTGTCATAGAAGTTGATTGTTAATTCTTCTTACCTTAAATTATACAACTTCCTTGGTGTGAAGTTACGCTTGTTTTCATCTTCAAGTTAATCTTGTAAAGCCATAATCCGGGTCGTAAAGTAAAACATTTCCAAAGTGTTGCGCGGAAAGTCGGAAACACAAAACTTATTGACTTAATATTCTTCACACTTATTTTGCTGGACTTGCGAATTTTATACAACATTTTCAGAACACCATTTTTCTTCGGGGCTATATCGCGTCTAATAAATTACACAACAGCGCTTAAGCGCAAGAAGTTATTAATAGTTGCTATTATAACAATGACAACGGTTTGATGACCGGTCTGGTTCTGGTTAGTGGATAGTGACACTACCTCAACTGCCTGCTAAGCCTAAGGGCTTTTGTCGAATCCCGGTAAGAGCATTTTAATTTGTATGATGAGCACAGCTCTCATCTCACGGATGTTTTGTAACATTCTCTGAATATCCACAATACAAAGCCTTCTTGAGCTTACAGTAGCATAGCACTTAGTCAATCTGTGTAAGAATGTCCTAAATTTATATTTATGGTCATCATCATCCTTCTTGCGTTATCCCGGCATTTGCCACGGCTCATGGAAGCCTGGGGTCCGCTTTGACAACTAATCCCAAGATTTGGCGTGGGCACTAGTTTTACGAAAGCGACTGCCATCTGACCTTCCAACCCGAAGGGTAACTAGAGCTTATTGGAATTAGTCCGGTTTCCTCACGATGTTTTCCTTCACCGAAAAGCGACTGGCAAATATCAAATGACATTTCGCACATAAGTTCCGAAAAACTCATTGGTGCGAGCCGGGGTTCGAACCCGCGACCTTCGGATTGAAAGTCGCACGCACTTACCGCTAGGCTACCAGCGCTCATTCAGCGCAAATTTATACGTCGTACTCGTCGTACTCCTCGTACCATAATCAGTAAACGTTTCATCCAAGTATGATTAATTTTAGACGCACTTATACCTCCACTGGAGCAAATTAACTTGAGGGCACACTACCCCCGCTAGTTGGATTATTCAAATAACTTTATCCCCAACCAATCTAAAACATTAACTCGGTCTTGAGTTACGTACCTAAAAACAATTTCGCCTTAGATCGTTGGGCCGAGTCGTTTGAAATATTCAAATTGGCGATGAAAGCCGGCGATGGTTAGTTAGGCTCGCGATGGGGACCCAAACGTCAACATGTAAAATATCTGGTTACAGTCTGCGATCTCTTCTCTTCTGCGGTATAGATATACCGCATCTAGCTACATCTAAATATAAAGAATGTGATTTTCATTTGTTCTTAAAAACAAATCTAGACTGACCAAAAGGTGTTTTGCTACTAGCTACCCTTTCGAAATCTCCTTTAAACGCTAACACCTAATGAATCGTAACTCCGAAATGCAAAAGTCATCATACGTAATATACTTCGTTTCATAAGAAGGAAATGCCACACTCAAACATCCTATGCGAAGTTTTACAATAAAAGATTTTAAACTGAAACTTATGAGTCACGCTCAAAAACAAGCGCAATCTTTTTCTACGAAGAAGCTTTTTTTATTTTCACTCTTTCAAAGCATATTTCTTTATAGATATTTCATAATTCTTTGTAGATTTCAACTTTCTTTTAATATCAACTTCCTCTAAGAATATAAGTCCAAAGATCAGCACCACACTTGAATACTACGTTAAATATATACTCTATATGTAGACGTTTTTTTTAAGAATCCAAAATCCAGCACACACTCGAAGTAGCTAATATTATTTGGAAACTACGTTGCATCTTAAACAAGGTCGGTTCGGATTTCCGAAGCAGGATAGTCTGCATTTTAATGTACATTACTTGAGATCTACCGGGAATAGATACTCGCAGCCACTCAATATCCTAAACGTGATCGCACTGTTGATACCAAACACGAACAATACGAACATCGATACAATTGGTAACCAGGTACTGACAAGCGAGCTCACATCGAGTTGGATTACGTTGAAATTAATTGAAACGTGTAGGTACTTCGTGTTGATAGTGCTTTTAATCAACAGCTACTTTACTGTAATAATACTTCGATGACAGAAATCTTCAACATGGTTACTACGTTTTAGTTACTCGTTTTGTATTTGGTTTTGACAATTAAACAGAAAAGTGTACACGAAATATGTATTTTTGTTCTGCAAAGAATAAAAAAGCCGTATTCATTTACAACCCAATGCATTCATTGAGTTGTTATGCCGTCACAAATATCAAACAACAGTTATTTCTACATTAAATATGATTCAGAAAGCTATATTAAGCCTGTGACTGAATTCTAAATGACTTCGTCGTAGATTTAAATTCAAAGACATGCATGAGTTGCCATCACTGAAAACACACACAAGGAGAACAACATGCAACACGATGTTACCTTAAAACCACGATGAAATGCCACTTAAAGCGGCCGGATCTCGGTCTACTCAACAATCACTATTATCCTAGAACACTGGCACTAACGATATAGTATTTAGCACTCTGGTCTCTCAGACAAAATGTTATTGAAGCGTTTGTTTTTGTGCCGGGAGTGCCGGCACGAGACGGCCCTGCGAACGCTCGGGGGTGACTGTTAGTGTCACTCCGACCAGCGGGCTCACCCCATGACGTCATCCTAGACCAATGGGGTGAAGCTGCGAGCGCATGCGCTCCACGCTAGCCGTCGCGGCGCCTTTACTCCGGCTCGCGCTAAACTTCTACGCCACATCGCATTGCACCTAGTACATTGCAGCTTTGATTGATTACGATCGTCAGACCCACCATGTACCACCATCAATGTATTTTCTGAAGGCGTCACGTGAATTTTCCAGATTTTCGTGGAATTTCGGTAGTGAAGTATGCTTCTGGGGGTGACAGCTTTGAGAGCACCCCGTTGGGCTTTTCAAAGGACCAGCGTCATTCTTTTTGCGCCGCTTGGAACTGGATCCACCGCGTGTTTTAAATAATTGAGACGATGGTTATATGATTTAATTTGCCTTTTTGCGCGGCCGAATGTTTTGGCTGCGGTGGGGTGTATATTTTGTGCATAAAAAATTCCGAGTTGTACAAGGATTTCCTTTGAACAAAACTCGCAAATATCACCGACATGCGAACGTGAGAGTAATTAGACAGGATTGGCTATTTTTTTAAATGAGGAAGCTTTTCCGTGCCAGTTTAATTAAATCAATATGTCTGGTTGTAAAACTCATATATTCTTGCTAAAATTAGTTTTCTGAAATACCTTAGTGAAGTTGCTGATAGTTTTGATTTAATTATTCATTGTCAAAATGGGCACTAGTGTCAAGTTATTTTCGTTAAAATGGATAAATCTTATCAAGAATTTCTCGATAAAAACTGATGAATGGAAATTGAATGGTTAAAACTAGTTTCACTAAAATCTCATTCTCATGTATTACGGAAAACTAGTTTAAACTGTAAAAATCGCATTTTTACCAAAAACATTTTATTCTTTTTTATAGTAAAGTACCTATGTTTCTAATAAATGGTACTCAGTTTTGCAGATATCTAGTATATCTACTATGCTGGTAATGGTACTTATGGTTCTTCATTTGCCGTTGAATTACGACCATACTTGCATCATTGGATGAAAATTAAAAAATAAATTATTTCGATTTGAGTACAACAGGTATTACACGCTTTTAATCACATGTCATGAATAGCACCTTGATCGATAGTATCGAAATACAATCAGAAAGTGCTATTTCATACTCAATCACCGCCGTCTGGTCACCGGGCGATTTGCGATCCGTCTTACAACAATATGCTTTTAAAAGGCGATTTTTTTTCCTAGGCAGGAAAACACCTCTTAGGAGCCAGGACACATTTTTCGATTTAAAATTAATTTATATAATAAGATTTCAAAACTTGAACTTACACGTACACTGGGACTTACCTAGATGCAGTATGCAGCTTAACCTATCCGCGACACTATCCAGAAGTTGTAGGTACGTCTGTATTAGTTATGTCAACCCTTAAAGTTTCTTACAGATTTTCGTCCGGTACCCCGTTATATTTGTTTTGACAATTGGCATAGACATTAGTTATCTGGGAATAGAATCACTGTAACCTATGTCAAAACGTTCGATTCAATTCTCATAAACACGTAATATATATTTATTCAAGCACACAATTTTGGCGCCCAACGTGGGGCCCAAGTAACAAATTACAAACTAATAAGTATAAAGCCCGAATTTAATACTTTCTAACATACGTCACGTACATTTCTTTCACGTATCTAAATTTAATTTTGCAACTCTCATACGACATTACGAGTATGGCGATTTATTCATTCTTGAACACGCATGGTGAATAGGTACCTCTTAATTTCAGTTTTCAATTAAAACCACGACAACGCGTGCCAGGTATTTTCCTTATTTGACGTGAAAGGCTGAGGGCCTACCGCGAACATTCACCGTGTTGTCTCTTTGTCTTACTTGTACATTCATCATATTCCATTCTCTTTATTTTCCCTAAATTTCCCAACAACATAGTCTAAGTAGTACCGAATATTTGATGGGACTTTTTTAAATTATGTTTTAGTGTAACTACACCAAAAATTTTACTTTTCAACAGTCTGTTATAGAATATAGAACTCCATAGTAGGAGTATATTGATAGTTTAGCACCCTATAACCGATTAAATCAGGAGCTACTTTCCGGAAACCTATTAAAATGAAAAGATCACGTTTTTTGAAACTTGTTAATAATAATTTTGACAAAAAGAAATATGTATTCTGCAATTCAAGCTATATAACAGCACTGCGTTTTGCAATCCAAAAATTTTGATAAAGAAGTGAAAAAAGTCCGAAGCGTAAAGTCGCACACAAGTATCACACAGAAGAATCACCGTTGAACACTCGCAGTAGGCCCTCAAAGATTGCCGTCGTGATTTATCGTCAAGTTTTCGACGCCATATTTCATACAACCTGAGTCCTGTATTTTTTGCCTAGCCGAAGTGACAATGGTTGACGTTACGAGGTGGATACGGTTATTAAGCGTAAGCTATTACGACGCTGGCTAGGTATCCTTGTCTTGCCTTTCTGAGCAGCCGACAAAAAGCAGGCGAGACGCGACGATAAGTACCGAGTAATTGTTATGACTTTGATATTCGTTTGAAGCAGTAGAAGTAATGAAAGTATTTTTTGCGATAAAAGGATTTACGAAAAAGTTACGCAGCATTTTAAACAGAGAAATGACTCAATTTTGAACGTAATAAGCCTTGGTAAAGAGTACCACTAACTTTGAAACTATAGGTCTAGAGTCGCAGCGTGTATTAGTTTTTTACAGAAATTTTAAAGGATCTTGACGCTCTTGACGTAACTGGTAACCAAAGAGCTCACTTAATAGCTCAACGTATAAGCATTGCAATACACCGAAGAAATGTCGCCAGCTTCATTATTACAATGTCTCAAGGGCCTATTTTAATAGTTTTAGAATTAGTAGAACTCAGTGAATAGATATTAGAACTACTTTTAGTCTTATACCAAATTAGTTTAGTATATTATTTAGAACTTAAAATGTCTCATGATGAATTTGTCAATGAAAAAAACATGAAAGAAAAATAATCGTTTACGTGACTCAAGGACCTTTGATCTTAATGTGATATCAAATGTGTGTCAATAAAGATGCCAAGAGCGTTCTCACAGCTTCTTACAGCCCACACAGTTTTCTATAAATCAACGCAATGAGTCACATTCTAGTCTTGATACCGCTAATATGATCAGTGATGGTATGAACGTGACCACAATGAAACTGAAATATGTGAAAACAAATGAAAACTAAAATCGTAGCACTCTAATGTCTTAACAGATCTATTAGCTCCGATATACTCTTAGATTTATATTTTAGTTTATAGCTCCCGTATTTTTCACAGCGACTGTACCATGAGTCTATAGCAAATTCTAACGAAACACACGACAATGAAAAGGCAAAAAAAAAATATTTTTCATGAAATAAAACTATGGAAACGGATTATATCGCGTATAATAAATTTACAATTCATCCCGACATTTCGAACACTTTACAGCATTCGTGGTTCAAAACGTCGTGATAAATTGTTAATTAATTAAACGCGATATACTTAATCCGTTTCCATAGTTTTATTTCATAAGTAACTGTCGCGGTAACCGAAGACAATATTAAATTATTTTTCGTTAAAAAGTACGGTAAAATACTAGTATAGGTATTTAGGTAATGCTTCAGATAGATATAGCTACTTTTCAGTACAGATGGTGCTTTTTTTACGCACTAGTGCGAGAAGTGGTTCGTTTCTTGTTAGGTCGAAACTTCGGAGGGCCATCTGTACTGAAAAACGTCGTACACGTGCGAAAACTCGTGTCAATTTAAAACACTCCCTTCGACCTTGATTTAATTTACCACTCGTTTTCCAACTTCCTTTTTTCCGCACTTGTGTCGTAATGTACTATATTTTTGTTTCAAAGCATGCATTTAAAAAAAAAATAGTAATGTTGATATATTGTAACCTATCCGCAAGTTCCCAGGGTGGCTAGCCGAATGGCACAATCGCTCACGAAACGCTCACGAAACGAAGCGCTAGTAGATATCTATCTCTATCGCGCTTGCGTATTGGCGCGACAGAGCCAGCGGCGTATCGCTTTCGTTTGGCGTCGGAGAAATGCCATTCGGCTACGGGGCCTGGTCCGCATTTGTCATGTGTAACATGTGGCTTCAATCACCTTGCGGTATCGAAAATCTATCAATACCAAACGCGTTCAGTGTCGGATCGCTTTACTGAAGCCTCAAGCAATACAGGATGAATCAGACGTGAACAAGACTTTAAAACCACATACTGTACGGAACGCCGTTGTCAAAAATTTGATACTGAACTGTTAATTACAGTTTAAATCGTCTGGGACAGATCTGGAACAATGCGTTTGAGGGGTTAACGCACTCTTTTATCGTGTTTTTAACTTTTTTAAACTATATTTTATAATCTATACTCATTGAAAACTTACAACACTTCCTGAATAAAGTTACAGAAATAACATAATTACGAGTATAATATATACATACATACATACAATCACGCCTGTATCCCATAAAGGGGTAGGCAGAGCACATGAACTACTCAAGTTTCAGTGTCACTCTTGGGAAAAAGGGGTTGAAGGATAGGCTACTAGACTCGTATCGAATTTAGCACATCAAGTTATTGTTTTCTGTAGTATTTGACTTATGAAATCAATATTTATAGCTTGCGGGCATTAAAAGTGCGTGATGACTGCGCATTTTTAATTAAAGATGTGTGTATGTTTTTTTTAATTATGGACTCCGAAAACGATGTTGGCCAATGGAGTGACGTCACATAATTCAGATCAACTATAGGTATGGAAATTAGAGGGTGTGACAATGTGAAATATTTTTTCTAAATATACTGTCGTCATGTCATAGATATTCTATAGATTAATATGGCTGATGTTGTTTTTGCCTGATCACGTAAAAGTAAACTTTAAATATTTTTTTGTGGGTTTTAAGTCGTAATAAAATATGGTACTATTTTTTTTCGTTTAATTAGACAGTAATTAATAATATAAGACATACTTTGAAAAAGGGTCAAGTAGCCTATTGCAGTGACAGGTTGTCACCCTCTCGCCTACGCCACAATTTAACCCATATCCCATAGTCGACTTCTACGACACCGACGGGAAGAAAAGGGGTGGTGAAATTTTTAACCCGTCACCACACGGGCAACATATAATAAAATTACAGAAAACTTATATAATCATTACGACGACAGCAAAACTGATTATAAAAAAACTAAAATGTCACTGATGAAAGTGTTGAGTGGTTGAGTGGGATACTACTTATTTTTCAAAAGACTATCCTTATTGTAGTGCTTGCAAAAAAATTAAATTAGGTAAATCTTTATTTTCTGACTACAAAAAAAAATGTTGCTTGATTCTGCTCACGTCTTCTGATCATCCTGTATATCATGTGTCAACCAATATAAACAAAATTGTACGCGCAATATCAATTCGTAATCAGTAAACAAAGCGAGCATTGTCGAGAAACGAATTAATCAAGTAATCAAAAGCAAATATAAAGCTACAAACAGGAAAGGGTGACGATAGACTGGTCCTAATCCTAGCTAGCAGGGCACGACAGGTAAGCCGGCTAATTTATCATCCCGAAACAACAGGGGGTTGGATGGGGTTTACATAGAGATGTCACGAATATTCAGCGACTACTTAGTATTCGGCTATTTTGCCGAAAATTCGAATACTGAATATCTGTTAAAACTAAACATTGACTAAAAAAATAACAAAAATTACAAACCACCAAAAATTTCCATTGAAACAGGCCCAAATTATGAACAATAGGCTGATTAAGAAAAAAGTGATGTTTACTGCAAACCATTATTATCTATTTTATACGCTGGATGGATTGTGTGAAAGAGGATATGAGGAAGAAAGATGTGAGTGTTGAGATGACGAAAGATAGAGGAGAATGGAAGAGGAAGACGTGTTGTACCGACCCCACATAACGTGGGATAAGGGTAGGAGGAAGAAGATTATTATCTATTTTATATTTAAAAAGTGTTCTTAAAAAAGTTATTAAATGGCAAAGATATTTTTATTGAGCATTTGTTGATTTCAAATAAGTAATTTTATTTAATATGATTTACTTCGATGATATGATATTACTATATCTGACTGTTCTGAGCAAGAAAAATTGAGTTTTATTGGCGATGATTTTTTTAAATAAATATAAGTCGAAATGTACGAATGTCGGTAGGTCGGTACTCGGCCGAGAGTGCGGCCAAGTATTCCGTATTCGGCCAATAGCAATATTTGAGACCGGGGCATCCCTATTACATGCCCTCTTGTATAACGATTCAAACGAGGGACCTGTAAGTACGGCGCTATTAAACAAACAGGCAGTGTCCATATTATGAAGTTACGACTGGCAATACTGATGACAGCCAAATTGCCCGCACGTGTTGCCAGTCTTTACCTAATAATTTGAAGTTTAACTTTATAGGGTAGACGGTAGACATTTGTAAAAGCTCTATTCCCTTGCAATTCGTAAATATACCTCTACGATAGCGATGCTTCTAAATTAGTGTGAACGTTTCTGCTATTTATATTTGCATTTTGTCGATTTACTTATAGTTTATAAATTGTATTCATGTTACTTACAACCGTTATGTCACTAAAAACTGTGTTTAATTTTTAGTCCATCCATAGTGTATCAAGATCTGTTGACTGAATATTTTTTTTAAATAAACAAAAAGTCTGTATCCATTCAAGTAATTACGTAGATCAACTCTATTTACGATGTCTCAGATACTAGTAAACAATTTTGAAAGCATTAGCTATTCTTGTAAGTGCTCCAAAACCGTGCCATGGCGGAGTTTGCCCACTGTTACCATAGGTTACGGTACGGTACTGACCACTCAGCCCCTCGTGATTTCCGTAGCGCCTACATCCGTCTGTAACTTCTGCTAACGGACAAGTGGAGCGATAGCTTATATCGTTAGGTTAGGTTAAAAGACAATTTAGCTTTCTCGTGAAAAGTATTTATCAAATTCACTGGGTCTCAACACCTTTTATAAAGGATGGCTAAATTACGAGTCTTGTACGATCTCTTTCGACTTATGTCAAGTTCTTAAATTCGTCCCATTCTCATTAGTAGTCATTGTCATATTTGGATCGTATTCGTTGATTGACTTTTTCTTATTCCGGCACATTATTTATTCATCACCTCGACTACTAGTTACAAAAGCTTCTGGAAGCAATATAATCGTTCCATAACCGTGCCGTGGGGGAGTTTGCCCGCTGTTACCATAGGTTACCTAACCCCTCGTGATTTCCTTAGCGCCTACTAGTACATCCGTCTGTAACTTCAGCTAATGGACAAGTGGAGCGATAGCTTACAACGTTAAGCGTCTACAACTACGTACGTCTAGAATACCATTAAGAGTTCTCATAAACAATATTATGAGAAACATGTGTAGGCTAGTTAGCTACTTACCACTATGAATTCAGAATACGTAAATCGCTATCGACAAGGTCACGTAAAAATATGAAAAAAGGAACAGCGCCCCCAAACGGCTAGTTACTAGAGTCAAAATTTACATACATTTTCCGTGAAGTTTTCGCTTTCGAGTAATGTAGGTATTCTGAACTCTTGGTAACCACACATCCACACCACACTGTAATGAATGTTTATACATATTATCGCATTAAAATTTAGGATACAGTCAACATGTATTTCTTAAGACACAAACAACAAAATTAACAAAATAATTCTGAAATAAAACTATGGAAACGGATTATTTATATCGCGTATAATGAATTTATAATACATCCCGACGTTTCGGACTCTTTACAGGGTATTTAAAATAAATCTGGTAAACCTTAGCTAGAAATCTAGATATATAAACATACATGAAATACAGCCACATCTCCGAAAATTTTATTGGTCTCAAATATATCGGTACTAGCATTTGCCCGCGGCTTCGCTTGCCTTAGAAAGATACAAAAAGTAGCCTATATCACTCTCCATCCCTTCAACTATATCTCCAGTTAAAAAAATCACGTCAATTCGTCGCTCCGTTTTGCCGTGAAAGACGGACAAATAAACACAAACACACACACACACTCCCATTTATAATAAATAATAAATAAAAATAAAATAAAAATAAAAATAAAAAGCCTTTTATTTCCTGTTATTATGTACAATGAAATCTTTGCTATTTGTTAGTAATTGTTAGTTTTTCTCTAGTTCTAATTTAGTTTTTTGTTAGTGATTACATTTATATTTTAAGTAAGTTTACAATTATATCTTTTGATAAACAGGAACCCCTTAGGTGAAGGACTCCTAGGAATTTATAATATAATAATATAAATATGGATTGCATTTTCATTCCCAAACAGCCAAACGAATAATTTCGTTCCAAAACCACCCCACAAAATCCTACAGTACAAAACAGAATACCGACTCATGTTCCGTAATCTGCCTTTTAATGGTTCATAATGCAAGCCTTTTTTCCCAATAGACATGTCTATAGAGAAACATTGATGTTTCATGTTTGAAATGCGCTCGTTTGTGTCGTCCATTCGAGGAGGATTAAAATTGCAGCTTTGATGATGATAGCTCAGGTTTTATAGCGAATATTCCGCAAAACATTTGGTATTAATTTGCGTGGGGTACAGACAACATCGCAACGGATTGGACTACTACGCGTAAAAGGTATGTACTGAATGATTGTCTGAATAAAAAATAGGTACATAACTCTAATGACCCCTTGGACTATGACATGGGGTTCTTCAACAAGCAGGTATTTAGGGTTCTCAAAGATCGGCAACTCATAAGTGGCTCCCCTGATGTTGCTTATGTCCATGGCCGGCGATGTCTGCTTCCCAACAGGCGGCTCGTCTGCTAGTTTGCTGCCTATTTGACTGTATGCGATTAAATACTTGTCTTTTTATAATTAATTGTACCTGCAGATTTATTTATTATCTTTTTTACGCGGGCGAGACTCAAAATGACTAAACGACTGAAATATTTTCGATGTTATGTTTAAATTTTACAAACATAATTTTATTATGTTTAAATTTTAATTGAAACAGTCAGCTCAATTCAAATCCACACAGCCATCGAAAATAATTATTTAGGAACATTTTTGTAGTAATAATTCAAATACTACACATGCTACTATATTTTTCCAATACGGAACAAAAATATTGCATACTTACTAAACTCCAAAAAGTTTTCTTTGATATGTTTCTTACTTAAGTTATAGTTCAAACAGTAACAACCGAGTTACGTAATCCGAACACTGGGAGTTGGTTAAAATTAACTCGTGTGTTCTTGACACGGTTAAAGTTGGTCAGAAAACTTTTAAAAAGTTTTGTAAAAAAGCACAAAAAGTATAAATATTAATAGCTCTTTCCAAGAACCTCCTTTGACTCAAGCTTTGAACCATCCGGGTGAGTGCCTTCTTTATGGATTTAAGAGATCGTAGCAAATATATCGCTTCATATATCTATAGTTTATCCTTATCTTATCCTTGAAGTTTTAAGTTCAAGGTTTATAATTGTGGTTCCCACATAATATTTACTTTTATAACATTTAAGCCGGAAAGGCGGATATTAAGTTAGACTTCAGAATCATTTGTAAGTTTTACTTAAGTATCTAAAAACACAACTGTACTGCAGAATAAGATGAATATCGTTATATGTATGTATGTATGTATAAGCTTTATTGTACATAAAGGAAACAAAAGAGACACAGTTACAGAGTCAGTAATATACAATGTAGGCGGACTTATCCCTTAATGGGATCTCTTCCAGTCAACCTTTGAGGAAATGAGTAGAAGCGAATTAACGATGAGTGACCAATTCAAAAATGTACAACCACTAAAAGAATTAAATGCAAATTTTGTATACACATGGCAACAAATATATACATATACAATTACATTAATACACCAATATATACATATATATCATTCAAAATCAAAAAGCTTAACCTTAGGTCTCATGTGACAACTTGGGAAAAACTATTACGTATGTCCAAGTGTTCTTCTGAGTAAGTTTTACAGATAGATTTCTTTTGATAGTCTTTTTTTTTGATCCCGTTGAAATGGTAGAAATAGCCATAGAACACCTACTTAGCTGTTGACCTGGCAAGTGTCAGCCTTTGTGATAATAACTCAACGAATTCATTACATTCCCATTTTTTATGCTTATACCAGCTTATGGCAAGTTTTCAGCTTACAGAACCAGCAGTAATTAAGAAGGATGGTTTGAAGGATCTATCATTACAATAAAAACGCGCCAAGGTCAATAAACCACAACAATGTCTGGACTAGCCAATGCGTTGGAATCCGTACATTCCTAAGGCTGGAAGGTGCCGATCAATACATTCTTTCGAGACCACAGGCTGCTAATTATGTCAGGCGAAAACAAACTGTATCGTCTTAATTACAAATATTACAATGCTATTTTCTGATTGAAAAAGAAACTGTTGTTCAGCCCTAAGTAAACGTATTTCGGTTCCTTGATGATGAAGTAAACTGCTTACCAAATAGCAATCTGAAAAGACAAGCTTATATCCCATACCTGAAACAAATAAAAATAAATTATTAGTAATATTTCACTGATTAAGTACATACCTAAGTACTGACAGGAAAAAACGGTGACATTAAATAAATGTCAGTTTAATTTTGACTGTAGCTCTGTTAAATTGATAGACGTACATCAAATAATCGATAAACGGCTTCAAAAATACTTATATTAGTGTACTAACAGTCAAATAAATGAAGAATGTGCTGTCTCAGGCAAGGCAATACATTTTAATTCATTTATACTGGCCTTAGCGTTTATTTCAGACGATTTATGGTGCAATGTCCGAGAGACATCGCTTTAGATGGCTAAAGAGACCTATGCGAGAGCGACATATTCTGCCACATAGCTGACAAGGGAAGCTTGCAACCGATTGTGACGTTTTGCTATGGTGTCTTCTTTCCCTTCATTATAGCCTTTAAGTAACGGCCTTGCTGGCTGATTTCCATAAAATTACTCTTAAATCAATAATTTCCCTTAGTAATAGTCCCTTTTTGCCACTTTTTTCTACGTCAACAAAAATCAAGAAAGTGACGAGTGAAATACCATATCAGTATACTTAATGGCAAATATAAAAAGCGAAATGTACTCAATATATCAAAAACTCACCACATGACATACGATACCGCGGTCGAGTCTTTATTAAATTCTTATCTGATGTAGACGTTTTGAACTGTGGTGTGATATATGATGACAAATTTACAGCTTAATTTATTATTTCACTTAATTTTGGACTTCTTTCACCACTACAAAAAGCCTTAGATAGGTATCTTCATGCCAAAGGGTTTATTAGTTACCTACTTTATCCAAATATTTAAAATATGGAATTATCAAAGCTGCGACTACTTGCAGGTATGTAATACATATAAACATCGTATACTCATAAACTACCGAAGCTAAGTCCTTTTTAAGTATTTATTCGCTAAGTAACTTTGAAAGACTTTATAAATAAACCCACAAAAGACAAAAAAAACATTGGCTGGCTGTGTCTTAGATTATTTTAAGGATTCAGATTATCTTGACAAAACAAACAATATTAATTCTTTATTTAACAATAAATTGAAGCATCCATCTTAGTCTCTACACAAAAAATCCAGAATTTAATCCGAATACAAATAATAAGTTTAGGTTACAGGACCATTAGCTCGACAGTTTCTTGTTTTATCTAAGATACAGAAAACAAATGAGTTGGCTGGACAAAGGCTGTTCATATCTTGTTGCACCATCTTGTGACAAAACCTGCCACCTGGGTCTGTGTTCAGGGCCAAAAAAAATAAGCAATCTCATTCTTAATTGAATAATTTTAATAAACCTCTCTAAGGTAGTCAAGTCAACGTTAAAAATGTTTCTGGAATTTCCAGACTACTGTCTTAAATTTCAAAAACCTATAAATCTAGTTTTTTTTTTCAATTATTTCCAGAATTTTGCTAGCAAAATCAGTAAACTGGTTTAATTATAACTGTGAGATCTCACTATATCCACGAATACATACACTAGATAGAAATGGCTTTGCACTGATGCTTTTATTGTGCCAGTTGCCTTTCGGCGAAAGAAAACCCCGGGAAAACATGCAAACTATCCTAACCAGATCTAGTTTAGCCATAAGAGGACTATGGGATCAAATCTAAGTCGTCCAGGAGAGTAAACTTGTACCTACCTAGTAGTGCCCTGCCTGTGGTTCTATACAATAGGTTTTTTTACTCGCAAATGGACGGAAAACAGGAAAGTAATGAAAAATTCGACCGTGTCATATTTATATTTCATTAAATCTTTATCAAAACGAGGATAAAATAATCCTGCTTTCTAAGTAAGCCCTTGCGCGACTCGATATGAATCCGCAGTTTGCTTCGACTTCGACATAAAGACAGATAAACACGCGAACCAAACAAGTGGATGATAACGATCGGTATAAATCAGCGGCGTCATGCAAAAACCACATACCGACAGACAAGCCAATTCTAATTTACAGTAATATCATTATAACATTTAAAGGATATCATTCAAAATATCCCCCATCTCATGCTTTCCCGGAGCTGCTGCCGGCTCAGTCGAAGTTATACAATCGTTGATGCTAGATGGCAATCGAAACGCAGGCTGGCTGTCTGTCACGCCACGGGAGGGCGATAGAGATAGATTTGAAACCCTGCGAAGGCCGAAGGCCGAGCTCCACCCAAGGCCCGGAGCGTCCCTGAGAGGTTCGCCGGCGGTCCGGGAAGTTGGAGCTTAAACACGACCCAATAGTAAAAGTGTCTTGAGAAGCTCATGGGCCTGATAATCGTAAGCGTATTTGCATTTGGCTACGTACCCAGAAGAGCAATAGAGAGAGCTAGCTATTACGAAGCGTAAGCTATTGTAGCGTTGGCTATCTAGTCAATACAGGAGTATCTACTCCTGTATTGGTACGTGTGAATGTGAAACGCACAATGACTGAATGACATCATGCAGATGTCGTTCTGATGTCAGTTCAGGTTTGAATTGGCCTAAGAATGTACAGTTAGTGCGACAACGTCCCATCTCAGTGTGACGCGCTTGTTGAGATGAGTCTTTCGTTTACTAACGGATCGTTTCATTCTAGAAGTCGCATGCTTAGATTTGACAAATTGAATCTGAGTGAAATGACAGGAATGAATTAAGTGACACATAAAGTAGTCTGTCATTTTCTGAACATCTCAAATAAACTTGTGACACTTACATAGTTTGCCTTGGTCCTCTTCAATTTTTTTTGTAGCATATTTGTGACAATCCATAAGAAAAGGGCCCTTATGGCGGTTTCTAGTTACGGAGATATCGACGTTTTTGTAAAATCGTTCGAAATTATCGATTTTTGAATTTATGCAAAATAGTAAAATATACGAATAGACGTGCAATTGTAGCTTGGTTTCAGTAGTGTACGTTAAGTATTTCTATATTAAAATTCAGCTCAAAGTTTAGTAGAAAAGGGCCCTTATGCCAGAGCGCGTTCGAAAATATGAAAACTGTTGTTAAAAAATGTTGTAATTACTTACAACTTTTGTTTATAAGTTAGTTTATGTTATATAGGTACGATTCAATGAAGTACTTTGATACCTAATTTAAAAATTACCCGATTTAGGTACCTAGTCGTCACTTTAAAATAAAAATCTTACTCGTGAGTAGCTACTAAGTGCAATCTGACTTCAAACCTCACTCGGCGGCGTGTCAAAGCGAAGATGTTCTTCCTTTGACTAATGCCGCCGTTACCACTGTCTCTCTCTTACTCGCGACACTTCGCACGCCGCGCTGATTAATGATCAAGATTTTAAGTTTACTTCATATAACATTTTTTCTTTGGTATTCTGTTATAATACAAGATAAGTAACTAAAATAATAAAATACATTAGCAATGAGTAATTTTTATCTGTGATGGTCATAAGGGCCCTTTTCCCAAATGTATGGGAGTCAATAATTTGTGATTTTTATGTAACTTTAAAAATTTATAAATAAAAAAATAAGACATGCAGAATAATTCTGACACTTTAGTTATAAATGTGTAGACTGATTAAATATAATTTAGAAGTCTCTATACGAAAATTATTATTATTATAGGAGCAGATGTTAAATATTCTAATTGTGATATTCTGATTAAAATATACATATTTAATGAACCATGGGATTTTATTTCTATCCTTAAATGTAAGTTGAAACATATATAACTATGTACTATAGTTCAGATAGCAACATATTAGAAGAAAAGCCAAAAAAATATGTTTTCCTAATTTTTTTCTTATAAGCGACTTGCCCTAATCAAAGCTCGATTTTTCATGATCTGGAAGTCGATGAAACACAATCACAACTGATTCTCAAAGAAATGTACCTTGAGATACACAATCAATCGTCATCTATGTAACTTCCAATGGGAACACCCTTAAAGTGAGTTTCAAACTTCTTTTCACGTTTTCTCAAAAGTGCAATACTTAGCATGTGTATGCTTGATGATTTTTAAAAAAAAAAGTACGTGGCCTAGGGCCATGATTTTTTTTGTATTAGATAGCTTATTTAATGCAGATTTAGGATCTGTGCCTAACTCAATACCTGCCATAAGGGCCTTTCTGTGATGGATTGTCACATTTTGACAACGTCGTGACTTAACACAATACAAGAACTTGAACCCAATTTACGAGTTGCAATTTAAAATGGTTTTAGGAAATATTACTATTCCGTTACATTAATCTCTATTACCCGAAGGTTGCCTGGTAGAGATCGCTTTTTAGCGATAAGACCGCTTGTTGTTGCTTAGTTTCTTATTTGATCTTGTTGTATTTAATTAGTTAATGTGCCATTATTATTCGTAGGTCCAAATTTCTGACAGCTAAAATATGAATCAATTAGTTAACGATGGTGTCATTGCACTCATTGCACTGTTGCAGTTTGAATCGGGGCGTAACCTTAAAGAATTGCAAACAAAACGTCAACACATACAAAAACCCGAAATCAATGTTTGACTCGATCGATCATTTCATTCATTACTCTTGTCAGAAGCTGATAGCGTACAATAACCTGTTATATTATGAATTTATGACAAATTTGACAAGTGCGAGTCGGACTCAAGCAATGGCAGTTCCGCAAATTTAATATTTAAGGACTAAGTTTGTATTTATTTATCTCTAACCCATATGTGCCCAACACATTTTTTTCTCTCTATTTTTTGAGGTGACAACATTCTCCTACTTATTTTAATGAGTAGTAGCGTGTTTTCAGCAATGGGTCACAACGACCCTATGGGCATATATGGGCTAAACCATGTTAAATTCACATTTTTATATTTAGACTTATTTTCCTGTACATCAAAAATCGATAGAATTAATAAATGGCTTATACTCTGTGCCTTAAAACCTTTCAATAATTACTTCACACGTGATTAACTTTAAAACAAAACTTTACATGTGCGGAAAGTTTGTAAATTATAATTTGGGTAACCCACATTTCCTTTATAATATAATATCCACTCGGAGTTTGATTAAATCATTCTCCGACAGCAAAATTAACAAACTACTGGCAAACTATGCAAACTTTTTACATTGGGAGAAGCTAAATGAACGAGTTGATGCTTCGTGATTTTAGAGCTAAAATTACTTTAAATTATATAACGTTTCAGACAGAATAATGTCTATTATCAAAACTATAATTATTACTGTAAGTATTCATTAATAGCCACAGATTGATTATTTTTATAAACTTGACTGATAGTGACTTGTGCAGCGTCGGAAATAATAAAAAATTAAGTATTACCGAAGTCCACTCCTCCAATGTAAAATCATTTGGTGGAAACTAATTTGTGTTTTCTTATAGCTGCATTGTACTTCCCTTAATACCCAGATGCCGTAGCCGAATGGCATTTCTGCGACGTGAAACGAAAACGAAACGCCGCGAAAGGTAGTCTTACATTTTATTCTCAAGTAATATTAAGAGTGTTTAAATTTAATCTTAGTCTTATTTCTAAATTTATGTAAATATATGTAGCAAGTAGACTAATGTTTTTAGTTTTTAGTTAAGTTTAGCAAAAAATGTATTTTGATATCCATCTTTAGTACTCAATAATTGTAGATACTGTTAACGTAGGGAAGAGTGGGCCTCCCAACACAGGCAACTCCTTACTTACCGGGCGGCTCCATCCCCTAAATTATGACCATGTGTTTAAAGAAATAAATAATTTTTGTATTTTCTATTTTTTGTATTTTGTCTGGCTCTGTCGCGCCAATACGCAAGAGCGATAGAGATAGATATCTACGAGCGTTTCGTTTTGTGAGCGTTTGTGCCATTCGGCTACGTACTCAGCTTATGCTCTAATCTAACGAGCCAAGTAAAACTCAAGCACACGTGATCCGCGGTCATCGCCTCTCGCATCATTACGTTGCATTGTTGCATGTGCGCTGTTGCACGCATACTCCACTTTGACAGCGATATCACCAAGCAGGTGACTCATGATATCTTCTTATCTTTTAGGGTTCAGTATATTATCAGGAAATGTGGAACCATTACAGGATCACTTTGTTCTCCGTCCGTTCGTCTTGCCCGTCTGCCTGTCTGTGTGTTTGAAGTTCACAAATGATCTGCGGTAACATTCGGATACAATCTGCACCAGTTGGAAAGTCTGCTAGAAACCTTGCTGTCATTAACATTAATATATCAGGAACAATCAAAAATAATGTAACAAGATGATGCTGCTCTCATATCGCGCAAATTTTTTATGCGATATTTGCAATATTGAACTCGTGAGTATTCCAGCAGGCCTAGCACATGATGGCCGCGGGAGTATGTCGCCGCGAGATAGACTACCTGTCCTTATGTCATTAATACAATTAGACAAAGACGTGTCATCTATCTCGCGGCGACATACTCCCGCGGCCATCATGTGCTAGGCCTACTGGCCCCGTAGCCGAATGGCATTTCTCCGACGCCAAACGAAAGCGATACGCCGCTGGCTCTGTCGCGCCAATACGCAAGCGCGATAGAGATAGATATCTACTAGCGCTTCGTTTCGTGAGCGTTTCGTGAGCGATTGTGCCATTCGGCTAGCCACCCTGGTTACCCTTTGGGTTGGAAAGATGGCAGTCGCTTTCGTAAAACTATAGTAGTGCCTACGCCAATCTTGGGAATAGATGTCAAAGCAGACCCCATGCTCCTATGAGCCGTGCCGGGATAACGCAAGGAGAATGATGAGATGTCGTATTGAACTCATGCGATCACGGAATGTATGAAATTTGACGTTTACTTACAAAGTAAATAATATACGAGATTATATTCCAGTACCATCATTTTCACAAGCAGGGTCACTACCCATACCACCAGACAGGTCGTAAGTTAGTAATTATTATTTTTGTTTAAACTACCTATTTTTTTTATGTTTCCCGTCCTCGCTTTTGCCATAACATGTACTACGTAGGAAGTTGCAATGCCATATCAGATAACCAGTGGCCCGTATCTTTTACCTCTAGACATTAACTGCGATAATCCTACAGATTCTTCTATTTTTAAAATGTGAGTCAAACCTTCAAGGGTATCAAGTAATGCAGTAGTAGGAAAGAATAACAAAATACAAGATAAAAAACCTGCTATACTTACTTTTGGGTACAATGAAGTATCAAACTTATGTCACAGATTTCGTAATACCGCAGATACACCATTCGCTTCAGTTAGGTTGTATGCTGTCATGGATTAGATTCCGGTTTGCAGCCTTGCAGGAAATTAGTGACATGCTAATTATCAAAACCTACTGCCATTTCACCATGAAACTTAGAGAACTAAATAAGAGAGTCATTTTACCAAATCCTACCTAGCATGCGTGTAGTCCATGTTTGTAGGTGGCAAATTAAGGAAAGGCACAGTATAATAAAGAGTACTATCGTACAGTATGGCCACTCTCGCTCCCCGCTGAAAGTGCCGCCCACCCCCTCTCGGTTACCTCACAGTAACCGCCTGTCAAAAACGCGAACAGTCGACCTGTCATATTTCACTCATACAAGCATAGTACGCGTTCACCTACACGAGCTTAGACTGTGTGCTAGGAACGCGCCTTTTTCATATATTTAATCGCCAGTGTCCGAGGTGTGGGAAAGGTCTTGTTAACACCAGAAAATTGCATGTTTGCATAGTTTAAGTAGCATAAAACCAGCGTGACTCAGGGGACCGTAACCATAGCAATAAGAGGCAAGAAAAACTTGATTCACCCATCTACTAAATTTTATCCAAATGCGAAAGAAAACTAGAACATAATAAAAGCTTAAGAGACTGAAGTCTCGTCTAACGTTATTTAATCTACATCAAAGTCCATAAAGCCGCGAACGTCCTCAGTTATAAATCTGGCATAAAAAGATGACTATCGCAACCTCACTACGTGTCTAGAGGCATAGACTAGCGGCCTGATTCAAACTCTAATTTACAACACATATTAGTGTCAACTTACAGAGAAATAATACTAAACTATTGATTTTATTGACATCAAAGACATATCTTATCACACATATAGCTTATCACACAAATAAATGCCCTTACCGGGATGCGAACCCAGGACCGCGGCTCAGCAGACAGGGCCACTACCGACTGCGCCAGACCGGCCGTCAAACGAATAGAATATACATGTCTGGAATATTATATGTATGATATACAGCGCGTAAACGTAATAAGGGCGATAAATGAAACCAGGCGTATAATTCAATATTGTTATCATTAATTAAGAGGTGTTTTTGATTTACCCTTAATTTTCACCCCATAATGAATTTTTGAAAAAAATCTCAGCAGCAATGTACTGTAAACGTGGTTGCGATGACAATCAATGACAACTGTCAACGAGCGTTTAACGGGAGTGTGTTTGCATTACGTTGCGGGCCGAATTAATTTGTATGGATAAAAAAATATTTCGATTTTAAGTAAAAGTTATCTAATTACATTTTATACGTCCTATACTCACCACCGTTAAGAGGTTCGCCCGTATTAGGTTTACACCCTGTATAATATACTTGACTTATTGGATACATACTAGTTATGTATTCTGTAGAATGAGTTTATAAGACTTGTGCTAACTCTAACAATTGCTACGTAGCAATTCTGAGCCGAAACGACCCGAGTTCGCCCGCAGTTTTTGACCACTGCTCTGCATCTGCTTCTAGAAGTAGATACGATATTGGATCGGATACATGTCAGTATTCTCAGTAAGTCAAAAAAAAAACATCACTTCTGACACTGTCTCTGATATATTCTATCCATATCGCATCCAGAGCTAATATTTGACGTATATCCAAGTTCGAACCAGGCCGTTCATCGTGTGATATGATAATGACGTCACGTCACGTCATCGAACCTCTTTAATCTCCCGGAGCAAATTGCTTTCGGATGCTGATCGATATTCTGGCGCGATTAGATATTCGCACAGTCATTTTCTATTGTAGATCATAGGCAAAAACGACTCAATGGTTTTTATAAAATATTTACACTTAATATTGAGAGGAAAAGGGACAGGAACTTCTCCACGCATAGTTAGTGTCATGAGAGCAAAACTACATTTGTGTGAATGGGAGCTTTCGAACGGATCCTTCTCGTCCTAAAAAGTCTTCATTTTATACCCAAAGGTACTTAAATCTAAACCCCCTTATTCATAAACGTACACTAAAGTTATCAAGCCGATAAAGTTCGTGTGTCCCTTTCTATCACACCAGTACGTCGGAAAGGAACAAACGAACTTTATCTAACCTAACCACAAAATTAAAATTTTGAAAAAAACCCCGATTGCGACATAGTAGACCGATTTTCATGAAACATGGCTAAGAACACTTCCGACTAACTCAGCTTTCAGACAAAAAAAAACTAAATCTACCTCTAAATCGGTTCATCCGTTCGGGAGCTATGATGCCACAGACAGACACACACACAGACAGACAAACAGACAGACAGACACGTCAAACTTATGATGGGGTGTTAAAAAGCAGCTATTTTGACAGTTCTCATATTTTATGTTGAATGCCATTATGACAAGTAGTTACCTACAAAATTACAAATTTTAACATGTAATGCAACATTTTGCACTCGAGGAAATCGGATACAATATAAAGATTCCAATAATCAAATAAAAGCAAAAGCGTATATTCTAACAGTTAGGTATTCGAAATGACCAAATCGTATATTTATGATAAAAAACCTGCGAAACTCGTCGAACAGATAAAGAACCGTTGAATAAATACCGACCGTTCCCAGACTTCAACCTTTTCCTGGGCCCATTTGCTCTTTTACCGCTAAAATAACAAAAGTGGACCCTTAGTACATAGGACCTTAAGTACTTACCTACCTACCTACTTGAGTAAAGCTTAGGATTTAAAGTTTGAGCGAACTCTATTATCTATATATTTTTTCTCTTTCCTGTGAAAATTGTGACAAAGGGTGTATATAAAAATCTAAATTTTGTGTAATGATCTCTTTCAAAGTATACCTATGTATACACCGTGTTTTTTTTTTGTTTTCCGTTAAATTCGACACGTCTTAGGTTTATTATCAGGAACCACTCTGTATATCACTTTTAGTTAAATTGGCAAAATAAATTTTTCATCGTTTTCATACAAAATAAATTAATTTATTAGTGGGAGAGACCCTTAAGAATAACATTCAAGTTAGTGTCAAGTGATTGACGGTACATGCCAAGACAAATAACATTAGGAATTGGTAAAGGCTGTCACACACACGTGTTCAGTAATTTTCTTAATTTTTTTAATAACTCGATTAACCGGATGAGTTAAGACACTAGTTTCTTAGAGAAATTAATTGCATTTGATCTAAAGAACCTTCCCTTAAAGTTAAGGGAATTCAATAAAAACAGGGTGTATATTTGCCAAGGTTTTCGGATAAAACTATCTATCGGATACTTACTACATTCGTTTAGCGACTTATCGATATAAAAAAGGTGTATCTAAATACAAAATAAAAAAATAGAACCAGCCAACTCTAATACATTACATTACGTGAACAACTGTCAATAAAAAAATTAGACAGACAACTACATTGGTGCGTCATTGTTTTGTTTGTTTTACTATGACAGCAGATTGTTCCATCAAATTTTATTAAAAAAAATACCTTTAGATATCTTACAAATCCATTAAGTAGGTAACAAAACGAACTTGAAAACTATAAATAAATTGCCTAGATAACGCTATAACTAATACCCATTCATTTGTATCAGATTACAATCGGATTCCAAGACAGATAGGAGTCTGTATACAGCCAGTGTTCTGTCAAGATGAGTATATTATTGTCATCGCGTGTGACGAGTTAATTATATAAGTATTACGTGCGTGGGAGTATGTCGCGTTTTATATATAAAAACATATTAATTTTTAATTTCGAGACTATTATTTTTATTTATATGTATAATTTCACTTTGTGTGCACTCATGCTATCAATATTAGCGAACGAAACGCAATTCAATATAAACTGCTACTCAGGAATCTTGTCCAAATATAAACAACTAGCTTTTGCCAGCGGCTTCGCTCGCGTTAGAAAGAGACGAAAAGTAGCCTATCTTCTATTCACTTTCATCCCGTCAACTATCTCCACTTAAAAAATCACAACAATTCACCGCTCCGTTTTGCCGTGAAGGACGGACAAACAAACAGACACACACACTTTCCCATTTATAATATTAGTATGGATATCTCTACAATCTACTTTCAAATTGGTGTAGAGGTAATCAAGACAAGTAAGCCGCGAAAACTGAAGACCCGAGTTTGATCCCTGACTACTACGCAACTTCAAGACTTGACAGTTTTATCTATGGTGTCCATACACTAAAGAAAAAGCTCCATCCATCCATAAGTTATAAACTGATTTGTTTTATCATAGCGTTAATAACAACTTATAAGCAAACAGGTTATCTCTAGGTCCATGGGGTCCCAGCGCGAACAAGTTGTTCACAGAAATCGCGAAGCGTCTGGTTGAGGTAACTGGTGACCGAAGAGCTGGCGACTTCCTCGCACAATGTATCAGCATTGCGATACAGCGAGGTAATGTCGCCAGTATCCTTGGTAAGTAAGTAAGTAAGTAAGTAAATATTCTTTATTGCACCACAAGGATAACAGATTACAAATAGCAGACATTAAACATAGGTAGCAACAGGTACAATGCCTCAAGGGCCTATTTTAGACTTTAGCTAGCTTTTAAGTTTAGTCTTAGTTTCTTATATAATTATGTAAATATGTTCATGTAAATAAAGAGTTTAAACCAGCAAACATTGTGTTATGTCTACTTCAATGTTTAAGAAGCCATGGATATAGGCGTTCCTCCATTCCAGTTTCATGTTAAAACAGAAGCAGCAAAAACTCGAAGCACTATGTTACCTGCAGTCCAGCCTGACAGCTTCCGCTGGATTTACATAAGTAGGCGAGAATGTAGGCCACGGCGCGGCTGCTACAGGCTACAGTGGGTACCTACTACCTACTTTCCTCTATCATGCCTAGGTAAAAACAGAGAGGATCGAGCATATAGAGAATTACTGTCAAAGTAAAATGTGTCACAGTGCCATCTCTCGACACAGACTTAAAACTTTTAAACCTCAGTTTTGACATCAGCATATCTTAATTTCCCGGAAGCATACATCATAATATTCATAATCTGACAATGGATCCCATTTTACAGCCATTAAAAATAACCTAACAGCACATAATTCATAGACTCTCATATCATAAATGTTTATTAACAGCTTTGACCAATGTTGAGGTCACTGACCCCCTGGCCTTGCTTGGCGGATGTTCGGAAACACGAGATATTGCCATTAAATTAGACTTTCTTTTTGCAAACCCTTTTATTTGGGATTCCCGGGTGACATTTTGTATCTTTTTGTGAATCGGCTCTCGAGAATGTAAGCTTTTCCTTAATTAAATTATATAGGCACGTAAGTAAATTCCAGAATTGACGGTCGAATATGATTGAATGGTGTAAATTTACATATATATAGCTCATAATTATTCCGTTACAGCTACATAGGTAGGTAGGTAGGTATGCTTGTGAGAATCGGTCCAATATTTCTTAATAGTACAACGCAATTTAGAAAACGGGTGGTGAAAACAGTCATAGGGTGCCCGCAAACTGCAAGTTTTATAGAACTGCACGCTAACTGTAGCAGTTGAGTTGCAGTTGCAGCCCATCTGTATCGGGTCATAGCGAGTACTGGGGTATATCCAACGTGATGATGATCGCGGAAAAGCGATAGAGAGAGCTGCGATAACGATATTAGCGTAATCGACCGTAACATTAAAAATTACCCAGCAGGGCTATTATGCTTCCTATTTTATCATCAACGTGGATCTGTCGCTCTCACGCTGACATATTTGCAAACATTGATCCACATAGATAAGTGATAATATTGCAAGCATCATTGGCCTGCTGGGTACAGTACTCGGTCTCAATAAGTTTTTTTTCGCCATATTACCTACCTACACAGAGTTAAGATGCAAAAATATGGCGAGGGAACGTGGGGTAAGTAGTGCATTTAAACTAAAAACTATGCAAACTTTTTCACAAAGTTCAGAACAATCTGCAAAATATGCAGTCGAGTTGAAAGAACCCATTAACTCAACGAATTTTAATAAGTTACTAAAAGCATGTTAGATATCAATTTACACTCATATATCATAACAGAACAAACTGAATACATTTAAGAGTGAATTAATCACAGAAAAGACGGAATAAAGTAAAAAATCATGAAGATAGAGTAAATAAAGACGGTGTGAGTCACAGGTCAGCGCCTTCGTGCAACCTGTTATTGGATGTGTACACAGTGCGGCTACATTTTGAAGTTCACAAAGTTATCAAATATTCGTGTATAGAGATTCTATTGCTAGTTTTACCTCGATGACCTGCAATGGCGTCATATACTTTTGATCCTACAAGGAATTATATATTTTATTTAACAATATGTATGTCAAACTTCAAACCACTTGCCTGGGTAGCCGATACCCATAACACAAACCTTCTTGAGCTTGTTTTATGAATGCATTTTGGCAATACAGTGGCTATGCAAGTTGCTGTTAGGAAAATGAAGTATGCACTAGCCCTGCCAACTGAAACAGTTTAATTAAAATATCGTGAAAATTGTATTTATGAAACCTACAAAGGTAAACCATTTACGAATATGCTTAAACTAAGAACATTTAAATGAACAGTCATCTTTTTTATCCTAAACAGAATATAATTGTTTCCCGTATTTGGTATTACCTAACCTACTCTAATAAATTGGAAAAATTCCCACACTCGCTATAAATTATGATGCGATTGTTTATATTGTTTTAAATGGAACAAAAAATAGGTTATCGACTGTTCAGACCCTTTTTATCATTTAGTGTTTTAATTTATTAAAGCTACGTCAGACGTCGAGTGTCAAATATCATAAAATTATTATCTAATTAACATAATCAGCACGTTAAGAGAGTAATAAAATAATGTCAAAAAAATAAAAAAATGATACGAAATAGTTTGAAATTATTTTTCTAGTTTCATAATAGATTTCTCCGCCCTACCGCACTTCGTTCTCCTGAATTCTGAGGGTCTTGACCATGGTAAAAATTATTCATTCACAGATTACTAGACTAGCCTTTTTGATCCCTTGAGCCTTCTAAGAAGCGATTTGCTAACCTTTTTTTTCTGGAAGGGAAAAATGCGGTTACGCATACCACTCGGGTACGGGGATGAACCCGAGTGATTATGTGGGACTCCTTTACCCAAGTTTACCCACTAAACGACCCCCCCGTCTTACACCTCGGTGCTGTATTGGAGGACATGGGAAATACAGCTGTACGCTACGATGCCCCCCAGCAAACGGCTGTCAAGCCCCAACATTAGACAGATAGATTATCCGCCAGGAAAGGGGCATCGAAGAATACCCTCACCATGAGGACCTTCATTCTATCAGGTGACAGTCGTCCCCGTGACTGCCACCCAGAGGTCCTCGTAAAGGCGAAGCGATTTGCTAACCTGATCGAACCCACGCGTTGGACAGTAGCACTCCTACTGAACCAGTGAGCAAAAATTTTCTTAGTCTAATCAAAGTCAAAAGCCTGGCGATGCGGCAAATTGCTTTTGAAAGAAGTCAAATTGAATATATTCAGATGAAAACTAAAACAGTCAATAAATAAATTATCTACTCCAGGTTCGACCGAAAATTTGTCACTTAGCAATACGCGCATGGACCAATAGTGTGGTCTTGAAATACATGAGATTGCTAGTGTTCTAGAGTTCAAGTTTAAACTGGTGTCCGTAAGGCGATTGGCCGAGAGACGGTCAGTCGTGTCCCCTGTTAATTTACCTTTATCAACCCTCACGATTTGCATAATTCGCTTTTGCTTTATCGCCGCTTAGGAAAGTTAATTATGAACGTGTCCCAAGAGATTTATGTTTGCATATTATCAGTTATTTTGTTAAATTTGTTCTAAAAATATACACTGTAACTATAAATAACATCCGATTTCAAATAATTTAATTTGAATCGCAATCAATGCGAAGGTATGAAATGTGTTCCCGCCATTTAAAGTCCCTGACCTGACAAATGTAACCTCGGTCTCTTTAATTTCTTTCTTTACTCTAACTTTATTCACCCAATAGGATATTACTCGTCAGGCGTTGAAAGTCGGACCAGTGGAAGGCCATCGTAGTCTTCTACGATACCCACATGCGTTGGTTCAGCAATATCAAGAAGGGCACACGCCGCACACGCGTTGGGCTCAAGGGATCCTTTAGAAAGGCAAAAGGCCTGAGTGGAGGGCACTGCAACGTGCAGTCACAACCCTCGTTTCGACGAAGTATTAGAAATAGTAGGTAGGATATTACTAAACCGATGCGCGATTATCATACTGTCTTCACTGTCCATCAGCTGTGAGATGTGACTAGAGACAAGTTGGCATCCTTAGCTTATTTTTTCCCGAAGCAATCACTTTTGAGAAATCGGTTTTTTGCTTCTGCCTAAACATTATCAAAGACATATATAACTCCGTATAGACAGATACAGTCTAAGAAAAAAACGTACCTCAGTACCATACAGAAAAAGCTAGGTTCCGTGGCCTAGATGGCATTACACCTTTGGGGTACGCTCAGCTAGATGGCGCTAATATTGATATTTGACATTTTAACACATATCAAGCTAAGAATATGTGCCAAATTGCCAAAACTGAGGTTCAAAAGTTTTAAGCTTATGTCGAGAGATGGCAATCTATGCACTGTGATTACACATTTTACTTCGACAGTAACTCTCTATAATACTCGATCCTCTTTGACATTATCTTTGATCAATGATCACGTTGTAGGGTCAAATGGTTATTAACACGAGTGATACCTACGTAAACATCTAACGGTACCACTACTTAACAAAAAAACTAATAAATTAGTGTTACCGGATTCGTTACAAACTGTCCCATTAATCATTGAAATACCTAAAGATTACATTTTGTAGTTTAAAATTGCGTGAATATGGATTTTAAGTGGAAATGCGTGTTTGACTTACGAACCGGCTGAGTCATTGGACACGAACGGAGCCTCTACCATTTTTTGAAGTTTTTTAATACGTTACTCGATGGAGAAATTGTATATAGAAAGTGAATAATGCTATCAAACGGTTACTTTTTTTTTAATTATTATTATAGTTAAATGGGCTTACTCTTGGCCACAGACTAGCCAAAGGCAAAGACGTGGCCTACGATGGAGTGAGCTCGCCCAGAAGATGCCTGTTCACTCTTGATTTGAAGGTTGCCGGGTTATATGAGCTCGGAAATATAGCCGCCGGCAAGGAATTCCACTCCTACTATCTAGAATGAAAAAATAATACCGGTAAACCGGATCGAATAATGTGAAAAACGCTCTAACAGGAACGGAAAATATATAACAATTTTAGGAAGGATTCTATTCAATTCAATTAAAAAACTTTAATGTCAAAAACAACACGTCAAAAATTTTATAGGCAAATGTCATAGATGCCGCCTTTGATATATCGTCACTACTTTTAAAAAAACTTGTATCTTCGTCTGTCAATGAAAAGAAAATTGTAGTAAGTATGTATGGAATGCATATAGACTTACTGCGTTCTAACTTTGAGGAACAGCGTGAGATACGAGATTTTTTTAAAGTAGTGACGATATGTATCATATATATGTATGATGTCGGTTGTACATCCGATATCGAATCTGATGATGTGAAGTCGAACTTACACTATCATGGTAGGGGCTCAGGCCCGAAATAACGTGGGTGATACTTATTTATCGCCGTCAGACTGCAGGTGATGGCATTCGTCGCCGAACCTTCTTGCTCGCTTTAAATTATTAGCCACATACTCGTACAGTACGACCATGTATATAAATACGAGAGTGATTTACGAAATTTTACTAACAAGATCGACACGTCAGTGGCCATTGACGGCAACGAAGTTGACAACCGTCTCATAATCGAGTGGAACATAATAATTATCATGCAATTTACTAAGCCCCACACGCCAAGCGATCCGATCCTGAGGCCTTTGAAAAACGTGAGGTCTTTAAAAAGAGGTAGTACTTTGTCACAGTTTTTACCTTACTTTCTATATCAAGACACTGTATGAGAATCTTACAAAAACCACTGGTATGTCCAGTATAGGTATAGTCAACCAATTGAAACCCTAGGCCTCTGTAGAACTATGTCATAGTGACGTTATAAATCAGATTGTAAGAAATCTCTTTCTGCTTGTCATTTTGACATGGTTCTAGAGTGGCCTAAGGTTGCAATTGGTTGACTGTACGTCGTCTTCAAAATATTTTTTGATTAGCTTCAGATTAGCCACGCTACAAATAAATAACGTTTGCCCGCAATAGGTACTAACCATAAACACCCATAGCTAAATCGAATCAAAATCTCAAAATGTATTTTTGTAGAAATAGACTCTCAACGGTTAGTTCAAAAAGAACCTAGAATAATTATCCAATCTTCATAAAAGATTAGCACCTACGCAGCATGATTCAGACAACACCAATTATCTTTTAACAATAAAATCCACTGCTTTTATTGCTTAATCACACTAATGACTGATTGAAATGCTTTTTCCGTTACTTAGCCATATTTTAATATTTTTGACTCCTACTTCTAATTGCTACAATCAATAATTATTATTTTTACATTACGTTTACCTATCCTTAAAATGTTTACTACGTCGCTTGGAAAGAAGCATATGTCTCACATGATCGCAAGCAGTTACTGTAACCTAAGGATGTCTGCAATTTCAAAGGTTACATGAGTGACTTTGGCCCTTTAAAAACCTGTACCCTTTTTTGAAGAAGCCCATTCGCTACCCTCTCGAGAAAACCAGTACATCCAAAACTGTACGGTACTTAAAACTGGAGCAGCACTGTTGCCTTGAAAAGCAATCTGGGTCACCTTTTCAAGTTCTTAAGGAAGTAAATTAAGGTTTTCCCTTTACCGTAAAATTCCACAAAAAAGGAAAAACGTGCCCTAAAGAGATTACGAGTGTTTGTCCACAACGGTAGCCGTTGGCAAACATGTGTTAAGATCAACATCAATAAGACCTCGAGAAAACACCTGGTTTCAATCTTTAGAGTGATTCAACGCATGCATGAATTTATTGACTATAAAATGCATGGTGAAGTTAGATAAATACTTGCACTTCAATGCAGAGATCTGCCGTTGCACCAAGATGCAAGCCGTAGCTTTTGTCATCACCAAATTGGGAGGGACATGTTGCTAGGTAAAGTGCAGGTGGACTAAAATTTTAACCGAATGGTGGCCGCTTTCGGATGTCAGAAGGTTCTGGCAACCGTTGGCTCGTTGGATGGGCGGCATTCGGAAAATTGCGGCTTAATTCTGAAGACCCTCCCGCCGCTATACCTTGGGCGGCAGTGATCGCTTACCATCAGGCGTTCACGACCACCATCTGTCTATTCGTTTGTCTCCTATTTCAATTCAATTCAATTCAATTCAAAATATCTTTATTCATGTAGGCCTAGTTACAAGCTCTTATGAATAGTTCATTACATATATATTATGATCTTAATCTAACCTAATTATCAGAGCAATTTATTGTTGTAAATTATTGTTCATAATAATATTGAGTCTATAATATACAATTTCATATAAAAATAATCGTTAAACAAAAAATATATAATTAGGTATATGTATATATAAAAATACATGTCTAGAATATTTCTAGGAAAAATCCAATGTCCAAAAAAATACAATATTAATTTCATCAACAATAATAATAATAAAAAAACGTAAAAATAAGAAACCATTTCGAATAACAATTAATCCCACGTTGTTTTATCATTCATGTAGTCTTGTGTTGTATAATAAGCTTTGGAAATGAGTACACGCTTTACATGATTCTTAAATTTATTAATTGACAAGTCAGTAATATGATTCGGAAGTTTATTATAAAATCGAACACAATTACCCATGAATGATTTTTTAATTTTACAGAGCCGTGTGAAGGGCACCGCGAGTTTATGTTTATTTCTAGTATTTATATTATGTACATCACAGTTTTTCTTAAAATTACAAATGTTTTTATGTACATACATAATATTCTCATAAATATATTGACAATGCACTGTCATTATATTAATGTCCTTAAATTTATCTCTAAGTGAGTCTCTATGGTTCATTTTATATATTGCTCGAATAGCCCTCTTCTGCAGAATAAATATGGTATTTATCTCTGAAGCACTGCCCCAAAGTAAAATACCATATGACATAATGCTGTGAAAGTAACTAAAATAAACTAATCGAGCTGTTTTCACGTCTGTTAACTGACGGATCTTGCTCACTGCAAAAGCTGCAGAACTAAGTCTATTCGAGAGGTTAACAATATGGGGACCCCACTGAAGTTTAGAATCTAAAGTTATACCAAGAAAAACTGTACTATCTACCAGTTCTAATTCCTCATCCTTCACAACGACACTTGTTTGCTCATTCCTTACGTTACTATTAGTGACAAACTTAATACATTTAGTCTTTTTTTCATTTAATAATAAATTATTAGCATTGAACCAGTTCACTACTTTAGAGATAGCATTGTTTACATCACTGTGAGCTTGTTGCTGTCGTTTGAGTTTGAAAATAAGTGAGGTGTCGTCTGCAAACAATACTATATCATGGTGGGTCTTTACAAGGAATGGCAAGTCATTTATGTAGATAAGGAACAGGAAAGGCCCCAATATTGATCCCTGTGGTACACCCATAGAGACCAATGACCCAGTTGATCTCTGTCCATTGACATCTACCCTTTGTATTCTACCATTTAAGTAGGACTTGAGTAAATCTAGTGCTGATCCTCTGACTCCATAATAATGTAGTTTCCTGATCAATGTTTCATGACAAACACAGTCGAAGGCCTTAGATAAATCACAAAAGATACCTAAAGCATCTTGTGACTCCTCCCAGGCATCGAAAATATGCTTAATTAGCTCAACACCAGCATCGGTTGTCGAGCGACCCCGTGTGAAGCCAAATTGCTTATTATGCATTAAATTATTAACGTTAAAATGTCGTACTAATTGAGAAAGAACTAATTTTTCAAATATTTTACTGAAAGTTGGCAGCACAGATATTGGTCTAAAGTTAGTGGGGTCAGAGTGGCTGCCGGATTTAAATAAAGGAGTTATTTTGCTATGTTTCATTAGATCAGGAAACTCGCCGCAGTCAACACTGTTGTTGAATATAACTGCTAAGTCAGGCGCTACAATCTCAACTAAGGATTTTACGGCATGGACGGAGACCCCCCAGAGGTCACTAGTTTTTTTGACATTAATTGATTTAAATGCCTTTACTATATCTGAGGTACAAACATGTTCAAAATAAAGGTCTCTACAACACTCAGGAACGTTTTCCTCTAATAATGTGACGGCAGATAAGGGTGATGAATTTAAACCCTTAGTTGTGAATGCTGGTATCTCGGTGAAAAATTTTTCGAACTCTGTTGCTACTTCAAAATTGGAATCTATAATTTTGTTATCAATATTCAGTTTAATATCTTTTACTGCGTGTTTCGAGCGACCAGTTTCCACATTAATTACTTTCCACGTTGCTTTAATAATGTCAGAGCTATTTTTTATTTTATTACTAAGATAATTTCGCTTAGCGATATGACAATCTATCTTGAACTTCTTCGAATATTGCTTAACATGTTCTTTAAATTCATCACTCGTATTAAACCGCCGTTCTTCATACAAGGCATACAATGCACGTCTTCGTTGATGTAACTCTGCAGTAGCCCACTCACTAAAAACTGATGCACCACTAACTACGACCGATTTTGAAGTAAATATTGCATTATAATGTTGCAGAAAAGTGTGAAAGAATGAATTATACATACTATTAGGACTCATATCGGAAGACAGGGAGGGTAGCGCCTGAACCAAACTTTGCTTCATTCGTTCCACGCGGTCGGAGGTTACTGGTACAAAAGTTATTTGTTTTCTCAAAGTATTTTTCCTTAATGTCTCAAATACTATCAATTGGCCTAAATGGTCTGATTCTAAGTTGCTAATTACATCTTTAGTAGTAGGAAAAATATCAGTGAAAATATTATCTATACAGGTGGCACTAGTGGCAGTCACTCTAGTAGGCTCCATAAAAATATGATTGAGATTACATGATTTGAAAAGATTCAACAATCTGATACTTATTGTTGAATTTTCCAAGATATTTACATTAAAGTCGCCGCATATAAGTATTTTTTTACTAGAAGATGATATTTTAAGTAGCACAGATTCCATAATTTTTTCAAAAGTTTCAAAATTACTTAATGGCGGCCTATACACACAGACAACAATAAATTGCTCCAATTCTACAGCACTTAGTTCTATAGTCCGTTCAACAGACATGGAAACAATATCCTTACGTTCCTTAAATTTTAACTGGCTATTTATTATAATTAACGACCCACCATGTATGGAACTATGTCTGGTGAACGAACTTGCCACCTGGTGATTATTAAATTGAGGCATTAATTCATTGTTTTTTAACCAGTGTTCAGTAATACATAAAATGTCTACATAAAATTCGTTCATGAATAGTTCAATTTGTAAATCTTTTCCTCTAATACATTGAATATTTTGATGCACCAGGTGGATATACTTTCCTTGCTCACAGTATTGATTCTTATAGTTACTTAAAATTAAATTGCCAGAGACAGAATCTTTTGTCTTAGAAGCTAGTTTAAATCATTGGTTATGACTGGAACCAATTCCAAGTTCATACTTTGCTGCTCAATAGGAGCAGAGTTGTCTGCCAAATTCTTGGCAGAAATGTCAAATAAATAGGATAGCGATAAAGCTATTTGTCTTTTATAATAATTTGAAAGGTAACATTTACCTTTAGTCAAAAACACCATAGGCATATGATATTTACTAACAAATTTGTTAGTGTCAATTATGCTAACCTTACTACTATATGTACAAAGATTATATAAAGCTACATTCAACTTATGTCTAGTGTTATTTTCTTTTTTTTCTGCCTCTGACATCTTTCATAAAAAAACAAAACGTTTTTGGAGCTAATGCTAAACCAGAACCAGTCGGTGCTCGCCGATTGTCTTGATTTCGGGTGTAATCTAATTTACGAGTATGTATTATATAAGACGTAGGAACACTAGGAACCTTGTATAATTTGAGAGGCATGAAATATTTGAAGGTCAACCTTGTCCAAGGTATGTTTTAGCAGTTCGTCTTCAAGCTCATGCTTTTAAAGTTTTTAACCAGTATGTTTAGATACATATATTGAGAAAGTAATATTACCCAAAAACACTCGTAACTTAGTCGATATTCGTGAAAGCCATGTTTTATTATTCAGATATCAATCCACTCAGGCCCAGATAAACAGTAAATCGAATTATGTGTTTCATTACCGATTCGTCTTTGCTTTTTTAGGCTGTTTCGAAATCGACAAATGACAATTTGTCATAGCGATAACGCTTAACATGTGTTTGTTTGACCTCTGTGTGTAAGAGTTTAAATGGACACTAACTTTTGTTGTACTGTCGGTCTTTAGTAATTTTAAAGTCAACAAACAAATTTAATTTAATTTAAAATAACTTAAAAGTTAAAAGTTAAGGAACCGGGTCGGGAACACCACGCTGCGCTCTAAGACTCAAATAATAGACGTAACTCTAAAAGCGGCTAAGCTAAAATGGGATTGGGCTGGCCATGTCTGCCGAATGCCGGACGACTTGTGGGCCAAGATAACCACGGAATGGGAGCCCCACGAGTCAAACCGGGGATCCGGCAGACCACGTCGGCGATGGCGGGATAACTTGGACTCCTTTTTGAAAGATTGGCCAGATGTTGCTACAAACAGGGATGAGTGGAAAAAGAAGGGGGAGGCCTTTGCTCAGCAGTGGGACACATTAGGCTCTAAATAATAATAATAATAAATAATAACTTAAATTTATAATAATTAATAATATTAGAAAGATACTATATACAATGCAAGTTGAACTGAAAACTAAGATACCATCAGTACCTGTTTTAATACAATAACGGGTATTAAGACTCTCAAGACTTCATAAAAAGAACATAAGAATGACCGGCATCACCTATTGGGGAATTCAGTGTGCGCAGCCGAATGCACAAACGCTCACAATAATATTTCTTTCGTAGCTATATATCTTTCTCTGTCGCTCTTGCGTATTGGCGCGACAGAGCCAGACTACATATCTGCGGCGTTTCGGTGGCGTTTCGCGTCGCAGAAATTCCATTCGGCTATAGGGCCCTCTTAGCCACCATTTTTCAACGTAACTACTTTTGGGAAAAAGCAAAAAACTTGTGAGTCAAACCCATGTGTCCAACCATCACTGATACAATCAAATACATTATTTAGGGACAAATTACAACCAAAGCTTACATCCTAATATGTACCTAAATACAATGACCATTTCCAATCGAACGAAACGGATCAGATTGTTGAAAAAAAACCACGCGAATGAATCACTTTGTCGAACAAACATTTCCAAATGCAGGATCTCTCTCGTTCATCATTACATTATGATAATAAAATGAATTATGATTTTACTTTTATTTCCATATTGGTATGAACGACTTGTGCGGGTTGAGCATTTGTCATTTTTAAACCAGCAGTAATGGAATCCGACTCGAGTCAAACTTATTGATAACAATAAATTAGTTTTAATCTAATTTTACGGTTTAACGCACTTATTTTTGTCTTCATCTGTAAGCACTCTGTATATGAGTGCGGTCATGTTAAAATAATTTTATAATTATAATATTTAGGTATGCATTGAAATAATAACCCTATAAGGAAAATTAAGACGTAAAATTGTAAAGTCAAAAATGTTTGGTTGATATTCAAAATCACATCAGTTTTAATAGAGCATGGTTGGCATGGTCAGAATCAGAATCAAAATATTTATTCGTAATAAACTTAAAAACTACACGTTATGCAAAAATGTACGACTAAAACTATAAATGTATGATTGGTAAGTTTAACACGAAATGGTCCCTCAGCGTAATGCTGTCCCGGAAGTCAGCGCTGATCTTCCGACGAGACCATTTGTGAGACCAGACAGTAAGATGTACGCATCCTTACTGAAGGCACCATTTTGTCTATTGTCTATGGGATACTTTGACATTGGCATGGTGGATGGAAGACGCCCAAGTTGGGCGTCTTCCATCCACCATGCCAATGACTAGGGCCTGCTCCCGGTTCTCTCAGTACCGGGAATTTCCCGGTGCCCCCGGTACCGGGAGAACCGGTACTGAAATAATTTCCCGGTTCTTTCCCGGTTCTATGTTAAATAATCAAGATGCGAGTTTTTTCAGAGCTGTGTTGTGTATACTTTGTCAAACAAGTCTGTCAGTAAATAAGAACAAAGAAAACTATATGCATCCTTTTCTTTAGGGTGCTATAGAAAAGGATACCTATAGTTTTCTTTGTTCTTATTTACTGACATACTTGTTTGACAGAGTAGGTATAGGTATTACCAAATATAGCAGGAGATTATATGTTTCTAACTGTGATGTAGATATGATCGCGTGATTCGTGTGCTTGTGTGTGTATAAATTTTTTTATATTTATTTTTGAGTCGTCGGCAACCCGAACCCTCCTTAGAACTTGTGTACTCCATTTTGCTGTATACTTAACACAGCAAAAGGGAATGTACAAGTTTCTAATGGGGTGGCAACGCGCATGTGACACTGTTTGAGTTGCAGGCGTCCATAGGTTACGGTGACCGCTTTACATCAGGCGGGCCGTATTCTTTTTTGCCATCGACGTAGTATAAAAAAAATTAAAGTAAAACATTTATACCAATGCATTTAAACATTTATGCTACTTTGTTAAATGCTGATATAGCAATAAAGTTTGCAATAAATAAACTTTTTAACGAAAAATAAAACCGCCTTCAAAAATAGGCGCGTTAGAAAACACGGAAAGTTACTTACATAATGGTTTATTTGTATTTATTTGTTCAATAAACAAATTAGTAATAAAGTCATACATAGATGGAGGAACCGGTTAGAACCGGGAATCCCGGTACTGGTACCGCTCGGTACCGGGAAATTAAATTCTCAGTACCGGCCCCGGTACTGCAGGCCCTACGCCCAACCCACCAACCCGCTGGGTGGACAGTATTAAGTCCTGCCAGGGATTATTATTAATTAGGAGTGCAGAAACCGTATGAAATGGAAAGGAGAGCTTTGGTGCACTGCACATAATGAAACCTCACGTGGTCGCGATCCTTAGCCATAAGGAACCGCGGAAGAAAAGGTAATGGATAGGAGCAAATTAAATATGACCTTTTTATGATTATACAATGATTTTGAACAAGTTTCCTAATAACCCACTAACAAAAACAGGTATGCAGGGTAAAGCCAATTATTCTACCGCATTTTCAAAGTTACGAATTTCATTATTCATCAATATCTCGGAAAATTCGTATTAAACTCTTCCCCTAAACTCAATAAGCAAAAAATAATCCGGTTTTTATGTTTTGCGAGACTCCTCAAGTGCTTTTGTAAAGCTCTCTGCATGCTCCAGTGATTTTTCGTAATATATTTTCCATCATATCAACATTATTCTTTTATGGTCTTATTTTCTTGTGCAGACTCTTTAGTTTGGAGTTTCGAGTTTTACTTTGTAGGTTAGCTTATCGGCTAATTTTATACCTTTAAACGAGCAATTCTTGTATATTTATTTATTTATTTATACCGATGATCTCGGAAACTGCTCAAACGATTTCGCTGAAATTTGTTATGTGGGGGTTTTCGGGGATGAAAAATCGATCTAGCTTAGCCTTTGATCCCGGAAAACGGGAATTTTCGAGTTTTCATGCGTTTTCCTTTCGCGTTAGTAAACCTAAAATATGGTCGTTAATTTCGTCAACCGCGCATCGGCTCCGCGTAGCTCAGTCGTAAGAGGTTGGTCTAATGTTCGCAGGCACATCGCAAGTGTCAGGGTTTCGAAGTTTTATTTTTGTATTCATAAGAGTATTTTTTATTTTATTTAAAGACGTGACATAATTAAATAGAACCGAGCGAAGCTCGGTCGCTCAGATATTTTTTTATTAAGTATGTCGATTTTAATTGGGTATATCTCCCGGAGGAAATTGAAAGAGGATATTTAATTAAAGGGCACATTCGTCAAGGTGAAGGTACCTACTTCTTACATAAAAAAAAAAAAAATTTAAGAAAGCTTAACTAGAATATAGAGATTAGATACGTTATAATTAATAAACAGTAATTAGGCGAAAATAAAGATATACTTACATGGCAGCAATTTTTTTTATATACCTTTATTTTATTTCATAGAGTAGCCTACGAGAATTAAAACACTTATTGCGACGTATTTTTTTCCTGCACCGCCTTTTCATCGCTGAACAATATGTATGAACCCGAACAGAAGGCCCGCCGCTAACACCGACGTTCGCAATAATGGGCATCTTTCTTTATTACACCAATTTAACCCTTTACAGAGCACTGGTGTCAATAAAGACCAAGCTATAATACCTACTATCTTTTATTTTCTTGGACATATTATTTATATTACTTGGATAATAATTTTTCATGATCATGCTAATATGTTAAATTCGCAGTTTGCGCTCGCTCTAGCAGTGAATTTATTCTCTCGATACAGAGCTCTCAAAATAAAATTGAACAACCACAATTCACAACTTCTATGCATAATTTACTAACACTATCCATAAATCCATACAGTATATTTACCCATACTGTATATTTTTTTAAATTATAAATGGAAAAGTGTGTGTGTCTGTTTGTTTTTCCGTCTTTCATAATTTTAATTGATATAAGTAACAGCTTTCTAAAACATCGATAGTTACTTATGATTGTACTTGAAATATTGACGTGTACTTTATTTATTACCAATAAAATTATTATTATTTCAATTGAAAATTTAAAGAATTACATTTGAATTATATATTTTTATCTTTATCTTCCTGTGACAGAAAGGAGGCTCCGCTGGAAAGGAACGCACATATTTGTGATATCACTGCCGCCCGTGCCTTTGACCCCACAGAGGGATGAGGTAATACTTGTTTTAAAATCCACAAAGTACGTTATCTCAAATACGCTACTTTAAAAAATCATCAAATCTTGGTAAAAGTCCGCAAAATTTAAGGACTATGCATGCAGTTTTTTTAAGGTCATAATGGGGCAATTTTTTTGAAAGTTGTCCACCCCACATTTTTTGTAACATGGGTATTTTTTAAGCGATTCTCCAAATCGCGAGTTATTTCGATCCTGATAGGAGAAAAAAAATGTCCCAAGATTTCCATACATTTTTTCGAACCTTCTATTCCGTTACCGCCATACAAAATCTATGAAAAAATGGTAACGGAATGGGAAAAAAAACCTTGGGACACTTTTTTTCTCCTATTAAAATTGAAAGTGCACGCGATTCTGAGTGGAAACCACATAAAAATGTCCAAATTCAAAAAAAAGTGGGGTGGACAACTTAGAAAAAAATGGCCCAATGAACTAACTACCTATTTTTATTATGGGACAAATGCTAAATCTGACGCGATGCCGCTCATTTCTATCGAACACACAATTTTTCTCCACGATTTTAGTGTTAATTCCATAATAAAAATTGTTCATTACGACCTCAAAACTCACTTTGCAAAGTATGGCTAGTTCTTAAAATACAAACATCAAAAAACTTTTGGCCATAATTTAACTCAGTAGGTAAGCAAACATTTTCGTTTCTAAGTGTCAACAAAATTACATGTCCTAGGTCTGTTTGAAAAGCCTCATAACTTTAGCATGAGTCTACAATTGGTCCTCTAAAGTCAATTAGACTTTTTCACATGATTTGTATTTTGGCACTTGCAAAATGGTTGTACATACAAGAATAACCTAGTACACACCTACGTATTTCTATCGGTAAATTGTACCTGCCGGCCTAGTCGAAGTGACAATGGTTGACGCTACGTGGCGATCGAAACGCAGTCTGGCTCTGTCGCGCCACACTACAGAAGAGCGATAGGGAGAGCTGGCTACGAAACGCTTACGAACCGTAAGTGATTGTGACGTTGGCTAGGTACCCTGCATGTACAAATTTTGCGACTTTTTACCAAATTGAACTATGTCCTTTACCAATTATAATTGCAATTGTCAGAGTTAGGTATAGGATGATAGGAGGTAGGTAATCTAAGTTATTTGATGTTAATCAATACGCTACTTAGGGTATGAGAAATCGCTCGTTAGGTCGTTAGTATGAAGACGCTTACGCATCGGAAAGCAGAAAGCATGCGTACGCATTTCCATACTCGCAAGCGGTTTCTCATACACAAAATGCGGCTCGATGCTGATAAATGTGACTTCACCCCAATATGCACTATTTCTATTCCTCCTTATTGCAGATGAAGCATATTAAGGGCCCTTTATACGTGGAACGCCACATATATTTTGCATTTTTAACTTTATTTTCAATTATTTAATTCTACGAATAAGCAAAGGATCGTTTTTTGTTTTGATTAGGGATGTACCGACTATTGATTTGGCCGACTAGGCCGACTACCGACTAGTCGGCGCTTGGGTGGCCGATTAGTCGGCTAGTCGGCCAAAAAATAATTTTCGACTAAATTCACATTTTGAATGTCATTTTTGGTCCTTCGAACGCGCTTTTCATGATTTTTTACAAGTTCAAAGGTTCATGACAATATTTATATACATTTTCCATTTTTGACAACCGGCTTGGCTTAGTGGGTAGTGATCCTGCCTATGAAGTTGATAATCCTAGGATATTTAGGATACAGATTTATTTTGACAAAAAACAGGAATTACGAATAGTTACATAATACAATAAATACACTGATATTTGTTATTTTACAAACGGATAGTCGGCTTTCCCGACTAAAACACAGTTTTGATTAAGAACGGCGCGGCGTTCGTTCAAAACGTTAATTTTTAGAATTTTCAACATAATACATTAGACAAACAAACAGACAGACAGACAGACAGACAGACACGTCAAACTTATAACACCCCGTCGTTTTTGCGTCGGGGGTTAAAAATGTACAGTAATAACTTGGAAATTAATCTCCAAAAAATATCTAGACTCTGAGAAAGAGATTTTCAACGTTTAAATCAGCAACTCTCAAAAAGTTTGTACAAAAATTAAGGAAAAAGATAAATCATTTGTTTTTATTCCTATTTTGTTACCAAGATTTTTTTTGATTTTTTTTTGTTTTATTTCGTCATTAAGGTCATTAATTTTCATTTTCGTCATTATTTTCTTAACTATAACAATTATCCTGTATATATCTTACGAAAGTCGACTTATGTTTCTAAATGTTGGTAACAAAATAGGATCAATTTAAATTTGCTGACGTGGCTTTGTACAAACTTTTTGGGAACTGCTCAAATAACAATGCACTGACGTCATAATAAAGTGCTGTTATTTTCAAAAATACAAATCTTACTTAAAATCATAAATATTATACTTTGACAGCGAACACCAAACGCCTCTCACGCAAGAACGAGTATTTGATACAACATGAGTACCTACAAACACCGTATTTTTACCATGAAGGGGCTTACTACTTCATCTAGATGTTTCACTAATTAATAATAGGGATAATTTCGATTCAGATAAATGCTTGGGTAATTTCGAAAGGGGAATCTTGATATGATGGAAATAATGGTAATTTTTATGTTACTTTCGAAATTACCCCAATGCAACCTACCGTAAAAACTCGTCTTTTCGCCTAGTTTAGCTATTAAATGGCTGAAATTACCGCCTAGTTTTAAATGCAGGTTCCGTAAAATTTTGAAACAACCGTCAATAAAAACTAGGCGGTAATGTCAACTTTTATAAAGCCAGACTAAGTTAGGTTTATTTAGGAACAAACACTACAAACAGTTTAAAAAAAACTAATTTTAGAATTATGCGTATCTAAATTAAGTAGATTAACCCCCGACGCAAAAACGAACGGGTGTTATAAGTTTGTCGTGTCTATCTGTGTGTTTGTCTGTCTGTCTGTCTGTCTGTTTGTCTGTCTGTCTGTGTGTGTGTCTATCTATGGCATCGAAGCTCCCGAACGGATGAACCGATTTAGATTTAGTTTCTTTGTCTGAAAGCTGAGTTAATCGGGAGTGTTCTTAGCCATGTTTCATGAAAATCGGTCTACTATGTCGCGGTCGGGGTTTTTTTCAAAATTTTAATTTTGTGGTTAGGTTATTAGTAAAAATATACGTCTATATGTAAAACAATATTTGATATGCACCCAATTAAAATTAAAAATGTACAATTAAGTTACGTTAGTTTCTAAATGGTAATCGTAGTTTAGGCATTTTTCAAGAGCGAGGTCACCGTAGGCCGCGCCCGCGCTGAGTATTAATCCAATCGCTTGAAGAACACACGCGAATTAAACGTTCAGTCAAAAAATAATAGAATCTTCTTGTCGGAATTTATAATTATATCGTATAGAGGACTAACACCAAAAAGATTGGGATAGCCTGGTGAGTCTAACGCACTCAAAGCTCTTTATGAAAAGCTTCGTAGCCCGATAGACTAAAAAGCTAGACAGCTCCAGGTTATAAGGGGGGTGTTCACGTGCCATTAACTACATGGGTATTGTCGAAAAGGTCTTGTATAGCTGAAGGATATAGGGGGGATATAGGGCATAGGGGGTAATTGCACAGAAGATCCTCATGGTTCGAAGTGTATCCGTAAGGGAGTCCGCATATATAAGATAAGAAAAGATAATGGTATAGGGAAGGGTGGCTTTGAAAGCCGACAAATGAGTTGTACTGACCAACAGATTTTCCTGACAAACTAAACTCAAGTGTCATTGCCATTGTACTCAATTCAAGGGGGCGCCAAGCTACTCTGAGCAATGAAGGTACAATCTAATAAGCGACATAGGTATCTTCACCCTTCAGAGTAAAACAACAGGATTTTCCGTCAAACATCGTTTTAAAGGACAAGGTTCAGTACAATTTCCCTCGCAAGTTCACATTTAAACTGGTTTCCACACAATCTAACAACTCTGCGCTCGCGCATATGAGAACATCGTACAGATGCGTCGAGGACCGCAGGACCTTAGCATATATAATCGCGTCCGCGACCCCTTGCGACAGATTCGCACGGACTGCCGAAACGGAAGGATACCACTATGAAACTGGTGAGTCCTTGAAAGACATAAAACTATGAAGTGAATGGTGGAATTTTAGTGATTTTTTGTGTCAATTTTGCAACAAAAAAAAAGGCACTTTGTTCAACAATCTCCTACCTGGTAAATATTAAGGTGGCTCGCTTTCCATACAAAAAACATCTACCATTTATTTAGTCACCGCACACTACAACTAAATAAAAATATGCGCATACATCTACTATACATTATCCGTCGTCGCGGTAGTGAATGAAATACATTGTTTCATACAGAAATCATGGACAAATCCATGCGAATTTTTTATTAATTTTACGTAAATGTGCGTGCCAAATTTTGTGTACAGACACAGAGCCGTCATATTTCGCGCATTTTTAATTGACATTGTCATCAGTGACACTTGGCTCTTGACAAGTAATTATTAAAGATATTGGTTTAGTTAACTCAAGCAGACTCAGAAATAATGACGCATTTTGTCAATAAAGATACATATCGTATATTTCGGCACTGCTAATGTAAATCGAAATGGCGTCTTGGTCAAATGCACCGATTATGAAGCAGGTGATTCTGAGTTCCATCCCGCAGTTTTTTTTAATCATTTGAACTTTTTTTGGATTTTTTTTTATATATTTTTTAAATGGAATATTTGACTATTACTATATTGCTTTCCTATTTTTTATTTTCATACAAAAATACAATCCTTTATTATGCCTTTGTTGATAAAATAAAATATTACACGTCTGGTATAATACATTATACATAGGTCAAAGTGTGGGCATAGTATTAGTAATGTATTGCATTTACTGAGCTGGTTGATCTATGTTATTGTTGTGTGAATGTTTTTCTTCAACAACTAAATGGTTATATACAAGAATATGGGTAGCTTTTGCACATTGTAATTTTTCCTCAGTCACCCGTTGACCACGAACGCTGTAAAAGTGTTCGAAACATCGGGATGAATTTTAAACTCATTATACGCGATTTAATCCGTTTTCATAGTTTTTATTTCATGAGTAATTATCGCGGTAACTGAAGACAATATTAACTAAATGGTTACAAATAATAATTATCATCAATATAATCTGGTCCAGGCAGGCAATTATGGTCACGCGATAAATGATAAAACATCTGGCCGTCCCTATAATCGCACTTACTAATAGTGCGACAGGGACGGCATGATATTTTATCGTCTATCGCGCGACCATGCTACCCGTGCTGTACTAGCTTTAGCCCGCGGCTTCGCTTGCGTTAGAAAGAGACAAAAGTAGCATATGTCACTCTCCATCCCTTCAACTATCTCCACTTAAAAAACATGTCAATCCGTCGCTCCGTTTGGCCGTGAAAGACGGACAAACAAACAAACACACATTATCTTTGGTGAAACAACGAATTCTTCCACTTCAGATTATAGAGTAACCAGCTTTTCCCATTTATAATAAACTAGCTTTTGACCGCGGCTTCGCTCGCGTAAGAAAGAGACAAAAAGTAGCCTATGTCACTCTCCATCCCTTCAACTAAATCCCCTTAAATAATCACGTCAATTCGTCGCTCCGGTTTTGCCGTGAAAGACGGACAAACAAACAGACACACACCCTTTCCCATTTGTAATATTAGTATGGATTTGACATTATTATTTATACTTAAATAATTATATATGTATAGCCCAATTTCGTCGGCAACAGCGTGTTATGTAATGGCGTCGTTGGGGAACAATCGTCTGTCACGCCGTGAAGGTGCGTTCGATTCCCAGGATTCTATAAACTTTTTGTATTTTTTTGGATATAAATTTCGTTTTTTTTATTGACCGAGCAAGAATGGAGAGCCGAAGGTATCAATTTTATCTTAGAGAACATATTGATTTTTTATTGTCATTTTGATTTTCTATTTATTAAGTTGAGATATAAAACACAACTTTTAATACCCTCGCTAAATATAATATTTTATCGAAATCACTCCTTAGATAAAAAAAGTCCACTTGAGTTTTTAAAGCATTACGTTACTCAGTTAACTATTGCATTTTCATTTACTAATTTAAGATTTCAAAAGCAATTTGAATACCCTTGCTCCATCCAAATAAACAATTAGAAAAAAAATCATTCGGATCGTAGTTTAGAAACTAAAATTTATCTATACTTTTTGGAATTTTTTAAAATATCAGATTAGGATAATTATGTTAGAAATTCTGAGTTCGACGAACCCAAAAATTATTACCATGTAAGATAATAGGTTTTTAATCTTTTTTGTGGAAAACGCTCAGTAACTACTGTACGAGTACATATACATTTATGTATAATAATAAAACAAAAAATAGTGTCACATAGTGTTGTGTTCCTGCCGGTGAGTAAGGCTGCCAGAGCTCAACGAGGGTGCGGGGTGCTCACGACGGGAGGACTTACGGAACTAATTTGTTCCGTCTATTGTCCTTTGAGTCGTCGGCAACCCAAACCCTCCTTTGAACTTGTACACTCCTTTTTGCTGTGCATACGCAGCAAAGGGGAGTGTACAAGTTTCTAATGGGGCGGCAACGCGCATACGACACTCTTCGAGTTGCAGGCGTCCATAGGTTACGGTGACCGCTTTCCATCAGGCGGACCGTATGCTTGTTTGCCACCGACGTAGTATAAAAAAAAAAAAATAGAAAAGTCCTGGATTCGAACCCAGTACTTCCATGCAAATCATGCGATGGCACGTATTTACCGCAAGGCTATTTAAACAAGCTGTCGCCGCGTGAAATTATCGACTAGAAGGAATACAAATACACTGTTTGTATGTGTGAGTGGTACTTAAAAATAGTGTAAAATAGTAAATTTATTTACATTAAGGGGATTAACGTTACAATGAGAAGTTGAATGTTTGTTGTAATACGTCAATTTTAATATTAAATGTTCGCGAAGCATAATTGAAAGTATATAAATGCCTGTACGACTCCACAAAAAAAATAAGAGTGATAATTTGCAGATTAACGCCATCTAACGCAGCCTGAGCTTCGGGTAACCTAGGCGAGCCACCTTAAGTACGGAAATTAACTAGTAGGTAATTAAAGAGGTTAGGCAATAAAAATCGTACCATTTTTTTTAACTTATTGTAAATAGTAACCGACTTTTAAAATTTTATCTGAGCTGTTTCTTCTTGCTAGTTCTAAGGTTTTACAAAAATTAGTCAGTTGTAGTAAAGCAATTACCTACTCATAAATAAAAGTGTTATTTTTTCCCAAAATCATATGCAGGAATTCTAGTGTAAACTAATCGAAAAATAAATAAATAGATTAATATCTTCCTTTATTAAATACTAGCTTTTGCCCGTGGCTTCGCTCGCGTTAGAGTGAGACAAAAAGTAGCCTATGTCACTCTCCATCCCTTCAACTATCTCCACTTAAAAAGTCACGTCAATTCTTCGCTCCATTTTGCCGCGAAAGACGGACAAACAAACAGACACACACACTTTCCCATTTATAATATTAGTATTAGATCTATCAATAACACAAATTCAAAAAGTAGGTGTATAATCTCACAGAAAAAGCTTATATTGCAAAAAAAAAGTAAATTAATTGAATATGTATACTAGTAAGAGAAATGAGTTCATTGTATAATGATTAAACCATTTATAATCTTTGTAAATTTTGCTTCATAGGTACCTACCTTAAACAGGGATCTTTGTACTTTAGCAAAGCTAACAACGGGCCTAATCTTCTTGATCTAAAAACAACACTTTTTTGTCTTAACACGTTTTTGCCACAGTTACAATTTAAATTATTAAGTGTCATAATCATTCTCATCTCAATAGGCCAATCTCTGTTAAATAATCTTACTGACAATTAGCTTATTAATTTAAAAATACGAGCGCCGGCGTTGGTGTTCGTTAGTTGCCGTCAGCACTTTGTTGTCATCCAATTAATTGCTGTCGTATAATTTAATATCTACTTTTGGCTTCCCAGCAGTTTAGGTACACTGAAAGCATGGATTTTTTAAGTTCCTTCGCCACACGTTTCTTTAAAAATAGTCCAAAAAACAAGGCAGTCCGAAATAGTTCCCATGCAATAAAGAGATCATTTATCTCAGCGCGAACGTATTTATGTACTTTTAATGCAAATTTACTAATGAAAATTGCTTCAATAAATCAGCCCAAAACTACCAGGTTACTACTTGCTACTTAGGTTTACATTTATGCCTACTATAGTTAAATGATTCTTTAATTTTGTTCACAGTTACTCGCCTTCCTCGCCGTTCTGGCGATTTCGTACGCCGATGAAGAAGGCGCGGCAAGTCTAATCGAAGACTCTGAAGCTGTCGCTTCAGTGGAACTTCTAAAAACTTCAGCAGACACCAAAGCGGCAGCCAACTACGTGTCTCCCAGCCAAAGGCCTCCTCGCGGCTGGAATGCCCCCCAGATCGGTCAGCAGAACAACTGGAACCAGCCTCAAACCTGGGCTCCACCTTCAACAGCCGGATGGACCCAGCCGGCTAGCAACTACTGGAACCAAAATCAGAACCAGTACGGACAGTGGCCGGCTCCCGACTGGAAACCAGAGGGCAATGTCTGGAACCAGAACCAGTGGACTACCCCACCTACTTGGACCGCGGCCCCGAGCTGGAGCCCTCCTAGCTACGTCCCTGGGTGGCAGAACCCGACCAAGCCCCCGGTACAGCAGGACCAGCCCTGGACGCACCCTCAGCAGACCACCACACCTGTCGCTGTGATAAAGAACGACCAGTACTATGGAGACAACGGCAGCTACAAATATGAGTGAGTACTAATGTTTATTCATTTTGTGGCCCCTAATTTATTTTGGTATTGTGATACAGATTTTAATCTATTCTCATTCAGCTTTTCTCGGAAGAAGTATATTTAGCTCTGGCTTATAAAAATAAGGTGTTTTCTTTTGTGTATCTAAACAAAGCCTGCTCCGATTTTTTAAAAAAACTCATGCTGACTTTGGTAGACCTCAAGGCTCAAGGACCATTTAGGTACACGTTGCGAAAACTTGAGTTGAGTTGCAAGTTTCATTAGATTGCGATATGAGTGCCGTCTAATTATTTTCTTGCCTTTATATTCTTTTAGATATTAATTTTATTGTATTTTTTTTGCTGTGCTTTGTTCCTTTACAGCAGTTTCATTTTCGCAAGCGTATTTAACTTTCGTAGTGTTAACTCGTTAGCAGTTAGCAAAACACATTTAAACTCAAAACACGTGTCCATCGAGCCATAAACTTTATTGCCCCAGCTAATCGAACATTTTTACAGTGCCATCAAAGTCATGACGGTTTCAATCATTTAACATACTTATACGTACCTAAAGTTAAAGCTATGAAATATAGATGCGAACAAAGTGAATGATGGATGATACCGTTCTCATTTTGAATTTACAGCTCTATCAAACTGAATTCGATAGCTCTAAATCTCTGGACGTCAATGTTTTTTTTCACCTTTTTCCAAGTTGTTTACCTAAATGTAGACCTAGTAATGTAGAAATTGCAGAACATTCCCAAAAAGCGGAAACATTCTTGAGAATGTTCGCAGAACATTCCCGCAACATGCAATTTATTATTTAAACAAGAGAATATACATGAAATAATGTTTAAATGGGCATAATATAAAACTATATGTTATTATAGGTATAATATTGTCTATTACAGTTAGCTATTTTATTGATAAGTGATAAGTTACCTAAATTCTCACTATAAGTTGCTTAAATTCTCACTATACTTCAGGGAACATTTCCACTTTCAGACTTCACAGTTTTAGTCCTGACTTTTTTAAATTAGGTACCGAACTATTATTTCTTGATGCCTGTTTTTGGTCATGCCAATATATGTATATACAAAAAAAAACAAACAAAATAAAAACAAAAAGATCGCTGTCAGGATCGAACCTGAGAACATCAGCATACGAAGCCAGCGCACTACCACGGGACTACGTCTTGACTTGCTGAGTTCGACGAAATTATGATATAAACTACGAAGTTACTAAGTATTCTGATAAATTCTCGTTCTCGAGAACATTCTCAGAAGTTACCGAAAATTCTCATGTGGAATGTTCTGCAACTTTGGAAACTTCTCGACCGTGCATTGCTATGTGGACCCTAACGGTCAAAACGGTCCATTGTATCAATTTGACACAAAATGACAGCAAATCCGGTTTTTTGGTCAATTTAACTGTTTATAAATCGCATATCCTTAGAAAGCTTTTGCATAATTTATAGCGAACATCGAATAATTATAACTGTTTCGACATCCGAGCTCGTTTTAATAGACATTAGTCAGCCGGCAGGTCTTTTATGCGAAGATGGATCTAGTGTTTGTAGATTTATTGATATTTCGATAGAAAAGTTGTAATAGAGATAGATTGGGGCTGATAGTATCAATGGTCATTAATCTTTGTGAAAGATTTTAGTGGTTTTTCAATTTATTGCGAGTATAACTCGTCACTAATAAAAAACATTTACAAATAAGTATACACATGTACCACTCAATTTTTAAATTGATTCGTTTTTTGTAAAATAATATTTAGCTTGAACAAAATGCACCGTAGAAAAATATATATAGATGCTGATATAGATGGTACATATCGTCACTATGAAAAAAACTTGTATCTACTTCTGTCAATGAAAAGAAAAATGTAATAATGTATGTATGTATGGAATGCATATAGACTTACTGCGTTTTAACTTTGAGGAGCAGTGTGAGATACGAGATTTTTTCAAAGTAGTGACGATATATGGATTTACACTATAATTATGTGATCCTCAATTATCGTGATACTCAATTTTATACTGACTCTACTTACTTTAAAAAGCTTATTTTAGGGTATTTAAGCTTAAAACCGAGTAATACGGTAGCATGCGTTTAGTATACTACAAAGAAGAGGACAACTTTTAAGTACATATTAAACTATTTCAAACGTTTTGTTACATAAAACGAACATTAGCAATTTTAAATTGACTGGTAGAGAATGCTTAGAGGCTGGAGGGAGGAGTATTATTTTTGTGTGATTCAAAATAAATTCCTACACAAGCTAAAAGAGAGCATTGTTTGATTTATTATTATTTACATCAGATACCAGATTGCCGACGGCACCCACGTTGGAGAAGAAGGTTACCTGCTGAACCCGAATACGGACCACGAGAGCCTGGTCAAGAAGGGCTGGTACTCATACGTCGGCGCTGATGGCAAGACCTACACTGTGACCTGGTGGGCTGATGCCAGCGGGTTCCACGCGTCTGGCGACCATTTGCCTACTCCACCACCGGTTCCAGCTGCGATCCAAGCGTAAGTACTCTGTTTCATGATTTGTGCTTAGCCTCCTGATCTTTCTGGATGTAAGAACATTTAAGAAGGATTGTGGTATACTGCGTATGTAATACTTAAGACCAATACGATACAGGTCAATTATTTCTCCATACAAACGGTCTCGACTATTTCCTCCCTGGTTTTTGAAGATAGAGCAATGATTTTTTCAACACAGATTATTATTATTTTTATCGATGTCGGACCGTTTTGACTATTTCGCTATTTTTATTTTAAAAGACGCTAGAGCCAATCAAAAATTTCTAAAAACGGCCTTTTTCAATATGGCTCAAAAAAAGGTGTGATACTTAAGATCGGTAACAATTAGCCAAAAAATCTAAACGGTCCGACACAGATTATTTCATTGTTATTCAGATTCTCAAATTTCGTTCCGTTTGAATAAGTTTAGAAGGAGAATACAGTCGAGAGCGGAACCTCGATTTTAAAGATTTTTTTCGCAATATCTTTTAACTGAGTTGTTCTTAATGGACATTTTTTGTTCGATAAATCTAGTTAATAACACTAGTATATTTAACTGAAATTCCCAAATTGAAAGGGGTCCCTTTTTATTTTAGCATTTTCGCTCCCGTGCGTCTTAATTATTACTTCAAATCAAGAGTGAACAGGCATCTTCTGGGCGAGCTAGTAGGCCACGTCTTTGCCTTTGGCTAGTCTGTGGCCAAGAGTAAGCCCATATATAATAATAAAAAAAAAACTAAAATAACGAGGACATAATTATAATAATATAAACAAATGATGCGTGTTTTGCGTAATTGTAAGCAACTTCCCCGAACCGTCCGTCGTCCCATTTACAAAACTTTAGAACAACGCTACGAGTACAATCGCAGGTTTTAATAGCGATTGACAATATATGTATGTTTTCTTATGAACAACGAGACGATATTTCACCTTTACGTAGATTTCCTCTTTTAAACAAAAAAACTATTTTTAAAAGGTCCGTTAAAGATATTTTTCTAATAACTGACGAAAAGAGAAACGCAACTTTCAAGGCCTTGTTACATTTGGCAGACCTTCATTCATGAATATAGCCAAATATAGCCCAAATAATAATAACGCAAATGTCACACAACCCACCCGAGAGTAGGTATCTTCATCAACATATTTGAGGGAAATATGTAACCATACAGTTTCTTATATCGCCGAGCGAGAGGGCGTGCCAAGTGAATTACGACCAGAGTTGTTTGTGTCTGAGACAAATTGCCCGCTTCATAGCAATATTAAGGATTGCTTGAGCTTATAATCCAGTAGTTTTCCAAGGTGGAACATATTTTGGGATTGGTCTGGCTTGATTTATCATAGACATTTTATATTGAAGCGTAATATGTAAACTATTTACGAGTATTTGGTTGAACGCAGTTGAGATTTGGACCTTATCAAAGTCAGTGAAAACAAACTAAATTACATATGATAATGAACCATTTTCATAAAGACCATTGTACATTGTAAAATCCTCGGTTCCGCTAAATTATAGGAAATCCTGCTTATTAATTGTTCACAACTACGCGACTATAGTGTCCATTATGGTTACGCATCATCGGAAAAGAGAACATAAATAATTACGAGTAATAGATTTCACAATTCAGACATTCGGGTAGGTATTAGCGCTAACACCTTATATAAAAAAAAACCGGCCAAGAGCGTGTCGGGCCACGCTCAGTGTAGGGTTCCGTAGTTTTCCGTATTTTTCTCAAAAACTACTGAACCTATCAACTTCAAAACAATTTTCCTAGAAAGTCTTTATAAAGTTCTACTTTTGTGATTTTTTTCATATTTTTTAAACATATGGTTCAAAAGTTAGAGGGGGGGGGACGCACTTTTTTTTCCTTTAGGAGCGATTATTTCCGAAAATATTGATATTATCAAAAAACGATCTTAGTAAACCCTTATTCATTTTTAAATACCTATCCAACAATATATCACACGTTGGGGTTAGAATGAAAAAAAATATCAGCCCCCACTTCACATGTAGGGAGGGTACCCTAATAAAACATTTTTTTCCATTTTTTATTTTTGCACTTTGTTGGCGTGATTGATATACATATTGGTACCAAATTTCAGCTTTCTAGTGCTGACGGTTACTGAGATTATCCGCGGACGGACGGACGGACGGACGGACAGACAGACATGGCGAAACTATAAGGGTTCCTAGTTGACTACGGAACCCTAATAAAAACCACATAAGTATGTCTTCCTATGGGGTTTTTAATAAATAAATACTTTAAATAAACGACCTTTCTACATCTACGCCTATTTTTCAGTGCCATCGACCAAGCTGCAAAGGAGGAGGCTGCTAAACTCGAAGCCGAAAAGTACAAACCGCAACAGACTTATCATCCTCAGCCAACATACCCTCAACAAACTTACCCTCAACAGACTTACCCTCAACAGACCTACCCTCAACAGACCTACCCCCAACAGACATACCCTCAACAAACGTACCCCCAACAGACATACCCTCAACAGACCTACCCCCAACAGCCACAAGGTGGCTACCACCCGCAGCATACTAAACCAACTTACGGTTAGGTAAACAAATTATTACCATATTTTAAAGTAATTTATGTAGAAGTTTTGTCGTTGTATGTTATACATTGAGGAGAGCATTTCAGCGTAGATTTACATGATCATATCTCTAGGTACTCATTGGGGATATATGAGAAGTTGTATGTACAAATTAATCATGTACCTACCGTGATCGTGTAACGTTGTTAACCAGTACAAAAGGCCGAAGTATATTGCAAACGTATTTTTTTCTCCTTACTAAGGCAGAAAACCTGGTTTTACAATTCATATAACGTGGAACATTGTATATTTTCCGACAGACAAGTCAAATATAGAAATAATAACGGTAAGTTTTCAGACCGTTATGAGCCCTTTTAAAACAGACATACAGACGGACAGAGTCGCACCATAAGGCACTGGTCCCACCGCGAGCTAGGTAGCTATGAGCTATCGGCTATAAAAACGAACAAAAGATAGTCGCTCCCGTGCAAATAAAAGAGACACGGCGATGTTTATAGTTACTCGCCCAGCGGTGAGCTATCAAAATCGCCGTGTCTCTTTTATTCGCATGGCAGTGCTTATCTTTTGTTCGTTTTTATAGCCAATAGCTCATAGCTTACTAGCTCGCGATGGGACCAGTGCCTAAGGGCTCCATTTGTACCTTCTTGGTACGACACCCTAAAAATATCGGCCACCAAGCCGGTCTTGACGGTAGAGAGAGATTTCTATTGACATAATACGGATATTTAATCTATGATATAACGTCAATTCTGCGCAATGCGACGAGATTTCTGTATTTAAAGTAAGAATCATAACGCTCTAAAATTTCCCAAAGCAGTAATTATGCTCACGATCATGTGATTGTGATCATGATTCCTGTGTGTGTACGTACTTATGTATGTTTAGTATTTGTGATACTCAGGTAGTCAATAAAAGATACTTCAAATATGTTGTTTTACTTACTATTTACCTTATACTTAGTGGGTGATGTGATATGACTGCAAGGCGCAAGCTTACCTGAAAAGAATAAAATGAATATTAGTAAGATAACAAAAGACAAAAAAAATTACAATTGAAAAAAATCAAGGAGGATTATCTCCCTAATAAAATTGTTCTAACAAAGTTGGAACTCAAATTAATTTTGAACATTAACCTTAATATGTGTCAAATGTCATTAATGCCAGATATATTAAGATAAGTATCTGTGTGCAGTAGATCTAATGCTTAGACATTTTAGTCAATATATTTTAGTTTTAAACCCCAACTCTGCCAATAAAGAACAATCTTTTGTTTTTCCCATAATGGCAAAATAATTTAAATTCGATCTCTAAAGGGTTAAAATCCCTATCAGTTTCCATAACGAATATAACTCGTTAATCACACAAACAAACAGATAATTCATTAAGAGCCAATTAATTTATTTTTCCTTCCACGAAGCAAGGGCCCGAATTGAGAACCGGTTGGAGGCATTGACATTGGCCGTTACGTCGCTTGCATCATGTTATGGGGACAATAACCAAGAGGAAATATTTTATGCAGTAGTATGACTTAATAAAACCGCCCAAATTTATGCGCACCCAAATATTTGACCATTTGCAGCACCTAATACATCCATCAAAATTATACCAAGCGACCCTACAGCATGCATTAAAATTATGATGGTCGTGCCTTTGTCACTGATCACGTCAGGCGTCACTTTCGCACTTACGTTACCTTACATACTTGTTAAAACGTGACAGGTATGGTTAACAAAATAATAGAGTGATGATGTCCATCTTAGCCCTTAATGTAGTAAGAGCTCGCGCCGAATCTCCTTGAGATCGTAAAATGATGAGATTTTTCTGTGTAAAAATATTGTTGAAACATTAAATAGGTACTTATGTTGACGAGATAAACACATAATTTCTCAGTAGGTAATCATTGTGACAATTAAAAATGGCATAAAATTAATTCAATGCGTTTTTGTTAAAATATCCCTATTCTTTGTCTAAAATAACAAACACGTGTTGAATATATCTGCCGTATAGGGTCATTTAAGACAAAGTAATATGCATTCCCAGCATGTGTTGTAAGATGATCCGGTCTGCGTTTTGAAGCCGTTCGGGGTACTGTTTTACAACTTACACTGTGACTCAAAGCCGTGGGACGGCCGTATAAAACTGCCAATTTATCTGCTCGCTTATCCAACTGCGATAAAAAGACGCGAGGATCTTGCCTTTTTAATGAACAATCCAGGTCCTTACACTCTGAATCGAATTTTCAAGCTCGTATATAGGCGTTTATAGCTTAGGTTTAAAAGAAAGCTAACATTTGCATAACGTTGGCATTTGTATCGTTTCCAAGCAAAACTTCCCACTTTGTTGTTGGCCATTAGGGCACTTTGATAGGTTGTTTGTATAAATATACAAGCTAAACTCATCGTTATGGTAAGCGACTGAGAAGGACCTTTGATTAGACTTCGACACATTTGTTTATTGATAATTGAAGCCATGATGGTTTCTGTTATCGTTTTATAGCCTCTCGTCTCTCGTGTCTGCAAGTTTAAATTATATTTGTACGACAAGTAGGCATCTATGTAGAATTTTCTTGTAGTGGAGCACGGAGCGGATCTTACATTCATAAAAGGTCAAATAACAGAACTACTCACAAATATAAAATATACTTAGGTGGACTACCCTTGCGAATCCGAGAGTCATTGGTAAAGCTATTTATTGGCTTGCACTATTATTATTTATTTATAACACAAGAGGTACATTTATAACAAAAACATAATTTATGTTCCACAAAACGGTTTTCACAGTTTGACTGTGGGATCAGACTATAGTAATAAGTACTCACATATAAAACTCAAAATGATTAAAATGAACGGTGGTAACCTAACCACAAAAGTAAAATTCTGAAAAACCCCCGACGTAGTGGACCGATTTTCATGAAACATGGCAAAGAACACTCCCGACTAACTCAGCTTTCAAACAAAAACTAAATCTAAATCGGTTCATCCGTTCGGGAGCTACGATGCCACAGACAGACTCACAGACACAGACAGACACTGTTATAACACCCCGTCGTTTTTGCGTCGAGGGTTAAAAAGTGACAACTGTCAAAGCAAGTCGCGACAGTATCTCGCCGCGACATTAGATATATGTCGTCTTTTTCTAATTGTACTAATGACATAAGGACCGGCAGTTTATCTCACGGCGAGATTATCTTGCGCGGGTCATGTGCTAGCCTGTATATTGTCATTGGCGGTAATGGAGATTTGTCAGCATATGATACAACGGACTAGACCATGCGTCTTCGTAAATGAAACGATCTACAATGTATATTTAGTTTGTTATACCACACCTCGGACACAGGCGATCAAATATATTGAAAGAGACGCATTCCTAGCACACAGTCTTAGCTCGTGTAGGTGAACGCGTAGTATGATTGTGTGAGTGAAATGTGACAGGTCGACTATTCGTGTTTTTGACAGGCGGTAACTGTGAGGTAACCGAGAGGGGGTGGGCGGCACTTTCAGCGGGGAGCGGGAGTGGCCATACTGTACGATAGTACTCTTTATTATACTGTGGTTATACCTTGCGCAAGTAACTATGGCAGGTAAGTATGTTTTATTTTAAGAAGATCAAAGGAAAAACTTCAGTAACTTCAGCTTGTACACTGAGCTGCAAACGTGCATGGTGAATTTATCAATGAATTCAATCATAATTTCTCCAGGCAATTTTGCAGCCCACTGTATATAGACATAAACAGACAACTAAATAAAATCTCGTCAGGAAAAAGTCGAAAAATAAAATGAACTCGAAGGTGTGAAGTCTGGTTTTATTTCAGTGAGTCTAATAAACGGATTTTTGTTATACTTGTGTTACCTATTTATTTACTTTATTCATTTAGAGCACTTGGTTTACCTACAGATTAAGAATTAATTTTTTTTTATATAGGAAGGTATAATCAAACGGTCAAGGGTATTTAAAACTTTTGTTCAATTCCAAAAAATATAATAAAGAAAAGACTTTCCTGCTAATATAATACCCAAAAATTTAATCGAATGTACCTGCTACCTGAAAATAGGTTGGACTTGTTTTAAGAGTTTTGAATGATTCACGGTTATTTTCATTAGACTTATATTGACCGGTAATCACGGTCTATATCCCGGTCAATATAAGTCTAATGGACTTGTTTTAGCCTAGGTACTTATACGGCCCTCACACATATGTGGCAGTAACACGTGCTATGTTAGTAATAACACAACGCAGCACAAATCTCCCGTCTCCCAACACCCCATTATGTGCCCAATGACGCGTTACAATATTATTAAGGAGAATCTTACAACTTCATAGATCCGTAAGCATTTACTCTTACTTAGAAGCAACAATTAACCAGATGGTCATAAAACAATGATAATACGGCTGTTCATAAGAAAACACTGTAAAAAGTGAGACGCTGCGCGGTGAAACCTAGTTCAACTAACCGACATCTTTCACGAATGCCTGCGCGCGCGCCTCTTGCGTGCATATAAATATATGCGGAATTCATTTTCATTATCAGTCCATTTTCTTCTAGTCTTAAAGAGTGACGTGCATCATAATTGTTTGTTCCTTAAAAAGGAAACGGCTTCAGAAAAATGAAGCTCGTAAGTGAATGTGTTTGTGATATTTGGATTTTTGTGCATCTAAAAGTGTAAGTTAAACGCTGTTTTTGATTTCAGATCTCACTTTCAATATTAATGATTCACGTTACAAGTTTAGGGGCGCAAAAATTTGAGGATGAACAGTTTTTTCTACCACATTATCAACCGGGCTCAAGTTCGTTTCCATCCGATAGCTCGCTCTATTTACCACCAGAAACTCACACTGCTATACCATATTTTGCTATGAAGACAACGAATAAACTCCCATTCCAGTATCTACCCCCCACTGGTACGAAGGCACCTGCCTCGTTCCCGACACCGTTTCCAGTGATTATGTCTTCGTCTCTGATTCCAATTTTTGACGATGATGATGAACCAAAGCAAAATGAGCATCATGGTTCATCTCCACAACCTCCACCTCAGCAAAAAAGATTTAACAACACCCAAAGATCTCAGCAAATGAAAGAACCGGAAAAGCGAGAGTTGAGACCAATTCCCATCCCTAAATCAAACAATTATAACCATCCAGTTGATCGGATAGATATCAAGCCCGCCAATTTCCCAATGAACGCAGGTCAACAACAAAATGCCCAAGCAAATCAAGCGGCTGCTTCAAGAAGGACTATACCAATACTGACAGTGGATAGCTTGGGGCTAAGAAATGATGGAGCTGAAATGATGAAAGCAGGATCCTTTCCCACTCACCAGTACCTTCATCCTCCTACTGTGTTCATCTCGTCTTCAACAACCGAGCCTGCTATCCCGATCATTAGACTGTCGAATGAGATGGACTTGGACGGAAGCTTCAGTTACGAGTAAGTCCACCTATGTTAAACGTTTTTTTTTTTTCTTGAAGGTGTTTTCATTTACAAATAGCAACATTTTAAAAACACTATAATATATTGCTCATGTAACACCTAATTAGCGACAAAGAAGCCCAAATACTTTGTGTAAGATTATAACGCATTTATTGACAGCAATGACAGCATAACTTACTCATGATACGTAATTACTCACCGAACTCTATGGGCGCTTATAGTTTCAATGGTTATACACACAATCACTTATTTATATTAATTATTTAAGTATGTTCTCAACACTTTGTAATAATTGTAATATACCGGTTGAGCTCTCAATTGCACAGCCAACTTAGTTTTTAACCAGCTTTAAAGCTTAAACAGATAACCGTTTCCAGAGCTCTTGGCGCTGATCAGACCCATTACGTGCAGCACAGCCGCATGGAGAACATGGGTTCTGACAAGGAAGAGCAGGTCGTTGAGGGTTCGTACTCGTACGTCGGCGACAACGGACAGACATACACCGTACACTACATCGCCGACTCAAACGGCTTCCGAGCAACTGGGGACCATTTGCCGGTAGCGCCGCCAATGCCCGAAATTATCCAAAGGTTTGAAATTTTCGTCGAAAAATATACAGATCTTATTTATATTTATGTCAAAGAGTGAAACAGGTGTAATAAAATGTGTTTATATATTTCAGAGCCGTCCAATATAATCTTGCTGAAGAAGCAAAAAAACCTCCACATCTAAAATCATGGCAGGAGGATGAAAAAGCCTATGATGTCGAAGCCGAAAAAAGTCAAAGATACCCACAAGCTCCGCTACGTAATCTATTTACAGGGAGAAATCCTGAAGCCTTTTCGTATAGTTTCTCTCCGGGTTTAACACAAAACAGTCAGAACAATCAGAACATGCAAAACAACCAAAATATGCAAAACAATCAGAACATGCAAAACAATCAAAACGGTTTAGCGACCGCAGCCAGTTCCATTCAGTCAGTCAAAACCTCTATCGACTTCACAAAAGATCAAACACAGGTTAAGTTGAACAATGGACCAATTTCGCCACAAATAACTTTCCTGGCTTCACAGGGCGCACACGTTCCCTCGGTGAACTCGCCCCAGCAATCAATATCTAGAATATTCACGACTGAAAAGTCTAATATGCCGCAATTGATGAATTATGAAGCAGTTATTAAAGACTCCGATCAAGAAAGTAATAAGGCATTGTGGCGTTGGCAATATGGCTTAAACTCTAATAATGGTATTCAAAACACGAATAAAAATACGATATCTAGATCATCTGGTGATGAAATCATGATTAACTTTAGTGAAATGACTCCAGAACAATATACTTCAATGTTGCAATCACAGCTTGAACCAAACATTAGAAATAACGTGCAACAAATGCAATATACTGAAGATCAGCAAGCGAATGTTTATAAAAACTATAACGGAGATCAAACACAAATATATCAAAAGCAGAATTCTACAGAAGCCAATATTGGCAATGAATATCAAAATCTAGTTTCAAACAACGAGCGTGCCCATAATACATTTATAAACCAAAATTATGCTACGCCAAGTACACTTTCATACCAAAATCAAAATACATATCTTTATAACCAACAGACCACTAAACAAAATGAAAATAGTGATAAACAAGCCTACTCCAATGATGTGTCTCCGGCACCCCAAATTGCTGTATCATCTAGTAACCCCAAAACAATTGGTATAAGTCAAATGATGAATCTAATCAACAATCGAACCAAGTTAAGCAACCGGACGAACCCATTCAAAATTATCATCAATCAAAAATAGTAACACATCATGACTTTGTTCCTCCGAGTCAAACTGTAACCAAATCCTACGATTACGAAGAAAGTTTTTATGAGTCTAGAAAAATTAATGATCCTACCAAAGATATAAAGATCAATTACGCTAATTCGTCGCCTTCGCCTCTATACTACAGTGTGTCTTCAACTTTGCAAACTATTGATAATAATTTTAGATTTTCATCTACAGAGCAACCATCAAGTACTAGCAGCGAAGCTAGTATTAAGTTTGTTGACTTTATCCAACCCGATGATGGCAAGAGTCAAACAACTGCTAGTAACGAACCCAGTATCAGATTTGTTGATTTTATTAAGCCAGACGACAGCAAGTTTAAACCTGTTACACATAAAAATATCGAAGAATACAAAGAACCAACTACGACCCAGGCTAGTATAGATGACATTTTAGAAAACAACATATTCCTAAAGAATCTAGTTAGAACTAAAAAGAAAGAAAACAATTCAAATAATAATATCGAAACAGAGTCAGGCATTAAATATCAACCAGCTATTATAGCAGAGCCAAAAGTAGAAAAGATTCCAAAATTCATTCAATATCAAACACAAATGATGAATGACATCAAAGGATACAGAAAGAAGACAGCAGATTTGTCAGATATACTCAATTTTGTAGCCCAGAAGAATCACTTTGAATCGAATAAGGTAAAACCAAAAAACAAACCATTGAATTTTAGCAACATGAACCAAAGCAACAGAATGATGTACATCCCAGCGCATTCCGAAGATAATAACGAACAAGAAAGCGGTAAAACGGACACGAATAACTATAGAACCCTGAATAATCAGCAGCAAGAGGAATTACGTGGTATTATAAAAAATTACAAAGTCCTTCAACGGAATAACAACAACATTCGTAACGAAGAAGACAGTATGAATCAGTTGAGAAGGGACCTCAGTCCACCGCCCATAAAGATGCACTCTCCTAATTTACCACCGTTAGGACGAGCCGGGCCATCAATGAAGAGCTATTTACCACCCATTTTTGTATAGAAACACAAATACACTGTGATAGGTCCCTGTAGTTAATTGTTTTGTAAATATTTTTCAATCTGCATTTATTAGCCTATAAGGTTAGTTTAAAATAAATGATAATTAGTTCAATTGTCATCTAATTTTGTCCATGATCGACACCCTACTTTATCTCTACTAAGACTTTTTGACTATTCAGAATGCGGTACAGCGGAAATGTCACGTAAAATGCTAGTATATGTTATTTTTGGTCCTGGGAAGTAACCGTAACTGTCTTACGCCCCGTTAACTTTCTTCATACAATGAATGTCATTTTCTGAGACGTTTACGGTATACAGTAAAGTATTCTAAAATGTCAGAAACGCATTGTAGATGCTGATATAAGTACCCAATTTAAACTTCGGAAACAAATAATACGCTTTTACTTACATACATAACGAAAATTAAAGAGCGCGCTCATGACATCGCAACTAACAGATATATTATAATTGTGTCGCTTAACTTCAAACCTGGGTAAATCCATTCTGCTTTAAGGTTGAATCTATCTATCTCAGCCTTTAAAGCGGGCGTCTTCGGACATAGGCCTCCTCTCCATTGCTCCACGCTTGTCGGTCCATTGCCATCCGCATCCAGTTCTCGCCAGCTAGTTGGCAGATGTCATCTCTCCATCTAATAATCAACCTTATAGCAGAATGGATTTACCCAATTTTGAAGTTAAGCGTCACAATTGTAATAATGGCCAAAATTGCGATCTTGATATGCTATCGGATATTATGTCAGTATGAAAAGTGTAACGCCGTGGCTTGCGTGGGCGACGGTCGCGCGATGGTCGCGCGACGGTGATGGGACGCATACGAAATCAAACCTTATTGATATGGAAGTAGACGATGCGATGAGACGCGACGGCGACGGTCGCGCGACCGTCGCCCAGGCAAGACACGGCGTAATTCCTTCTTCAAAAATGAAAAAATGACCTTTGACAACTACACTATTTCTACAATTTAACAATTATTATAATTTGTAAGCCAAGACTGACACACCAATTACTAACTAAAGATATTTTTCATGAGAGTATCATACAAAGTTGTCTGTAAATACATACACAAAAGGTATGTGTTTAGAAAACAAGAAAGGAATGTTGTGTCGAAAGCATAAGTTGGATCAAAGAATCGCGTGCGGAGCGCCGGTGGCTCATCTATCGATCTTACTGAAAGCGTAACGAGGCGTTTAAGAAAACGCAAGTTTTTATACAGTCTTTAGAGGAAAACAACGCTTCTTTATAATGGACATGATTGGTGTTCTCAAATATCATTACAAATTATGCTTAATTCATTTCATTAGCGGTACTTAGGGTTTTTGTTCATTTATTTGTAATTTATTGCTTAAGTAGAGATTTAACGAGTAGCGTTTAATAGTGGGAGATTCTTACATTCTGGAATGTTTTATAATTAATGATTGTTTTTTTACCCACCAATAAATAAAGTATTAAGGTATTTTAATAACAGCATCAAATCTGAAATGAAGTATTAAAAGTATTTTTTTGCCCTGGGAGTAAACAACCATACGCCTAGCCTGATCCCAAGCAGTCACTGTAACTTCTTTTGCATTTCCAAAACATCGTTGAGCACTATCTACTACTACTGCCTGACAAAATAGAAATTAAAAACTTGCATCATCATAGTAAATAGTGTCCTTTCAATTCAATATAATGTAAGAAAACGGAAAGACTAGGTACAATGTTGCGCCACTTTTTAATTTCTAATAAATTTTGGCCAGCTGTAAGCTACCGGCTAAAATTTAAATATCGATGTCTTGTATCAATTGTGTATTTTTTTAAACAGCATCCTAATCAGAGTATTCTATTTTTTCTGTCAAATTAAACAAGTTGTTTTTATTCGAAACACAATTAAGCAAAAATCTACCTCTTCGTTAGGGATCCGAGTCTGAAACCTCTCCCTGGAACTGTTTTACATAATTTATTTTGAAGTATTTTTACAACGGAATATAGATCCTGTGGTTTCGAGATTTGGGTGCTTTTGTTCATTAGAAATACCTCTAGATTATTCTGTTCACATTTGTAGCGAATGTTTTTTTGTATTAGCAATTCAATAATAAACATAATTCTAAACTAAGGGTTTTAGGCGGATTCTTTTGTACATAATTAAATATGTATTCTTATTTTTGAAGGATATCTACTTAGTAATTCAATTATATTTATCTTAAGTATGGTTTCTTAAAATATTGATATTATAAAAAAAATGTAAAATATTTACTAATTTTAGACACGTATTTTTTCTTTTTTCTCGTAAACGAAAAATGACGACGATACAGTGCGTTGAAGTTTCGCGTGACCTCACGCCTAGGTACAATTTTTACTAAGAAGTGACGTCACAGTCAAGCCCCCACTCCGGAACTTTGATGCTCTATATCTTTGTATTTTTTCATTAATTAGTAAAAGCGAAAAATATGTGTTCAGTATTTTTGGACGATCTAACTGACGGACTAAACAGAATGCCATTTTTTTAGCTTTAGTTCTTCGTCAAATTGGTTCGTATGAAAAAAAATCACTTCCGCTATCCAATACGCGGTAGATACTCCACTAATTCGAAACTTAACTTATTGGCATCAAATGAACCAAGAGCCCTTTATAAAGTAAATCTGGGAAGTCCAATTAAAATGTAGTGGGTGCATGTGATAGAACCTTCAAAGACGAGAGCGCTTCAACTATCAAGGTTCGCCTTGGACAAACTGCTTACAGTGTATCTCTGAAATTGGCATTTTTCACACGTATGTAGGCCAATAGAATTTTTTCTTTTTCGAACGGAAGGTATATTTCTATAAGCCAGGAGTACAACATTTGCTGATGGTCTTGGGTTCATCTAATATTTACTGTATAGGACTCTTTATTGAATGTGAACGTTGTCTTAAATACTGTAGTAATTCATTATTTAAGATTATTATAATATAATTGGAATTTGTCCGTTGCATTGATACTTATATTACTTATGGACTAAGAGCCCAGAGCCGCCAGACCTTCCTCATTTTCTCAAGGATGAAACTTTGGGATAATGTAGAGTTCGTATCGACGTTTAATGTCTGCATATTACCTAGTTCGGCCCGCAGGTAAATTTTTTGCCATAAGGTTTATTAAAAAACATCAGCGGACATGGAAGAGAACAATCTCTCACCTCAGGATGCCGAAGACCGGGCAAAGTGGAGAAGGCTGAGCAGGAAAGCGGACCCTGGCGCTAGGCCGGGAAAACGCTAGGTTGAAGGTTTATTAAAAAAAAACATTAATATTCCTTAAATTCTCAAGGCTGATTTTTATATTATGTGTTATTAGATGTCGCTAATATATAAATTGTGTAATGATTTTGTAGACAGTTTTGTTTTAATTTTGTAGAGTTTAAGCGCTCGTAAGTTTGCTGCACAGATCCGCAGACGCTAAGGCGTAAAAATAAGACACTTAGTTACTATAAATCTTTGGTACAAATATATTGTATCCCTAAAATCCAGGCCCTTTCAGCTCCAGACGGTGACCGTATTAAGTGCACAGAATACGAGTGTAAGTCTTCACAATACGCGCCTCTGATTGCGCCGCGCCAGACTAAGCAAATTACATCGTATATTCGCGCAAACCTCGTTTGGCGACACCGACTTCTAATCATACTCCGTCTGCACCCTTAAATTTTACCAAATAATATCTATTTACCTACCAGTGGCGAATTTACCAGAAGGTCTAATAGCAAATGCTGAGCGCATTTGAGAGCCCCGCAGATGAAAACCTTATAGACTGGCAACCTGTCACTGCAATGTCAAGATTTCGTTTCCTTTCAAACCCAAAAATTACTAAAAGTGGCCGAACTTGGAGCAGTTTTTTGTGCTTTGCATCTGCCTGCCCCTTTTGTGAATACAGGCGTGAATTTACGTATGGACCGCCCTTACTCCTTGAGGACCAATTATTAAAAACATGCATTATTAAAATTGATTGATTCAAAACCATTTTCTCAAATAACCGTGCCAGGAAAGTTTATTGTTGAAATATAATAGTTTGGCTCAGGGCTTTGTTATTTTTTACAGACTGAGAGAATCATACATAAGTATTAAGGCGATCCAAAGGATTGTACTGCCTTAACATATATTAATATTTCCATTCTAGGGGCCTCCTTGTCGAATTTGGCCCCAGCGATGGCTTAATCCGGCACTGCACCAGACTTAAACTCAATAAAAAGCTAAAACGAACACAAGATGATATAAAACAGAATCCGTTTTAACATATTACGCTAATATAGGGTATCGGTAAACAAACAAAAGATTCCTTAACGTAAATATTTTTACCCTTCAGACCGCAGCATTGAAAAGGACATCAAAGTCAGACCCAAATGGAAACTCAGGAAAATATGTAAATTTTAATGCCACAGAACGCAAGATCAAAGTATGCATCGAGGACCGACTGATTTTCGCCCCTATTTTCTTTTATTTTCCTTTTCTGTGACGATTGTGAATGTGTGAGGCTCTTGTTCTTTACACTTTGTTTTCTAAATTTAGATCATTTTATGAATTGGGATAAAATAAAAGCGTTGACATTGTGAATGTTTATCTATTTGATTCACGTCTATCTTAGTTTTTTTATTCCTTTAAATACCTACTACCAAAGTGTATGCTTTGTTTAAAATAAAGTTTCGACCTCCGCATACAAATAGTCTACCGCTACGATGGATCTTATTTTTACGGATTCGGACCGGACATAGTGCGAAACCGCTATAAGTATGACCAATATTTAGTTTTTCCAACTGAAATGTGAAAACGAATGTGCAACTGTTTATTAATAACTAGTTAGTTGCAATTGTTAATTGTTTATTCTAATTACTTTTTTCATACCGAACTATACTGCGAACCTAATGTTTTTCCTCGTCGCACTTTTACGAACAGAGTCATTAACCACGAAACTTAATGGTCATGAAACTATTAACGCGTGATGAAATCTATTCAGCGAGAGCAATTAAGGCTATCTCATATAAAATAATATCTAATGGTTCGCCCGGACGTCCAAACGAGATAACTTTGGACATAATATAATAATGATGTTCCGATGAAACGCGTTATGGTAGAAAGGATAGCTACATTAATTTTGGACTATTTTGTGAGTAATTAGGTATAGTATACATGCTACCATTAAATAAATAAATAAATAAATATTGGGGGACACCTTACACAGATCAACTTAGCCCCAAACTAAGCAAAGCTTGTACTATGGGTGCTAAGCGACGATATACATACTTAAATAGATAAATACAAACTTATATACATAGAAAACATCCATGACTCAGGAACAAATATCTTACTTAATGCCATAAGGCATTCTCTACCAGTCAACCTTTAGGCAAAGCAGAGAAGTTGTAGGCGGTGCAAAATTACAAACATATAATATATATAAACACAAATGTAAATCAGGGACTTCCAAAACATGCTCAGTTTATTCATAACGGGAAAAGACGAAGGAATGTTTCAAATGTCATGAGTTTAAGTAATAATTTAAAAGGCACGTATTTAACCGGGCGACTAAATAACCATAGAAATGGGTATCAAATATAATAGTTTGGCGACTAAAATGGGGCCTCAAATTATTTCAATATGAGGTAGCATTTAAATGTCATTACGGCTACGGTTTATTCAGACGCGAGTACCAACTATTTATTTGGCAACTGAATTATTATATTGGAAACAATTTAAGAGAGACAGTTTAATAGGAAAACGGCTATCTATTAATATAAAATATACAGTTCTTTTAAAATATTTATATAGCAAATTAACATAAAAAGTACATTTAAAATTTATACATCGGCACTCATCACATGAGCTGTCATTTTAATAAAAAAAAAGGATTCTTATAAAATATAATGGTCGACAAAATATTGTACTTATGGGTATGAAATTAGGTGTTTGGGAGTGCTGGCAACTTCGTCTCTATACAATGAATTTAACTTTTCATGACGTTTACTCTATCGAATCTAAGGCCGGTCTTACGTAGTCTTAACGTCACTCTGAAAGATTCATTTTTTTGGCAGGAAAACCTTACTCAGAATATGCCTTGGCATAAATAGTTCCGCAGATTTTATAATATCCAATCTTATGCTGGCATAATGTTAATGAGGAAAATAATCTTCTAAATTAAGAGTACTTCCGTAGATTTTTGTTTGCATAATATTTAGGCAGTAAAAAGTTGTCCATCTTCTTCCTATTTCTGTTTTGATAGCGAGTCTCGTGTGTTGGGGATGCAAGATACCTAACACTCCTCCTCGCTTCGCTCGTCGTCGTACCTAACGGTGCCTCTGGGACTGTATTTCATTTCCTTTTTGCTATCGTTGTTTTGTTCATACAAAGTACCTAAGAATTATGCCATAGCAAATTTGGTAGGACTTATATTCTACTAAAAAAATAACCTAACACTAACCCACTTTTCTGCTAGCAGAAAATAATTCTGCTCCTATACCTCTAATATTATACTATACGATTAACACGGTACTTTTTTTTTAAATGCCATGTCGGTGGTAAACAAGCATACGATCGGCCTGATGGAAAGTGGTCACCGTAACCTATGGACGCCTGCTACTCAAGGGGTATCATATGCGCGTTACCGACCCATTAGAAGCTTATACACTCCTTTTTGCTGTGTATTTATTATAAAATGATTTGGTACGCGTTCCCTTACAGAGATATTTAAATACTACTCGTGGTTTACGGGTCGCAAATACGATGTTTGAATAGAATAAGTAGAATAGAATAGAATAAACATTTATTCGTGAACACAGGCAAGACAAAATACACATAATAACAACAAGACGGAAAGGAATGAAGTGCCACGAAATGGCCTCATCTCAGCGTGTTGCTGGTGACTTCCAGCGCTGATTTTCCGATGGGACCATCGTTTCCATAAAGAAACGATTTTATATGTTTTTTTTTTTTAAACCTACTTCCCAGTAATTTTTTTAGTTGCCTCCGCAATTTAAATACTATTTTAAACGATGAGCTAAGTATAATTATTTAAGTGCTAACATCTATATGACTACAAATATTAAAAATCTTACGCTTTACAATACTAGGTGCCAATTATTATTTTAGTCGCCAAAGTATTGTTTAATGTTCCTCGGCAATATTTTTGTCGCTTGAAATTTGCTGCCGTTTTTTCAATAATAATGATGCTTAATATTTGAGGCTCATATATTTTTTTTGTCGCCACAATATTAAAACACAGCCAAATTATATTATTGTATGCCCGACTTAACTTCCCGTTTAATATTTTAGTTGCCCGGTTAATTATATGCCAATTTAAAATATGTCTTCATCGCTCTACCACAGTAATTTTATAAAATTGAATACTACGTATTATGGAAGCCAAAGACTCGATTTATTGGAAGAAGTTTCAAGCCAAAATAAAACACAATCAAATAACATTTTGTCAACGAAATCCGATTACGAAAAGTAAGTTGAGGAATATGTAGGGTAACAAGTCATGCTAAGGAAAAAGGAATGGGATTGTTGTTATAATACAACAGACATGTATTTAAACAGATCTCGCTTGGTCCGGAGGGCGTCGTGGCGGAATGATCCCGATCCCAGTGCACCCTCACGAAAGGGAATAAAGGGTGAGTTGTAGGAATGGGTTAAGTGGGTAAAATCAAGTTCAAACGCAAGGAGAAAAGAAAAAAAACATTTTTGAATGTTGTAGTGTTAAAAACTACCACGTAGGTACCTACTGGGTAAAGCTAATTTCTCATTGTCAATGTTGGTAATAAATCGGGTTAAGGCATTCAGAAGTTATGGTGGAACAAAGAAACTCACATACATACATACTTACAAACATGAACGCTGAAAACAATACACTCTTTTTTGGGGCAGTCGTGTAAAAAAAAGACTTACAACTAGACACTACCACATAGTTACAATTGTTATTAATAGAACATCATCCTTTTTTTTTCTTCTGTGATCATTCGGAGCGACTAGTCGCGTGTAACAACTGCACTTGTTAAACTTAAGTAAAAATTATATTTAATTAAATTCGCAGCAACGTAAAAGTGACCAAGTGCACAGAGCGTAGTGTTCAGTTTAGTGTAACTCAACGCAAATCGAAGTGTGAACAGATTCGAGTACGCGCGCAGCGATTTATTTCGATTCGACCTCGACCCGAGTTCCTCTACCTGCGCCGCGCTAATGAAAGGGATGGGCGATAACACGGACGCTGTCGACTTCGATACGGAATCGGACACGGCATTCAAACCTACCTCCACATTGGTACCACGATCGCCGCCGCATAAATGCACATCTAATCCTGACTTATCATCTGAATTTCGCAAACGTAAATACGACAAAATGACAAATACTTCAGAAGAAGTCAAGGAATTGATCGAGCGTAAGTTCTCAACCTTCGAGAATAACGTCACTGCTACCATAAACACAGCTATAGCGGCCGGCCTAGCAACTGAGCTTGCCAAAATTACTACCACATTAAGCCAAATTCAACTGAATATCCAGAAGGTTAACCAGGACAACGCGACAATCAATCAATCATTAGATGAGGTCAAGGACCGCTTGACACATGTAGAAAACTCACTTCAATTTTCCAGCTCGCGTCAAGACTCTCATGAGGAAAGACTGCGTACTGTAGAATCCAGTGTGTCGTCAACCAACCAGCAGGTAGACCGCATCCAGACCCTTGAACGCACCATAGATAAAATGGAACAACAGTCGCGAATGAGTAACATAGAAATATGCAATATGCCTGAGAGGCGAGATGAAAACCTAATTAGTATTATCAGTGACATAGGAACCGCTATAAAATTTACTTTTACACCAAGTGACATTGTCTCAATACATCGTGTACCGCACGCCGACCCCAGCTGTAATCGTCCAAAAAACATAATTGTGCGTTTGACCTCAACTATGCTGCGTGACAATATATTGGCTGCGTTTCGCCTAGCGAAAGGACTGAATACTTCTCAAATAAACATAACTGGACCCCTGCAAAAAATATATCTCAACGAGCATTTAACGCTTAAAAACAAGCTGTTACTACGGCAGACTCGCGAGGCAGCCGCCAAGCACAGCTTTAAGTACGTATGGGTCCGGCATGCCACTATATTAGTGCGCAAAGATGACACTTCACCGATAATAGCTATTCGAGCTGCGTATGATCTAAACAAGATAACGCCGAGTTGTTCCTGACCTACTCAATATATCAAGACCTTTTACAAACATAACTGTGTACTATGATTTTGCTTATATATTTCTGTTAATCTTAATCCAGTGTTGCAGTCATTTAATTACCTCTTATATTCCATTAAAATCACGTAATTTACGCGTGGGCATCACAATGACTTTATACACCTATATACGTAAGTACCTAATTGTTAAGGGCGAGCTCGTTATCTTATCGCAGACCATGTTTTCATTGCAATACATTTTTACATTATTCCCATGCTCTCATTATTCAGTTTATCAATACATTCATTTTATTCGCCTAAGTAATCGTGTATAATACTTATTCAGTTTATTATCAAAACTGTCGAGGTCTCAGAACTAAAACAAATACTTTATATATGAATATTTTATCGCACAATTACGACGTAATTATTTTAACAGAAACATGGTTATGTCCCGACATATCGAATAACGAATTTATAGACAATCGATACGTAGTTTTCAGAAGTGACAGGGACCGAGCGGGCAGCGGCCGCGGCGTCGGCGGCGGCGTGCTGGTGGCCGTGCTGCGCGAGCTCGGCGCCGCCGTGTGCGCCCCGCCGCCCGCGCCGCCGGGCCGGTCGGCAATTTCTCCGCTCGTTGATAACATTGTCGTTTCTCTACCAATTAGCGCTCATCATAAACACATTATAAGTGCGGTATACATTCCCCCCCGACAACCGGCCATAACATATGAAACTCACTTCGAACAACTCCAGAACATACTTTTAAAATCAAACATAAAAAGTTATTGGATTGTAGGCGATTACAATTTTTCATCTTTAGTTTGGAAAACATGTGGTAATTTTTCAACTTTGTGTCCGGGTGAACGTGAATCTAATCACCAAAATTGTCTTAATGATTTTATTTCTTTATTTAATCTCACACAATATAACGTATTTCCTAACACGCGCGGCAAAATCCTAGACTTATTTCTATCAAACAACACTGAGTGCATAAGCGCACCTGCCCCCATCGCACTCGTTCCCCCGGACGCCCATCATCCTCCATTCTACGTAGTCATGACCCTACCTAAGACTCATAATAAAACATTATTTCCCAAACCGACATACAGGTATTGCTTCAATAAAGCCGATTATACCACAATTAATAACGATATTCATATGATTCCATGGTCAAACCTACTTATAGATCTATCCGCTGAGCGTGCCGTGGAAATGTTTTATGAACTCATTTACAAAATCAAAAAAGATCGCGTGCCTTATAAGAAAACACACTCAGATAAATTCCCTTGCTGGTTCTCACCTGCATTAATTCATATATTTAAAAACAAAAACAAAGCATGGGTCAAATGGAAGAAGTACCACAATCTGATAGATTATGAAACATTTTCAAAACTTAGGGACAGGTTTAAGACCGAGGCTGCTAATTGTTACAAATCCTATCTTGGACGGGTGGAAGATAGTATACCTGCCAATATAAAATACTTTTGGAGCTATATTTCTAATCGCAACCACTCGTCTGATATACCTTGCACCATGAATTATCAAAACATAAGTTCTGATAATAAAACACATATATGTAACATGTTTTCTACTTTTTTCCAATCAGTCTTCCAGCCCTCCACTATACCTAAAGACTTTTATGTGTCCGAGAATAACCCATCTTCTAATATTAATATCCACAGTTTACACATTCCATCTAGACTTATCTCACACGAATTAAATCATCTTGATTTATCAAAAGGACAAGGTCCCGATGACATCCCTCCCATATTTCTCAAAAACACAGTAAAAACTATAACTGCACCTCTAACTATTTTATTTAATAAGTGTTTAAGCGAGGGCGTGTTCCCTTCTATCTGGAAAACAGCTAACATAATTCCTGTACATAAAGGTGGCTCCAAAAATAATGTTGAAAATTACAGGCCCATATCAATCTTATCTACTCTATCAAAGGTCTTCGAGAAGTTAGTACATAAACTGATTTACCCCAATCTGCATAATCAAATTATTCCTTATCAACATGGTTTTGTTAGAAATAGATCAACAACCACAAATCTTCTTATTTACACTTCATACTTATTTGAAAGCATCGACAACAATACACAAGTAGATAGTGTATACACTGATTTTCGGAAGGCCTTTGACAGGGTAGATCATCAATTACTGCTAGAAAAGATTGCTTATAACGGTATTAGGGGAAATCTGTGGCGCTGGTTCAAGTCCTACATAACTAATCGAACCCAGAAAGTAACAATAAACGGATGCGAATCTTATGCTATAAAAGTCAGTTCTGGCGTCCCACAGGGCTCAATTCTGGGTCCCTTGTTATTCACACTTTTTATAAACGATATCAGTAATTGTTTTAAATTTTGTAACATCTTATTATACGCAGATGACTTAAAAATTTATCACACCATTAGTAACGTAAATGACTGTTATAGATTTCAGCAGGATTTGGACCGCTTCTCAAACTATTGTTCTATAAATAAACTTGACTTAAACTTAGATAAATGCAAAATCATTAAATTTTCTAAAAAAAGATCGAATATAAATAACCTTTATACTTTATGTAACACTGAACTAGAATTAGTTGAATCTATTAGGGACCTTGGAATTATACTCGACTCAAAGCTGCACCTTGACATTCACATAAATCACATCACAAGTAAAGCATTTAAGATGTACGGTTTTGTTATGCGTTCTAGTACTGAATTTAGACGACCAGATACCTACTTACAGTTATTTAAGTCTTTGGTTCGATGTCATTTAGAACAAGCTGTCGCAATTTGGAACCCCTATTACACTAAATATTCTGAGGCTCTCGAAAATGTACAAAAAAAGTACTTAAAAACTATGCATTTCCGATGTTACAAAAATAGATTATCTTACCAGGAGTTACTAAAGAAATATGGTCTATTAGATTTAGGTTCTAGGCGAATGCTACTTGAGGCAATGGTACTGTACGGCCTCTGCAACAACCACTTTGATTGTGTTGCCCTTAACAACAAACTTAGTTATAAGGTGCCCACCTATAGTCGACAGCGAGAAGCGCGCCCGCACCGACTGTTCGTGACCGGCCGCTGCCGCACGCACGCCGGTGAGCGCGCGCCTCTTCGCAGGCTCGTCCATACCTACAATACTCGTTTTAACCAGGTCGATATTTTTGGCTGCAGCATTGGTGTATACAAAAGACATATTACGAACATACTTAAAACTAGTAACTAAACATAATAATAATTGTTCTCGTATCCGATTCATTAGCCCTAGTATTTGTTCAATCTATGAATTGTAACTTAAAGTAAATTGCATCTACATGTCCCCTTCTTAAGAATCTAGTATTGTATTTCTGTTCATTATATTATCTTTGTTACCTAACTGAGCTTTAAGCTCCAGTATTATACCTACCTTAGTAATAAGTACGAATGAAAAACCCTCCGAATGATTTAATGTACTGTATTTAGTAAGTGGTGAACGGTGTTGGTCACACATACTGTAAACACTATTATCATACTTTAAATAAGCCTGTTTTGTAGTGACTGTTTGTTTACCTAAATAAATTGAAAAAAAAAAAAAAAAAAAAAAAAAAAAAAAAAAAAAAAAAAAAAAAAAAATCATCCCGACATCGATACAAAGCGACGCGCAAGTCGTCGCACGGAGTTTAGGTGGTCTACACATAGTTATGTCTGTCCCGTAGCTGGAATTTTCCCCCTTTCTCGCCGGGATTTACAGAAACTTTAACAATATTGTTGGAATCAATTTACACGCACGGGATAAACAAATACACGCAAATTGGGGTTTCTTCAAATCCGATTGAATTAACAAACTTTATACGATGTAAGAGACATTGAGTACGTACGTACGTAAGTTGGATATAATACATATGTATTAGGTACATTCACGTTTTCTAAGCTAGAGTAACTTTACTTGATATTTAGAAGGGTTTTAAACAGCGCGATATAAGGTATTTTAATTTGAAATGATTTTATACTATTGTAACGCTAATATTAGGTATTAGGAGGGTACATAGAAGGTAAGAATGTTTTTTTTTTCCTAGTGAAAAATAAACTAAACAGCCAGAATATTAAATATTTTACAAATAAGTACTATACTTTATATCTACTTAGGTACCTATAGCGATAATTCTCAGTCCCATCTCTTCCAGAGTTTGCAGTTAATATGAAGGTTATTTTTTTCTCAACAAATGCTTTAGCCTAAACAAAAGAATGCCGCATGCTTTGACAAATTATACCAAAAAACTGGCTTAGGTACCAAAACATCGTAAAGCAACGAGATTTTTATCTGTTACTCAAACATTATAAATTATATTTCCTGACAACGCGTGGACATGCAAACAGGCCAATTCTTACACTGACATCATAAGACATCTGAAGGATGTCATTTGGATGTCGTGCGTCGCTTGAGCTTGCCCGTGAGGGGACCGATTTTTGAAATTCGAACGCAAAATTTCGCCGCTCGAAAGTTTTTTTAAATAAATTTTTAGACCAACTTAAAAAGGAGACCAACGTAGTCGTATCAGTACCTCAAAAAAGCGGCAGAGACAAGAACGGAATGGCGTTTACTCCACAGACAAGAGGGGCTCTTAAATAATATGATGAAATATGATGATGATGAAAACAAGCTGCAGAAATTTGGAATCTAGTAGTATTGACCATTCGTTTTCAATTCTATTAGTAAAATTTAAATGGCTGGGGGTGGACATATTATTGAAAGAAATTCGAATACGAATGGTTGACATTCAAAAATCGGCCTCTTTTTTCTCACGGGATCTTTTTTTCTGTGTACTTAACACAGCAAAAGGGAGTGTACAAGCTTCTAATGGGTTGGCAACGCGCATGTGACACTCCAGTTGAATTGCAGGCGTTCATAGGTTACGGTGACCGCTTTCCATCAGGCGGACCGTATGCTTGTTTGCCACCGACGTAGTATTAAAAAAAATCGTCTCGCAGAATCGAAAACGAGTGGTCATTACCACTACATTTGAAATTACTAGCCAATTTTCAAAAATAGCATATAGTCGTTCTCCACAGACTTTCGAACAGCGAATTCGTGGGTTCTAACTTCAAAAATCGGTCCTCTGTACTGGCGCGGACGAGATGCGATGACTCAATGACATCTTTCGGATATCGTTCTGATGTCGATGTACGTTCGAATTTGCCTGTAAGTTTCGGACTCGTAAAGATGCCGAAATGAAAATGAATGACTTGATTACAGAGAAACGAATCACGCACGTAGGCATACTTTGTAATTTACACATGAGCTCGAAAATAATGTTTCCTGGACGAAAAAAATGTACCTACAGAACAGTGGCGGCGCGTCCAATATGCTGGGATTCAGACGGACTGCAAACTTCAACTGCACTTTGTACGACTGTGCAGTCACCGTCCGGTGACCGTGCGATTCACGATCTGTAATCTGGGCACGTAGCCGAATGGCACAAACGCTCACAAAACGCTGACGAAACGAAACGCTCGTAGATATCTTTCTCTGTAGCTCGTGCGTATTGGCGCGACAGAGCCAGACTACCTTTCGCGGCGTTTCGTTTTCGTTTCGCGTCGCAGAAATGCAATTCGGCTACGGCACCTGTACAGGTAAGAAGGCAGGTAGGGAAATCTTATGAACTCGTTCCTATATCCTCCTCCATCTTATCTCTCCTATATCTCCTATATCTCCATATATCATCTCCTATATCTCCATCCACCCATGGAATCCAAAATGGCAAAATAGAACTTTAATAGTTTCGTCATATTCGTCTGACTGTACGTGCGTTTTCACGTTATCCGATACGATATCGGATGTCAGAAGGATTTCAAAGGCAAAAATCAAAGATGTCGCCTTCAATGTACGGGATATCGGTCCTACACCCGATATCGGATCGGATAATGTGAAAACGAACTAATAGGAATGTTTACCTACATAACCTACATATCTATAATATTGTGTGTGTGTGTGTCCACCTCTCACGTCTGAAACGCACAAGTAAAAAAACTTGCACGAATCAAAGCGCTTGCCCAGTTTTACTACGAGTATGTTATACAACATTTTTTGCCCACGTATTTTAGGCAACTAAGCGCATTGCAGATTGCACTAGATTCATGTATCTCGTTGGGTTATTTATCGCAGAGGTCAAGGATTTATAGAAATCGCCCTTCATTCCCATTTGAGCTGTTTATTGGCTATCTTCCATAAGTTGTTTTTGGGAAAACATTTAAAACTGAAGTGTGATTGAGTTCTGAAAATTATGGAGTGTTAAAAATATTGAGGTTACATTTTGGATGCGAAGTTTAACTACAAAGGAACCAAATACAAAGAAACCTTCCTCTTAAATCACTCTATCTATTAAAAAAAACCTAAGTATCTACAACTACATATCGATACCTTTGGGTTCAATTGGCGTAAAGGACAAAATGCAGGTTTTCAGGAGAAGCAAAAAACAACTTTTTTTTTTGAAAAATGTTTATATCTTTTTTGTTTTTTGACCTATATTTGTGACGTATATAGAAAAATATGTAGATTTTTAGTATCCTTAACCTAGTGTAGCACCTGTAGTGATAAACTAAACGGTTTAGAAGTTAGATGGTTGTAAAGGACATGTCAAAATGCTATGAACGTCCTTTACACCCACGATTTTTTTGAACAATTAGAGTTGATATGGTCGTAAATGACGGTCTTAGATGATTTTTATACAAATTCGGGGCGTAAATGTAACCAGAATGGTACAAATGGCAACTGTTTTTAGCTTAGTTTACAATTGAAAAACTTGAAAAATGTATCAAAACGTAGTTAATATGCCATAGAATAGCCACAATAGTATTACAGTGTATATTTATCTAAAATATTTAGCAAAGACAAAGAACAAGACTATTTTATACCCAGTTTTGCAATAAAGAAACAACATTTGCTTAAAAACTATCTAGTATTTTGGAAAGTTATTATTTTAGTACTCGCCGCTGTCTCAACTCTCAATAAGTTACGCATTCAGTATTTAATTCTAGCAGGGAAACGCTTTCGTAGTTTAAGTAAATATAAAAACACTAATGGTAATCACGTAAACTTTAATCAGCAACTGTGAATAGTAGACTATATTAATACGACAGTAATTTTAAGTCTAAAGTAGAAAGAAGTTCTAAGAATAACTAAGAGTTAAAGTACCAATTTATAAACGCAAGTTAGGACGCGTATACAAACTGTGACCAACTAATAAATAATAGTAACTGTAGTCAAGACTACCTACTATGTTGATTCATATTTTTGATAATTTTAAAACAGAAGATTGTTATTTAGTCTTTAACCTGTTAAATAAGAATAATCTTAATTATGAGTTCAATCCTAGAAATATTATAGTCAATGCTTTAAGTACCTGTGAGTACATAGCCAAGTCACCAAACGCTAACGCTCATTCGCTAGCGAACCGCACCTGTTATTGTCGCACTAAATGTTAGTATAGTCTACTGTTAAAGTTTACTGGCGGCGTAGCTGAATGGCAATCGTCGACGCCAGACGCCGACAAAAATGCAGTCTGGTGCAATACGCAAGAGCGATAAAGATATATAGCTACGAAATACTTAGATATTATCGTGAGCGTTTGTGCATACGTTGTGGGTACGTACCCTGATTACCATAGTGTTTTTTTTTTAATTACCTACATCACGTCGCAGTATAATAATACAACGAAAGCGTTTCCCTGCTAGAACTAAAGGCTGAATGCGCAACCTACTGACTATTCAACAGCGGCGAATACTAAAAAAATAACTTTGAGCTTGTTGCCAAAGTATTAGTAGATCGTTTTTAAGCAAATATTGTTTCTTTATTACAAAACTGGATATAAAATAGTCTTGTTCTTTTTTGTTTCTAAGACTATACACTGCATTAAACTAATGTCTATTCTATGCCATATTAAGTACGTTTTGACACATTTTTCCAGTTTTTTATTGTAAACTTAGCACAACATTTGTACCATTTCGGTTACAATTACGCCCCGGTTTTGTATAAAAATCATCTAAGACCGTCATTTACGACCCTATCAAATCATGGGTGTAAAGGACGTTAATAGCTTTTGACGTGTCCTTTACAACCATCTATCTTCTAAATCGTTTAGTTTATCACTACGGTTGTTACACTAGGTTAAAGATACTCGTAATCTGCATATTTTTCTTATACACGTCACAAATATAGGTCAAGAAAACAAAAAAGTGGGTTTATCTTTCTCTTGGAAACCTGCATTATATGTCCTTTACGACAATTGAACCCAATGATATCGATTACAGTTGCGGATAAAATATTTTTAGTGCTGGTCGTAAAGGACGAAGAACAAAAAAACTTGTCCTTTACGCCCAACTTTACCACGCTACTATAGAAAGTGATCCTTAAAAAGTAAGGGCTTAAAGGGCAACAATATATATCAAGGTGAATTACGACTATATTTTTATTTGTAGATTTCCTTTACGACATAAATAATAATTTATAATTAATGACTTGATATTTACGCCCCTTCAGAAAAGCTATTTTTGCAAGTCCATAGTAGAAAATCTTGGTCGTAAAGGCAACTTTTTAAGAGATATCGAAATTTTAACTACACAGATCGATAGCGCTTGAAATTCTGAACAAAACTGTATATATAACTCATTTTCGCCGAAATGTCCTTTACGCCAATTGAACCCAGAGGTATCGATATTATTATAATAGACTTGAGCATACATAGGGACAGACCGACAGACAAGGGGAAGCGACTGTTTTATTTTTTTGTACAGTGAAGTGAGTAAATTGAAGAACTATAAATAAGTAAATCTATCCTCAGTTTAGTATGGTTCATCATCATCATCATCAAACATCTGACACACTCTTATCATTCTAATACCTAACCACAAAATTGAATTCATGAAACATGGCTAAGAACACTCCCGACTAATTCGGCTTTCAAACTAAAAAAAACTAAATCTAAATGGATTCATCCGTTCGGGAGCTACGATGCCACAGATAGACACACACAGACAGACAGACAGACAGACAAACAGACAGATAAACACGTCAAACTTATAACACCCCGTCGTTTTTGCGTCGGGGGTTAAAAATAAGATCGTGTATGATATTTTGGCGGCTACCGCTGTGTAACTTATTGTTGCTGGTGACAGCGATCATGACTTTACAGTTTGAAAAATAAAATCGATGATTTAAATCAATACATTAGCGCCGAAAAACTGTAAACTGATTAAACTGTCTAAAGCCACGCATGGCTGACTGATTTGAGAGATTAAACTATGCAATTCCGCCCCCTCGCTAAATTGTGCGCCTATCATCATGCTTAAAAAGTAATTAAAACTGGGAATATCCCTAACCGCTGTACAGATTCATAATTTCACTACCTGTAGGCATTGCGATACGCCCTGGGACCTATGTTATAACTATCGCTTGACGAACGTACGCGAGCGAAAAATAGGTTTGTAGCTTTTCATTACCATGAAGAGTACAAGGAATCTAGTGGAAATGGAGTGAAACGAGCTGTCAGTGAGTCCTGTCCTGAAAGGAGTAAAAGGTGTACAAGGCTGCGGAAGCTACCGACGAAGGTAGGTATAAAGTTTATGCGACTTATGTGTCGCACGAAGCTCTTCTTCGCGACTTATGTGTCGTACGAAGCTCTTCTTCACGACTTATGTGTCGTACTATAGATTAAATAAAATAAATAAACTTTTTAACAAAAAATAAAACCGCCTTCAAAAATAAGCGCGTTACAAAACACGGAGAAACTAAAAAGCCAAAAATAATAAACCTTTCAATTCAGATTTCTTATCGTATTGCAATAAGCTAAACATCCAAATTATAAACAATTCAATTATTTTTGTAGTCGGTACCAGACCTGTTCGTCGCCTTGCTATTGCCTGTTTGACCCACCCAACCATACACAGGCTGGTACCGACTCCAAAAATAATTGAATTGTTTATAATTTGGATGTTTAGCTTATTGCAATACGATAAGAAATCTGAATTGAAAGGTTTATTATTTTTGGCTTTTTAGTTTCTCCGTGTTTTGTAACGCGCTTATTTTTGAAGGCGGTTTTATTTTTTGTTAAAAAGTTTATTTATTTGTTGATTTTTAGTGGTTCCTAGTGATATTATATGTATCAGTCCGAATACATGTACAGTAGTGAAAGAATTATCCTTTAACTCCTAACCATTGAGGAGTTGACCTTCCATCATCAGCTCAGTTGATTTTTAGTGGTTCCTAGTGATATTATATGTATCAGTCCGAATACATGTACAGTAGTGAAATAATTATCCTTAAACTCCTAACCATTGAGGAGTTGACCTTCCATCATCAGCTCAGCCACATAAAATTATTACCATCAGACGTAAATACTGGTGTACCTTTGAAAAATATACTAAAAACATTACATGTGCCTATAACATTTGAAGAGTTCCCTCGATTTCTCCAGGATCCCATCATCAGACCCTGACTTGGTGCCAATGGGACCATCTCGGGGTTATACCGGTTCGATCAAAAAAAAAATTTTGAAAATCGGTCCACGATTCTCGGAGATATCGAGTAACATACATACAAAAAAATAATAAAAAAAAAAAACATTCAGTCGAATTGAGAACCTCCTCCTTTTTTGAAGTCGGTTAATAAAGGAAGATATGTAACTCAGTACATCGCTACACGGCCTACTTAACGCGAGTTATCGTCGCTGGTACCTCTTAGTTTTCGAGTTATTTACAGATGGCGCTATTTTCAATGTTTAAAAGTGCCATCTAGTGAGATAATAATTAATTACATTGCCGAGTAACCATATCTGAATATTCTGAATATGATTCAATATTTTGAGCCGGCGGCACCTCATTTTTTGGCTTAGGGGTTTGACTTGCATTTTTGAGATCTCAGGTTCGAGACCCAGCTCCGGTTTTTTTAATGTGTTGAAAAATAATTATGTTGTTATAATGCTAAATAGTATGCTAAAATAATGCTAAGTAGAAGAAGCATCATAGGGACTTTCTTGTGATGGAAAGCTACATATCATCCAGCAATAAAGAACAATTATTTAAAAAAATGTCGCATAGATATAGAATAGAGACAGACGACTTCGACAACCTACTACACGCTATAATAACCTAACCACATAATTAAAATTTTCATGAAACATGGCTAAGAACACTCCAGACTAACTCAGCTTTCAAACAAATAAACTAAATCTAAATCGGTCCATCCGTTCGGGAGCTACGATGCCATAACACCCCGTCGTTTTTGCGCCGGAGGTTAAAAAACCAAGTTGTTTCCAGTGAATATTACTCTTTTAACTTTGCCTAACACTATACCAAATAGTTGTCCGTTTTAATGGGGATCATATAAAAGTAAAAAGTAAAAATCGTTTATTGTTGCACATAAACACAAAGTCATTTGTTGCAAAAGATAGGTAAAATTTACATCCATTTGTGCATATCCTAATTATTGTTAACACAAGTTTCCAGGGGTCCCCGCACTAGGCTAGGCCTGTACCGCGGGAGACCTGTATTGCATTTATATGTCATGAAAGTTAGAAAAACAAGTTAGCTATATAATGAAAGTACAGTGTAAACAATGATTAAACATTGATTCTGTTGCCTAAAGTATTACAGTTTACAGAAGTTATTTTATACTATGGTTATAATTAAGTTATTACTAAATTACCTATTGAAGTAAGTTTTCAGTTTCATGGAAGTCTGTTGATAGTAGTTAGAAAATTAGAAAAACACAGTAACTATATAATTAAAAGTACAGTGTGAATATATATGTTTTAAAGCTTAAAGAAGACCTAACTCACGCTGGTTCGCGTCCCAACGCTTACCTTGCTTTGCTAAGCCTGTCGAAATACAGTACAGGGATAAGCTATCACAAAACATCGTACGTAAGTAAGAATTTCAATGACACATACGCTATTTTGACGGATTGTTAGGAGCAATGTCATCACAGCGATTAATTAGTGGAAAATGAACATCGCACCGTTCGACATTTTCAATTACAGCTCGTATCCGACACCATAGAGAAATAAAGGATAGAGTATTCACACCATACTTCAGTTTTCTTAGCAACACGCATTTTAATTTCATTGGCAACATTTAGCGTCAAGTAGGGGATTTATCAGTAATAAAACACGTTACCCAACAGCGTGAAAGTCACAGAAAATGTAAGTAATTTCTTCTAAGTGACGCAAGGTAAGTTACTTAGGCGATGATTTTGATAGCCCGCATGAAGTTGAAGAAGTCAAAATTTTATAGAAGTTTGACGTTTAAAATAACCGATACGGACCAGTAGGCCTAGCACATGATTGCCGCGGGAGTATGTCGCCGCGAGATAGATCACACGTCTTCTTCTAACTGTGTTAATGACATAAGGACGGGTAGTCTATCTCGCGGCGACATACTCTCGCGGCAATCATGTGCTAACCCTGCAGCGGATAGTGAACCTGCCTGCCTTTTCTGAAAGCTGCGGAGTTTGGTTCGAACCAATAATCAATTCAAAATAAACTAAAATAACCAAGGCCTCCAAGTGTTCAAAGCTGGATTCGAACCAGCGTTATTATCGCGACGGATGCCTAAACCACTCGGCCATTCGGACACGGTGACCAAGGTCGAAATTTTCAAGTATATGACACAATTACCGAAGGCTTGGGAGTTTTTAAAGCCCCGTTTCATGGAAATCTGTCCACTCCACTAAGTAGGGTTTTTTTTTTAATTTTGTTACTAGCATAATATGGATCATTTGTAATCAGATAATAAATTGGAATTCAAATTTAGGTATACATTTCATGTCATGTTAGAAAAATCAAGTAAGGTGTATTCGGGTAATGCCGTTAATCGGATAATTCCGAAATTCAATTGATAATCACCCGTGATTCCATAGTAATAAACCCTTTTCGGAATTTAGCGACGGTTTTTGACGTTCGGAATTACCCAAGTACACCTATTAAAACTCGTAGATGCACTTATGTGCGGAGTGAGTACTCTATGCATATTCCTCTATGCCGAAACCCAACGAAATTACACAATGGCCGAAGGGAGTACCTAGTCGGTTTAATGCGAGCGTAATCGAGTTGCAGACTTCATGCTTCAGATATTCCCGCTAATGGATACGCTTTTCAACGAGTATTTTTGTTTTTGAGTGACAGTTGGGAAGAAATTTACATACAGATATTCGCTAATGTTTTTTTTCTTAATTGGGGTGTTTTGGCTGGAAATCACTAAGTTTCATAAGTACATGACGTACTTAGTACATCCTTCAAGAAAAGAGCGCAGTCCTATCTTAAACACCGGTTAGGTAGGCAGTTAATGGTGTTCCCACAGTGGCTGTTATGTTATTTTACATTGTGTGACAGGGACAGCGTAATGCCAATGCCATCGCGCTGTCCCTGTCAAACAATGTTAAGAGGATACGGCAGCGAAAATGCTAAAATGAAAAGGAGCCCCCCTTTCAACTTGGGAATTTTAGTTAACACTTTCGAAACCGGGCTCTACGCGGCGCTACGACATTTTCGCTACATACGGGTTTCCCCATGTAATCGGCTACGCTTCTACGAGCGGTGTGCCCGACAGTCGGGTTCTTGGTAGCGAAAGTGTTAAATATACAAGTGTTATTAACTAGATTTATCGAAAAAAAATTGTCCATTAAGAACAACTCAGTCAAAAGATATTTCAAAAAAATCTTTAAAATCGAGGTTCCGCTCTCGACTCTTTCCTCCTTCAAAACTTAATCAATCGGAACGAAATTTGAGAATCTGAATAACAATTAAATAATCTATGTCGGACCGTTTAGCTTTTTTGGTTAATTGTTACCAATCTTGAGTATCACACCTTTTTTGCGCCACAATGAAAAAGGCCGTTTTTGGAAATTTTTGATTGGCTCTAGAGTTTTTAAAAAGCAGAATATCAAAAAAATCAAAACGGTCCGACACACAGATAAAAATAATAGCAATCTGTGTTGAAAAAATCATTGCTCTGTCTTCAAAAACCAGGGAGGAAATAGTCGAAAGCGTTTGTATGGAGAATTGACCCCTACCGTATCGTCTTAATAACATGTAATTATAAATATTTTTTTGTAACGACATACCATGTAATGCACATATTACTTTATGGTGAATAAAAACAATACAATACAATACAATAAAATCAGTGTGGGAGCACGGAGCACCATAATAGGACTACGCTATTACAGTCCCTATGTTGTTGTGCGTGTCTATAGACAATGCTGCAGTGGTGGTAATCGCTTACCATCAGGCAGATCATGCTATTCCGTATTTAAATTCACCATCCCCATTCTACCATCGGACTCTTCAGACGCACGGCCGGTCTCCATCCTTACTTGGTGGATATTCCACGAATCCGCACGAAGCGCTTTACTTCTTCTTTTCTTATGCGCACTGCCAAGGAGTGGAATTCCTTGCCGGCGGCTATATTTCCGAGCTCATATAACCCGGCAACCTTCAAATCAAGAGTGAACAGGCATCTTCTGGGCGAGCTCACTCCATCGTAGGCCACGTCTTTGCCTTTGGCTAGTCTGTGGTCAAGAGTAATTTATATACATAGTAGTGTGACTACTTTAAGACAGCACAAGTTGAAATATTTTCAATAGATTATAATTTAACTTGTGTTCATTAGAAGAGTAAGCCCATGTATAATTAAAAAAAAAATTCAAATTAAATTATTTTATTTATAAGGTACAGACAAACATTTACAAAGTTTTGTGCTTAACCTAAGAATATGTACATTTAACAATATATTGATTTATTTAGACTTGCGAAGCGCTGGTAGCCTAGCGATAAGTTTAGTGCGTGTGACTTTCGTTCCGGAGGTCGCGGGTTCGAACCCCGGCTCACACCAATGTTTTCGGAACTTACGTGCGAAATGTCATATGATATTTGCCAGTCGCTTTTCGATGAAGGAAAACATCGTGAGGAAACCGGACTAATTCCAATAAAGTTTAGTTTACCCTTCGGGTTGGAAGGTCAGATGGCAGTCGCTTTTGTAAAAACTAGTGCTTACGCCAAATCTTGGGATTAGTTGTCAAAGCGGACCCAGGCTCCCATGAGCCGTGGCAAAAGCCGGGATAACGCAAGAAGGATGATACCTAATGATGATTTATTTAGACTTTATTGCACAAAAGAATAACTTAATGTACTTACAGAAAGCGAACTTAATGTCATAAGGCATTCTCTACTCGTCAACCTTTGGGTAATGCAGAGAACAAATCATACAGACATATAAATATATATAAAAAGTTCTCCATGTAAACACATGTTAACAGAAACTTCCAGCAACAAAGGGAATATTTTTTCGAAGGCAGTCCTCGATATAAATGTGTAAAGTTTTCTCATAAGGTAAGTGGGCATTTTTAAACCCGGGCGTTCAAGTTCCCAGACTTTTCTCTTCAGACGTCGATTATGGCTCGGATTTAAGGTACCAACGGCAATTTATGCATGTTTCTATTAGGAGAGTACAGTGAAGACAGGTAAAATGTGAAACTACAAAAATAACGGAAGAGAGTTTGGGAGATTGTGTATTTATGTAATCCCCATCGAGTAAAGATATTTATTCTTATAAAGTAGGTACAAATTAGACTACAAATAAAACTAAATTAGAACTAAAAAACCTAAATACTTAGCTCTAAATAACATTCAAGTGACATGATTAATAAATAATTACAATAATCTTACATTAACATGCATAAACTTAAAAACTAGATCTAACCTAACAATACACACACAGACTATGTAATTATTTCATTTATTGTCGAAGATAATCACTGGATAAGGATTTATTGGATACTTACTGTACTTTTTTTTGTTGGATTGTGCAATAAAGCTTCAATAAATAGTGAATAAATAAATACAATCTTACCCTCTCAACTTAAGCAACAAGAACAAACCAAGCGGGGCAAATCTCGACTAGGGGCAAAATGTAACTGGTTCATTTTTTCCATGTTTTACAATGTTTGCATTATTAAGACGATACGATACAGGTCAATTCTCCATACAAACGCTCTCGACTATTCCCTCCCTGGTTTTTGAAGGTAGAGCAATGATTTTTTCAACACAGATTTTTTTTTTATCTGTGTCGGACTGTTTTGATTTTTTTGCTATTTTATTTTAAAAGACGCTAGAGCCAATCAAAAATTTCTAAAAACGGCCTTTTTCAATATGGCTCAAAAAAATGTGATACTCAAGATCGGTAACAATTAGCCAAAAAAATCTAAACGGTCCGACACAGATTATTTCATTGTTATTCAGATTCTCAAATTTCGTTCCGTTTAAATAACTTTTGAAGGAGGAAACAGTCGAGAGCGGAACCTCGATTTTAAAGATTTTTTCGCAATAACTTTTAACTGAGTTGTTCTTAATGGACACTGTTTTTCGATAAATCTAGTTAATATCACTAGTATATTTAATTGAAATTCCCAAATTGAAAGGGGGACTCCTTTCCATTTTAGCATTTTCGCTCCCGTAGTGTCTTAAATAGAGTGTCCACCGGTTATATATGGTAGGCGTATTCAGTGGATACATGGAGAACTCAACATCATAGTGTAATCATGAAAAAAATGGAGTAGTTACAATTGCCCCTCCCCCCCCCCCCCCTCCTTCTGAGATTTGCCCCGCTGTACCTTAGAGAAATCTACGAGTTCTAAAAAAAAGTTTTCATACAAATGAAAATATGGAAAATTTAACATCTCTATATTTCAGATAGAACTGTATAGGTATAAAAATATTCAAGTAAGTACCTACCTATAACTTTGCCTGTTTCACCACAAAGTGAATTTCCTCTACCCCTAGGACACAGACTTTCATAAAAGTACGGGAGCAGCTGGCGCGCGCATTAGTATGTTGATGAGGCAATCGCGATCGCGGGATAACGTGATTTATAGGCGGGCCCGCGCAAATGACACGATAAATCATTGTTTTATGAAAGGTGAAGGTGAAGAATGTACTGATTAAGTTGTGGGTGGTGTTTGTTTTGCTACTTTTTGGTAGTTCGGTTTATCCGAGGGGAGGGTGTCTTGGCAGAATGTTTGCAATCTGGACATCTACCCAAACAGTATATAAGATCCTACTCTATACTATAATAGATTCGATATAGGTACACTATGGTGACAATGTAAGAAATTCCGATGTGGATTTAGATTAGAGACCGGTATAAGTATTTTATTGTATAGACTCTCCTCTTCTTTTTTAGAAAGAGGAAAGAGATGTTTTCCACATCTATTAATCCCCCTAAAACGGGATTACCTTAGACCCTGGAGATATGCGTTAATGTATTCCAAAATCATCTAACAACAGTTACATTGATGTAGGGAACAAATCAAATTATTTTATTAAAATATTTTTTTTTGTTTTTTTTTAAGTAGTAACACTACTATATAAATTATAAACTGAAATAGATACCATACACTAAAGAAAAAGCGGTCAAGCCAGTGGGCACCAGTGGGTGGCGAAGCCTGGAATCGAACCCCTGGGTTCGAGACCCGTCTCTCGCTATATCGTAATCCTGCAAAAGGATTCATATAGGAGGTGCAAGCATAAATTGCTCGCCCTTAAAGTTGGTCAAAGGCGCCTAGCCTTCAGAGATAACATACAATAGAGAAATTTCGACGGGTACCTCGGCGGTCGGGGTGTTGTAGCGGTCGAACACGTCAGCCGCGATAGCTGGAGACCCGGGTTCGATTCTCGGCTTCGCCACCAGTGGGCTTCATCGCTTTTTCTTTAGTGTATGGTATCTATTTCAATTTATAACAGTTACATTGATCAATAATTAGACAAATAGAGTATATGTAAAGAGGCATCGTGGAATTTATGGAAACCGATACCTACATTTCACAACTCTTTTCTTTGGGCATAAGATTCTAATAGACACATTTTTCTCTTAGCCGATTTATTCAATAGCGAAAGCATAAAAAATACTGGGATAACATAGTCCACCCAAATACGACCAGCAAGTGTAATAAAGAAATTCCAATAAGGGTAAAGGCTGGGTAAAGGTCCAAACGACGACAAAAAGTGATCGCATTGTCAGCCCTGATTATAGCAGTCACTGGCAGACAAATGCGTCAAATTTTTCTCCCATTTTCCTTCGATAGGTGGTCGGGGGCGACCACGTCAGTGTAATTGATAGGACAGATGATATTAATGTCCCACCCTTGTACAACGTGTGCACACAATTTATGTTGCAATACTGCACCGCACGACCCCTAGCAGCTAATAAATTTTAACAAAATGTTCCAATATTCGGTATTGAAAGGTTGTTCGTAGATTATGATGGCTGTAAGAATAGTAATATAACACAGGTACAAAGTTATTATATTTATGCATTACATTTTCAGCACACACTTCGCGTAGGCGTTAAGACAAAAGGATAGCCTCAAAAAGCATCTAAGCGCCATCTCTGTTTTAACGACGAAACCTACACGAGCGTTTGAATAGAGCGCCATCTATGTAAGAATTGTGGGACTGCGTCGTAAGTTGCCACTATCACGAGTATATTAACTAGGTCATGCGACAATAGATGGCGCTATTTCATAAATTGTGCAGTACCTAGACTTCAAAACATAAATTGTATGTGAATCTTAAAATTAAAATAATGTAACTGCATATAATTTATGCCAAATCTAGAGTATACGAAATGAGAAAGAGGACTTACCGAGGAGGTTTGTTGTGAATGTTGGAACACAAAATGGTGTAGGTATTGGATTCTCTTATCCAATAAAAAAAATAACAATAACGATATATCTACCTATTAATGAAATTCCGATTTCGAAATCTGCTGTAGATTCACTATTTATATATGTATACAAAACTCAATTTTTATATTTTCCTCACAGATATTGTATTTACAAACTGACACTGTGACAGTTTTTTCTGTGGTCCCTTGTCATAATGTCAATGCTAAAGGAGGTCGTTATAGTCGGTATTTAACCTTAGACCCTGCGGTCATAAGGAAACCCGGAATCTAGATTGAAAAAAAAATCTGAAAATATCTCATTTATCTTAGATTCATTATCCATACTTATACTTATATAATATTATAAATGGGAAAGTGTGTGTGTCTGTTCGTTTGTCCGCCTTTCACGGCAAAACGGAGCGACGAATTTACGTGATTTTTTAGGTGGAGATAGTTGAAGGGATGGAGAGTGACATAGGCTACTTTTTGTCTCTTTCTGACGCGAGCGAAGCCGCGGGCTAAAGCTAGTTGTTACTAAATTTTGCACTCGAAACTTATCATCAAACTTGAGTTTAGGGGAGAGTCATAAAAATTATAGAGATTCATAATAGGTACATGTTTTCTATGTATCTAAGTATGTATTTATCTATATAAGTAAGTATATCGTCGCCTAGCACCCATAGTACAAGCTTTGCTTAGTTTGGGGCTAGGTGGATCTATGTATGGTGTCCCCCAATATTTAATTGTGCATTAGGGTAATTCCGAAAGTTGTCTAATTAGGAAAGTCGCATAAAAATCACCACTATTTCCATCATATCAAGATTCCCCTTTCGGAATAACCAGAGCATTTCTGTCATTCGGAATTACCCGAATGCACCTTATTTATTTATTTTATTTATAAATTACATAGGTAATCTTATCTCTTGCAATAGTCTCCTGAAATGAACGAAATTTGGTAGGTACCTTCTATTTAATTAGGTTCTGTAAGTACCTAGTTCTGTATGACCTAACCGTGAGCCAGCTACCTAGACCAACTCAATAATCGCGAAACGCGACGATATTGTGCCCGTTCAATATACGGTGCCATTCAGGTCTCCTTTCGCCGAGCTCTAAAGGGTCTTTGTGAAGAAGATGGCTCATCTAGATAAGAGGTTAACGCTTTCACGGCGTGAATGTTGGCGTATCCTTAAAGTCCCGGTATTACTTGGCATTAGCGAGCGTAGGTGGCTCAAGCATATCAGCAAACCATGGTAACATGAGCCCAAGATTGATAGTAACTATGCGATGTCCTTAGACTGGTTTAAGAAACCTTGAATTTCTCATACACGGTAAGTGAGTAGAATGACGCTTTCAGCTATGGACCCGACTATGAGACTCAATTTCATAAGGATGTCACCATAAAGAGAATTTATTTCGACGTAAACATGGTACACAAGGAATTTTATAAGGTTTGCCGACGATATCGACAATTTTGAAATTTTCACGTATGGTTTACAAGACGGTACTGTCGTTATTTCACATTTTATGTCGTAATCATAACAGAACTTCAATGTTTCAAAGTCTAACATACTTTTTTGAGCGATTGTAAACGCTCACGAAACGCTTACTAAACGAAACGCTCGTGGACATCATCTCTATCGCTCTTCCGTATTGGTGTGACAGAGCCAGACTACCTTTCGAGGCGTTTCGTTTTCGTTTCGCGTCGTAGAAATGCCGTTCGGCTACGGGGCCTGGGAAGAAAGGGAGTATCCCTTCGGAAGAACCACTCGAACTTGAAGCTTCGTCTCTGAACCGCCGGGTGACCTCAGTACACACTGACCTGAGAAGCGAACTCATCCGCCCGCTGCTCTCGGGAGAACCGCTCGACCTTGAAGCTATTGGAGCAGTAGAGCTCTCGTCTCAGAACCGCCGGGTGACCTCAGTACGCACTGACCTGAGAAGCGAACTCATCCGCCGGCTGCTCTCGGGAGAACCGCTCGAATTTGAAGCTGTTGGAGCGGTAGAGCTCGTTGTCGTCTCGGGAGCGTCGGCCGCGGCAGAACCGCCGGGTGATCGAGGTGTGTCTGTAATAATGTTGATGGGCTTTAGTTAGAAATATTCTATGGTGGAATAATTTCAAAGTTTGTGTTCATTTCTTTGCTTCCAAGTCCTCCAGCGTCAGAAGTAAGGCACTGAAGGCAGCACCAAAATAAATAAAACAAATACAGTAAACGGCGATAAAAAAATGCACTACGGTTTTTGGAAAGAGACAATTAACGTCACATAGGCAAGAAAGAGACAAAGCTCTACGAAGACGAAAAACCAATCTGCAATAATTATCGCCGGGCTTTTTTTCAGTTTTATTACACATGTCATGGAGATCATAACTTTCAGTTGCTAAAGAAAATGGTCTGAACGTGACTCATAGACCAAGAGCAGATAGTAATAGCAAATACCATGATTTACACAATGTTTTTCCCAATTTTTATATGTTAATTTAATGGTTAAAAGTGTTAAAACGAGATCGAACTAAATAAATACAAATCATAAAAATAAAATTGTCTGCATATGAAACTAGGAAAGTAGGTACCTACATCAAATTCCTGTGCGCTCTATCCATGAGAGCAGAATCATTAGCAAATGAACACCGACACTCCAAATTCAAAGGTTTATTTGCAGGAGTTGAATGTAATTATGTTACGATTCGTTATCCGGGATCCGGGTTATCGTTTTGTGTAGCCAACTCGCTGAAAAAATATGAAAGCGAACGGATTTGCACGGGGCAAAGGCAGTTTCAGTATTTTATAGAGGCGAGCCGCACGTTTTAATTATTCGGTAGCTTTCGCATTTTTTTATTTTTTGTAGAATAGTTGCGGGAAAATAGTTTTACATACATACACATAACATACATATAATCAAGCCTGTATCCCATAAAGGGGTAGGCAGAGCACATGAACTACCAAGTTTCAGTGCCACTCTTGGCAAAAAGGGGCTGAAAGAAATCGAACTTGTGACATTCCAGTGACAGGTTGCCAGCCTCTCGCCTACGCCACAATTTAACCCATATCCCACAGTCGACTTCTACGACACCCACGGGAAGAAAGGGGGTGGTGAAATTCTTAACCTGTCACCACACGGTTAATATAAATAGTTTTAAACGTGGTAAAAGATGATCCAAATAAATTCCTGTTGTCACTTGGCACTTCTGCTGCTGAACGTAACGAACGAGGAAGCAAACAAACATTTCATTACGCTCTGTGACCGCCTGTTGAATCTGTCAAAACACGTAGGTACATTTTTATTTCTGTCTAATGAGGAGGCACTCTCAATAAAGGTTATGACAGATGGCGCCACCCTATTAGTCCATTGCACAGATAAAGAATTTCATACGTGAGAGCGAGAAGATGATATGTTTTTTCTCTCTCACATATGAATGACAGTGACATGCCTAGGCACTTGCACAGGCGCCGTCTGGCGGGATAAAATGTCAGTGTGCCTCCTCATTGACATCACATACTGGTAGTGGCGACATCTGTCGAAAGTTAAATGTGACTCCTCATTGTTATTTGAATATCTGTGGAATCTGGTCTGGGCTAATTTTCTGAAGAAATTTATCGCTAGCGTCTTCGGGATTTTACTACACGGCTTTTATTTTCATGTATTGAAATATTTTCCGAGAACTCGGAGACAATGCTGTCCTTGAAACGTCGAAGGTACCTAAAGCGCTGTAAAGCGTTATAGGCATTTGCTAATAGACCCTATATGAATAAATAATAATAAACTTGCCGTTTAAGCCAAGAAAAACATAAAAACAAAGTTCAATTATTCCATCTACCTTTTTAACGTAACGTACGATAGACTTGCAAAGGGTCGCTAGCAAAAGTTAAACTTAAAAAAAATTGAACCGATGCGTTAATAATTTAGAAATAATAAGAAGTCATCGTTAACATGCTCAAACTTTGTCAAAAAACCGGATGTGACGTGATGTCCAGACCTATAGCAAAAAACAAAGAGGAACTTTTGCTGTAAAAAAAGAACGCCGTGTCCATGTCTAGGCATTTCACTCGCGTCCATTGAACCGTGCAGAAAAGAGACCTCGTAAAACGCTGAATTAAACATGAAACACTAGAAGTGGGCAAGTCTCCGTTCCTGCTCATGTAATATGTATATTTAGTTATTAAAGTCCGTAGATCGAGGCGAGAAATACGGTCCTACGTGTCGTCGTGAACCTAGTTTAAATTCCTAGGGATAACGCTAAATAGAGTTCTCTTTATATGGGTGTATATGACTATTGTCTTCTGGTTTTACGACATTAAAATTAACTAGTGCAAGTTTTGTTGTAGTCATAAGGCTAAATAAATGAGTCTTCTACTCGTATACTAAGGACCTTCGTTTTTTTACCAACATTGTCTCTATCTCTATTGTGTTGGGTCAGATAGACAACATAAAACAGTTAATCCATCAATAACCCAACTCGTTTAATATAATTCGATTTAGCTTCTTTAGCAAGAGTGAAGAGGTACCAAGGGTTCTGTAGATATGTGTGACTCAAACTCGTAAAGTGACATTATATGACTCAGCATCGCATCGCAGATCAATCTGCATACTAAAGTGATTATTATACGAGTTTGAGCAGTAAGGCCCAACTAACTATACGATGTTGAGTGTAGGTACTACCAGCGATATGCAGACAGACAAAGTTTGTTTTTAAAACATTTCAATAGGTATGCTTCTTTGTTGTACCACGTAGGTACTTATTTTAAATTAGATCGTTCAAAAGTTTTTTTTCCCGTAATGGTTTCTTCAAACCATCTCATTTATAGTTTAAGTGCAGTCAAGTGCAAAAATACGTATCGATTTTATCCGCTCAAAAATATGTACCGAGACCTTATTCCGCCGACATAAAGTGCTATGGGACATATTTTTGATAAGTTGTACGCACCCATATTTTTACACTTGACGTACAATCCTAATACTTCATAGAATGGCGCTAGATCAAAGATCATCTAAGTATGTCATTCTGTGATAGAGTCGATAGATCAACATCGAAATCAACAAATCAGGATGAAATAATTGAAGGTTATCACAACGTTACCCACCTGGAGTCACTAGAATGCAACGGCCATTGGATGCCAAAGATCTTCAGCCGAGCTGGAGGCCGTCGCTTCTGCTCGGTTCGAGTCTCCTCCACCGGCGGCGTATGGTGCCTGCTCCCCGATGAAGCCCTGGTACCACTTCTACGACGACGCCTACGCCTTCTCTCCACAAGAATAAAGTTATCCCCGTTCCTTATAATGTAAGAAGAGCGAAGGGTCGACTTCTCCTCCCCCTGTCTTTGTCTTATCAAATCAGCTGTTCTCAAAGTATGTATGTTCTGATACTCGGCCTCAGGTGGAGCGGATGGCGTCACTTCCTGGCTCGTTCCGCTTCCATCCCTCTTCTTGCGGGAGGAATGGAGACCGACTCGACGCCAAACCTTTTCCATGAATCCGTATTTCCGGTCATCCCATTATGGTTCAGTCGCCGGTGCGCTCTCTCAATGACACTAACACAACACCCGCATGGTCACATTTAGTTATCACATAGTCTGAATGGTCCATTACATAGTTTTAGTGTAGGTACACTATAAATAATCCGCACTGTGAAAGGAATAAAGTTTATGCAATTTTTATCACTGCTATCAGAAGCTAATCCGGAAAGGCGTATCACGTCACTGCACCGAACGCGACTGCATGTAAACGTGTAAATGTTCGTTTAAAAGGGACGCGAGCTTTTATGAATAATCTCTTTTATTAAGACGTACTGGGTTACTGGAATGAGGGGATAGAATAACGTGTTTTTTGACATCACACTTGCTGAGGTCCCGGCCCTAGTCAGGGTGCGGGCGCCGCTGCACGCATGCGCGCTCCCCCTCGTTGACCGAAAATCCAAAATGGCGAACCTCCGACCCCCTTCTTGTTATTGAATATCTAATTTTATCCGTGCATTCATTGTTAAACCCGGCTATAATGCATGCACGGCCTACATTCGGTTGATTATGTTAATCGCAATTATCACAAATAATATGGCTGACCCAAAGTTTGCTCGTTGTACCTACGCACGCTCAATAATGGTCCGTACAAAGCGCTGAGTAGGAATGAAATATAAATCCTGTATAAAAATGTATATAAATAAATTAACATCAAAATCATAAAAAAATATTTAAAGCAATAAGTCCGCCTTTTTGTAGGTACGATAGTATTTTTCTTTTGTACAATAGTGACTAAATAAATAATTGAATAAATAATAATAAAGCCATTTATTCCCACAAAAACATTATAAAACATGCAACAAAAACAATAAAATAATAATAACATTAAGAATTTACAATTTAAGATCGGCAAAATAGAAATTTCTGAAATTATTCATTTTTAAGTAATTTAAAATAAACTAAATTATTTATCAATATTCTCTTAACTTAAAATTTACAACTTTCTCGTATCATGCACAATTTGAAAGTGAATAATAACTTAATTAAAATTTAAGCATATTATTTTTCTTTAAATGAAATGAATACAATTATCTAAATTTTTAGAATTATATTATACATCGTTTTTGGGGACCCAATTTTGGGTAAAGGCCTCCTCCATACATGACCACGATTTTCTATTCTGAGCGAGTCTAGTCCAGGTACCACCGGCGAAGTCTTCGATGTCGTCTCTCCAGCGTCGGCGCGGATGTCCCCTGCGAGTTCTGCGTCGCGACTCGTCAATCACGAACCACCAGTGCAGTATGCGCTCGCTCCAGCGGTCGTCTTGCGCGCGGGCGACGTGACCTGTGAATTGAATAAATAGGTACCTTAAAACTTACAGGAGGCACTTGAAGCCAATCATTGTGTGTGCTTTTAGCACAGAATATATAATAGTACAAGCTTTTAGTCTATAACTTATTAATAAACAATTAATTTTAGAAAAGAATCGCTCAAAACCTGTAACTTTTGAACCATGGGTCCAAAAAAAATCTAAGTAAAATGTAATCTTTAATAAGCAAGTACTAGGCTTTTATTCGTGACTGTACAGTTGTACACAACACAACACGAAACACAAAAATGAGGTATATTAATTTTCACCACACCAACTGGTAAGGGCTCTCTTTGTTATTCGAAAACAGATAGAAAAATTGCACAAGGGTGCAAAGTAATTTCATACAAATTTTAACTTGATGTCTTAAGCTGACTGGTAGAATCCATACTTTACTAATATTATAAATGCGAAAGTAACTCTGTCTGTCTGTCTGTCTGTTACGCTTTCCCGCTTAAACCACGCAACCGATTTTGATGAAATTTGGAACAGACAATCTTTAGACCCTGAGACAGAACATAGGCTACTTTTTATTTCGAAAAAAAGGGATGAAGGGGTTGAAAAAGAGGTTGAAAGTTTGTATGGGATTTCTTAATTTTAAAAGATAAAACCATGAAACTTTATATTTTAGCACTTGATAAGAAATCATTGAACATCTTGATAACGGATAGGGATAGGGATAGGGATAGGGATTGGGATAGGGATAGGGATAGGGATAGGGATAGGGATAGGGATAGGGATAGGGATAGGGATAGCGATAGGTATAGCGATAGGGATAGCGATAGCGATAGCGATAGCGATAGCGATAGCGATAGCGATACGGATACGGATAATATGGGTATCGTTAAGAGGGATACGGATAATCGATCGGCGGTCTCTTACAATCAATGTGCTGTAAGACGATCGTTGTTTGCTTGCTTGAAGATTACGTTTGCGATAAGTATAAGCAAAATGTAAAAAATTTAAGGGATAATAGAAAAAAGTACTTTTTACCCACCGATCATAGTGTCGAAATACGGAAGCTAGTTTACCTATAAATGATGATTTTGAATCATAAAAATATTGATAAGTCGATTGATTTGATTTAGTTTGATGTTTTACAGTTCGTAGGTATTTTGATCGTGTTGGTGTGGTGAAAAATTTTGTGTTTCAGTCGATGCATAATTTTGTTTAACCTTCGTGCCTTGAATGAAACCCTCGCAACGCTCAATAATCCACTTTTTGAACCAGTCACTACGCTCGCGGTTCATTATTGGAGTCTTTCGTTTGCTCGAATATCAATATTGGCACGTGTGGTTAAACAACTACTTGGCTCCGAGCTCCAAACACTTTCTTACTACTGTTGAATAACGAACAACTATCATTGAATTACCCGCCATCTTGTGGATCATACGAAACACACTTTGAGTTTGAGAAGTCTATCAACAGAGGACGCTACATAACACATTTGATTTTAAATTGTTCCTTTCCAATCTACTTTCTTGAAGTTTGATTATAAAAAACAAAATCATGAATTATTTTTAACAATTGTCCTAAATTATTAAAATGATAAAATAAAAGGATCTAATACGCATATTCTAGAAGAGTCTGGTAACTTCATTACCATTCTAGCATTACATAGTATCTTCTTAGTAGTCTGTGATTTTAGCTAATGAGAAATTGTTAATAATTGTCATCGACTCCGTTAAATTATTGTTTGTGAATATTTCCCATAAATTTATTTGCTTCTGCTATGCTTCTGCGAAAATTTTGAAGTTTTAGCATATAAAATTAATAAATTTCGTTTTCCTTTATTATGTTAACATTATATTTTAGTTTCCGAACGATCCCCAAATCATCAATGAAAGTTGTGCACTAGCGCCTAACTTCAGACTTAAGTTTTTTTTTAATTCATGATTGCTGTAGTGGCAAAAGCAAAAACAAACTGCCGCTTTTGGTTTCTGAAAAGTATTTCAAGATTTTCAAGCAATAATGCGGTACGTGGCACATTATGGCGATTATGTAGTAGAAGAACAAAACCTTTATTTTTCACGCCAGAATCATAATTTTGAGTTAGGAAAAAAAAGGTTTGCTCAAGATAGACAATTTTTTTTATTTGAAAAGAATTTCAAGCAGACAGAATCAAAGTGCCTTTCGCTAGTAATAATAAGTATATATTATACGTGTATTATACTACTCTTTGTACTTGATAATGATGATGACTGTCAAGTTGTGCTTGCTAGACTGTATATTTAACAAATAAACGTATATCTATCTATCTATCTATTTATGGTGCTCCCAGACTGCGCTGTTATAAATGTTATATACACGGAAGTATAACTAAAGCAGTTATATAACACGGTGAGACAGGGACAGCGCGATGGCGCTATCCTTGTCAAGCCGAGTTTTATAACATGTATAACAGCACAGTGTGGTGGCACCATTATATTATATTGTCCTCATAAGGCACTGGTCCCACCACGAGCTAGTAAGCTATGAGCTACCGGCTATAAAAACGAACACAAGATAAGCACTCCCGTGGAAATAAAAGACACGGCAATGTTTATAGTTACTCGCCCAGCGGTGAGCTATCAAAATCGCCGTGTCTCTTTTATTTGCACGGGGGTGCTTGTCTTTTGTTCGTTTTTATAGCCGATAGCTCATAGCTTACTAGCTCGCGGTGGGGGGGTGCCTATCATTAATTCGCATAATTTGAATTCGCATAACATAATTGTTCATAACATTGAATAAGCATAATATTAAAAATGCATAATTCTTATTTCGCATAACAATGTATCTGCATAATTGAAATTTGCATACTATTATTTCGTATAACTTTAATTATCCTAAAATGAATTGACATACTTACTAACTGTATGGAGCAAGCGATTGGATCAATCAGGGGCTGATTTTTCAATTTCGAGCGCTCGATTTTGAGTGTTTAATTTTATACTGTCTCACTTATTAAGCATGAAAAAAATAGGGGTAAGTAAGGTACAGCGGGGCAAATCTCGAGTGGGGGGCAAATGTAACTGGTCAATTTCTTCCATGTTTTACAATGTTTGCATTATTAAAAAAAAACTGTTTATTTTTAAGAAACATACATGCATTTATGAACTTATCTGCTAATTATAAATTTAAATAGATATCATACACGAAAGAAAAAACGACAAGGCCCACTGGTGGCCGAGCCGGGAATCGAACCCGGGTCTTCAGCTTACGCGGCTAACGTCTTCACCACTAGACCACCCGCCCGCCGGCACGGCCCATTCATAATTTATATATAGTAGTGTAACTACTTGAAAAATTAAACAAATCAAAAAATATTCAATAAAATAATTTGATTTGTTCCCTAGTTATCTGCTAATCTTAAATTAAAAAAGATTATTTGAGTTAAGGAGTCTTTATTTTATTTATACATTACTTATTACTACACCTGCCAGAGTTGTGGTCGTGTTTGCCGCTCCCGTATTGGCTTACACAGCCACGAAAAACGTTGTTGCCCTACCTGACACTGCTTGAATAGTCTGTTAGAGACTTGAAGGCCGATGACTTATTAAGTTTTTTCGTTTTTCATAAGTGTTTTTCAGAAAATAGAGTGTCTACCAGTTATGTAGTAAGCGTGTTCCGTGGGTACATGTAATAATGGAAATAGTGTAATCATTGAAAAAATGGATTAGTTACAATTGCCTTTTAGTCTTGATTTGCCCCGCTGTACCTTACTAAAGAAATTGAAAATGGATAGTATTTAAATAATATTATTTCATCGTTCAGATTTTCGCAGATCGCACGTGCCAATACTGATTGATACCCGAGCAAGCGGAAGATTCCAATATTGAACCGCGAGCGTAGCAAGTGGTTCAAAAAGTGGAATCTTGAGCATTGCGAGGGTTTCAAGGCACATTAACCTTCGTACGGCACGTTAAACATTGCCACCGAGTTTGAAAACCAAAATGTTCACCACCCCAACATGAACAAAATACTGGTTATAAAACATCAAACTAAATCAAATCCATCGATTACTTCAATATTTATGATTCAAAATAATTCTATCAGCTAGCTTAAGACATCAAGTTAAAATTTGTATGAAATTACTTTGCACTCTTGTGGATAAAATGCAATTTTGCTATCTGTTTTCGAACAGAAAAGTTTAAGTAAGCCGTTACCCGTTAGTGTGGTGAAAATATGATTTTCTTGTATGCCATTTAAACATTCTACGAAACAAAGTTATGCTTACCTTCCCGATAAAGGACCTTCCCTATGCACCTTCCCGAATAAAGGTTGAGGGAGGCGATGGCTGAGATACGCGTCATACTCGTGAACGGGTGCCGTCTGTGAAGACCGGTCTGTTTAAGCTTACTGGGGCTGTTATAACTTAGTAACTTTAATTCTAATTTTTATTAAATTAGGACACTTTGTTCGGTTGTCGTTTGTTTCCTTTCTTTTAGTGAATATTTTAAATATATGATTTTGACTCATGGAGACCATATACATCTCTAAGGAGAATTAGATTAAGTAGATATACATTTTATTTTTAGTTGTGACATTTAGAGTCATTTGCACCTCTAAAGTAATTTTAGACTTTTTTTTTTTTTTGTATTTGTACTTTTTATATTAAAATTTAGTGTAGTTCTTGGTTGTAATTCGACATTTAGAGACCTTCTACATCTCTAATTAATTGTATAGAGTTAACTTTAGTTAGAACTTAGAATTAGTATATAATAGTATCAATTGTAATTTCAACTCAATTTTAAATACCTATGTACATGTGACGTGTAAAAGTGCCCCTGTGGCCTATTTGCTGAATAAATTATTTTGATTTGATTTGATTTGATTTTGACTTATTATACTTATACCAATTCATCGTTATAACAATTTACATTATGCGCATTAGCATTATACGAAATCTGTTATGCGAAATAATGATATGCGTATTAAACGTTATGCGTAATAAACGGTATGCCAATTCATATTAGGAGTATTCAGTTATGCGAATTAATATAGACCCCGCGGTGGGACCAGTGCCTTAGACCTCTTACTCATTTTACTTAATTAATTATACATTAAATAAAACAAAAATAGTAAACAGAACATATGTTTGATATTTTATTATAAAACTGTTTAATAAATAAGCATTTTAAATGAAATCCAAAAATAAAGCAGTCCAGGCTTAAAACTGTAATGAATGGAATAAATTATTTGATTGGAGCATTTTTCATAGATTTTGTTGTTGTTGCATTCCCATTAAGTTTACTTATTAGTTTGTTTCCCTGCCAAGTGGCTAGGAGGCTATCATTTGTCTTAAGATCAACTTGTAACTTTTCCCAGACTTTTTTCTTGGGGTTTAATACCTCATCTGGTTCGCCAGTTTCATAGCCCTCTACAACAACTCTGTCACCTGGTTTACTGCCTTCTGGAGGCAGCAATGGCTCCACTTGCTTAGGCTCATCAACAGAAGCACAGAGCACCATGCCTTTACTTTCCACACCTCGCATTTTGGCAGGTTTCAAGTTGCATAAGACTACAACATCCCTATTTTGCATCTCCTCAATAGGCACAAAATTAACTAGGCCAGATACAATGGTTCTGGGTTCTCCCTCACCCACATCAATTTTCTCAACATAAAGGGCATCAGCATCAGGATGTTTAGACACTTCAACAATACGCCCGACTCTTATATCCAGCCTTGATGGTGTAACTTCATCCGCTTCAGTATTACCTTTACCTTTAGTTTTTGATGGAGGTGGGTAGGCTTTCTTTGTAAGCTCTTGTAGCTTGGGATCCTTGAATATTTGTTGAACTGGTCCCAAAAGCCTATTAATAGCTTGCTCAACAGAAGCTTTCAGATCACCCGGATGAATGTCCTGCTTGGCAAATGATGCCTCAAGATCCTCGAAATTGCTGTATTCTACATCACCACCATATTCTGCTGCTCTACATATTTTGAAAGTCTCACCTGGTTTCATCAGTTGGAAAACCACATACTTGGTAAAAGAAAGTACTCCATTCTCTGTGATATTGCCAGGTTCACAAAAGGCCTTTTTAAGCTTTTTCTTTACATTCGCAGGATCATCCAAGAGATCAATCTTACTATCCTCTTCAGATGCAGACATTTTGCCCCCAGTTAAACCGGGCACCATGGGGTTCATGAGATGAACCCTCTTAGCATATCCGAGTTGTGGAAGATATTTCTCTGCTAAAGTAAATATTTTTCTCTGATCAACTCCACCAAACTGAGCATCTACCTTCAAGTATTCTTCATCCAATGCTTGGAGTCCAGGGTACAAGAGACCACTTAACAATGGATGATCTACTTGCTTGACCACTTCCGCTCCGGCTTTTTTTGCATCATGTTCAGTAATGACAGATGACATACGGTACACATCCAATGTGTATTCCTTATTAAGCTGATATTCAGTGCCCCTAACAAACTTTAACTTATCTAATGGCACACCAATTGAAGTTAGCATTGCTTTGATTGCTGCCTCATAGTATTGAGTACGGAGAGCCAATAGTTCCCATGGAGCTTTCATATTGTCTAAGTATGCATGCAGGTCAGCAAAGAGAATAGTTACTTCACAACCTGCTTTCAGAAAGTCTGCGATCTTAGACATCGGCACAAAGTAAGCAACATGAGGTCTACCTGTGGTGGCGGTGCCCCAGTAGATCTTTAAATCCCTTTGCTTAATAATTTCTGTAAGTTTTTCATCTCCTAGTACTTCCTGCAAATTTCTAGTGATAAGAAGTTTCTTCTCTTCCCAAGATGCCATGTTTTCTTAACGTCTCCTTTCTGAAATTACACGTTAAAGGTTAGGGATGAAACTTAGTAAATAAGAAACTAAAGTATGGACAAATATTAGTTAAAACTTACCACTTTGAGGTAATCAGATTGTCATATGCAACAAGATATCACTGCAGTAAACGATACATATAGATGATAGATAAAAAAACCAGTCACATATGGTGAAAATCAGTAAGAACACACGTAGACGTAAGATAGTGGATATGTAGCTTACGAAATATGGTTGAAACTGTAAAACTTAACCTCAAAATGACTAAGTACTGTTTTTACCTTCTATTCAACATAAATAACATTCAATTTGTGTAGGCGCCTTAGCAATGTAACTAAATCCCTAATGACTGCATAGTTTTCAGGTGTAAAAAAGGAGAAAATAGGAGTTTTTAATTATTTGTAAGTGACATGAAGTTAGCAACGTATCAAAACTTCTTGTTGCCAACCGCAAATTGGCGCTAGTATCGCCTGTAGGCCAGTGAATGCTCGCGTTTCCTGTCAAATGCGCCATTGCGCATGACAGTCAGTGCGGCCTTGCGGACTGAGGAGCGCTGCCAACAAAGGCCGAGTCGATGGGGTTACAAAAAGATTGTTAATTTGGACTTCAAAACCCTTTGTTGTTGTAATTATTATTATAAATAGGTTGTGAATCTGTGATTACTGTTAAGAAAATGTGTGAATGATATGAAACGTGACGACTAGCAAAGGAGTCAGCTGGTCCACAGTGCGAATAGTGAATAAGAAATGGCGGCCTTGCCAGCAGGTGTTCAGTATGGGTTATCATCAGAGTCTAGTTATAAAGAAAATAAGGAACTAGTGTTTGTGAAACTTACGGATTCAGCTCTGAAAGCTATAGAAGACTTCATTAGGAATAATAGGGTAAGTACAAACGCCATATTGTAACAACCAAAATAAAGATAGAGAGGCCAACAATGTCAGAGGCGCCATACTTATATTACAGTAATCAAATTGAAACTGCAAAATAAGTGTTTTTTGCTAAGAATCAGCGTCGGTTTGAGCTAATTTTCTTGTTAAAGAAGTGATACGACTAGAAAACCGAACGATAGATACGTTCTCAACAATGTCACGCCACGTCAACATGTAGAATATTTTGCTCCATTATTTTCACCGATTTACATTTCATACGGCTATAATTAGAGGATTCTGGTCATTTTGTTGCGGAATTTGACGTTTACTCAGGAGTTTGGTTACAATCCAATTTATTGTTACGCCTTACGGCTCCTGTAAATAGAACTACATTGCAGTAAATATCTGTCTTGTGACTAGGTAACTGATTATTATTTCAAATACACTCAAAGGTTATCTGGAAGAAAATACCTATTAAAGTTTAACTTTTATTGCTAAGTCGGTATCTTATTACTGATATACGAAAAGGTATACAGCTGATTTTAAATAGCAAGATGAAAAGAAGGTCATCCTTTTTTTTGTATATTAATAATTTATGCATTATTCAAAATACAAATTAGATTTTCATAAAATATTGATATGCAACACTGAGAGAGAATTAAAGTAATTACAGAAAATAACTTACAACTAGAGATGGGCCAAATACGGACTTTGCCGAATATGAATATTAATATTCGGTTGAGCCATATTTTATATCCTGACTTAGAGTTATAAACGTTTCAATGATTGGTAAAGGGTACACATATTTATCTTAATGTTCCTATAATTTAGTGCAAGAGAAAATTTTGTTTTTTTTTTTCTTAAGATACATTATTTTTACTTTCATACAAAATTATTGTATTTTATATTTTAACGCATTTTTAACTCCCTTAGGTAGTTCCTTAGAATGCAGAAATAGGATGAAATTATGTGATGAATTACGAAACAACTTGCGCTATTTATTTACTTTGTTTATTCGGTAAATATTCGGCAATGTAACCAAACTATTCGGCCGAATACGAACAATGAAAAACTTGCCGAATGCCGAATATTTACCGAATATTCGTCCCATCTCTACTTACAACCTTTTTTCTTAGCTAAAACAAAAGAAAATTGCTAAATTTTTAATTTAAATTAGCAATAGTTTGATCATTTTGTGAAGATAATAAACATTCCATGATTGCCTGATGCTCTAAGCTATTGGTATCTTCATAAACCACAATACTTATTAAAATTATAGATTTCTTAAACAATCTACAGCTATTAAGAAAAATAAGATTTTTTATCAACTGTTCAAAATATTCAATTGATGTTTATTTATATTAAAAACTTTCAGAATCTATAACAAACCCTAACATATGGAAAAGAACTTTAGTCACATCTTCCTTGTACACAAAATAAATTAACTACATACTATATAATGTAAGGTAATTCAAGATTAAACCATGATAACCAAAGGTGGAAAACAGAGTTGTTTTCACAGTAAGTTGTTATTTTTTTTTTTATCTTTAAAAACATCCTATTTTTGCTACCATTCTCATATGAGAAGGAAAGAAAAAATAATTCAAAATCGAAGAATAAGCCTCTAGACTAATATGTTACCTATCATATATCATTAAAAGGAGTCATTTATTTCTGGGTAACTAGTAATAATTATTTACATTAATATTAAATAATCTATCGCTAACAAATCTTGATCTTGTATCTAATAGGTTTCAAACACACCTTCGTAACTCCCTGCAGTTGCAGGCATCCATTTGCTATTGTGACTGCCATCAGGCTGGCCATACGCTTTTTATTCCACTAACATATGAAAAAGATGTTTCTATGTTGTGGTGGTAATCCGTTATCAACATTTATTATTTTGTGTTTAAAACTGATGTCAAGTGTAAGCTTAATATTAAATCTTAAACATAGCTTATAATAGTTGCTTACAATAAAGCTAGCAATTATTGGTAAAAAGAATAATAATCATACTATGTATGTGTTGAAAGATATTGCCTGTTGCTGTTGATGCCAAAGTATCATAGATGGCGCTACATGTAGGATACATCTTTACGTTTTTATGAAAATATATTATAATTGTAATGTTTGTGAACTATACTGGATTACACATAAGAAGAAAAAATTCGTTAAAAATACATCATTGCCAAAAATATGCAATTGATAAAAAATATTTCACGGTCTTGATTTTTCCTTAGGTGTTTATTTCTATATTATGCAAGAAACTACATTTTAATGGTGCAATATGCATGACTTTTCTTATGCAACCTGTACCATAGGCTGTTATGGAGCATTCCATGGGCTGTCCCATGCAAACACATTATGTTTCGTATGTTGCGATTTTTTTTTTCGGCTTTTAAGCATGTAATCAGTTTTCTGTGCATAATTCTGCACTGCACTACCTCAGAAAAAGCCTCTTTTACCCACCCAATTTTGAGGAAATTCTCGTTTGTACGGGATATCGGTAGACTTTTTCATGACATCCTTATATGCCTGTTTTCTATGATTGTTTGAAAATGTATAGTTTCATTTTATCCACAAGAGTGCATGAAAGTAATTTTATACAATTTTTTACTTTATGTCCTAAGCTGAATTTGCCTATAAATTGTGATTTTCAACCATAAATTTACAGTAAATTGATTAGTTTGATGTTTTACATTTAGTATTCTTCTCAGTGTGAAAAATTGTGTGGTTCACTTGGTAGTAAAATTTTAGTTTCACCTTCGTAACTAGATACTTCATACTTCATACCTTTACCACACTCAAGATTGCACTTCTTGTCACATATTGGAATCTTTTGCTTGCTTTTGCCCTAAACTTTGCCCCATTGTAAAACAAATAACTATTACTAGTTACTTATAATTGACAACCTACAAAATAATTAATCTAAATATTTAAACATATATTCTTTGAGAAGAAACCAGACTAATTCCAATAAGGTCTAGTTTACCCTTCGGGTTGAAAGGTCAGATGGCAGTCGCTTTCATAAAAACTAGTGCCTACGCCAAATCTTCGGATTAGTTGTCAAAGGGGACCCCAGGCTCCCATGAGCCATGGCAAATGCCGGGATAACGCAAGGAGGATGATGATTCTTTGAGAATACGCTGATAATGAACTTAACATTTACAACAACAAAAATACTAAAATTAAATTTATTGCTAATCCATTTGAAATTTGTCATATCCTGATTTCCTAAAATATCTTTGGTATTCTCATCTTTCCACTGGAGTAGAGACACATCTCTTCTCTGCTGAATTGTGCTCTACTTATTTCTACTTACAGAAAGGCAGTCTTACATGTGCCGCTTAACTTGAAACTTGGGTAAATCTATTCTGCTATAAGGTTGATTATCTTTCAGATCAATATTATATCGAGGATTTACTGGTGAAACCCGATAAGTTGAGCAAACTGGTTTTTTTAAGGATAGTATTATAATTCAATGCCTTATCGCGTAAAAAAAGGAACTTTACTATAATGTACCGATTAATTTAAGTATATCAAACCAATTATTGATTGATAATCAAAATGTATAAGGCACTTTGAAAGTTACACATTGCACTATTGCTTGCCTCTATGTCTAGCATAGGCTGCACATATAAGTATCATTAGTATGATAAGTAATTAATACTAAGCACTAATAACCTGTATGTTCCTAACTAATAAATAAAATCTGAAAACTAATTAAAGTATCAAAAAAGAAATGGTCATGTGTCTTCAGATAAACTGATCATAGGGATCTCACCATTTTTTTAATACCCTATAAAATCGGCGATTGACCGTAGTCACACCTGATGGAAAATAAAGACCAAGAGACGGAGACCGATATTTTTTATTTAATCAACCTTAAAGTAGAATGAATTAACCCAAGTTTGAAGTTAAGCGACACACGTGTGCATATCTTGATTGATATGGTTTTATTTATGAGTATCCCAAATAATCTAATATTTACCATGTACTAAGTGTAAATATGAAGAAAATAACAAGGATATTATAGAATATAATTTATTTTAACAATGCCCTGGTCATAAGAATGTTTTGTTGACTTGCCCTACACTACTATTTATTAAATGAAAAATGATGTTAGTGTCATAACTAAATAATAACATCCATTAAATGCACTGTAATTATAAATAAATGTTTCATTATATTGCTTCGTCAATGCTTTGTGGCTTCTTAAGAAAACAAGTAAATACTATCATAGAAATATATTTTTTCAATCTTAAGTTAATTTGTCTAATTATCAATAGGAAATGGTGGATAAAAAAACATAAATTGTTTCTTATATGAGTTAAGACACATTTAATTCTAGTTTCTTAATAACTATCTATTTAATTTGTTAACTATTTCATTTTATATCCTAATGAGTACATTAACACAGTTATATAATAGATAGATATACATTAATACCTAAAGTTCAACATATATATATGACTATTCTCAAGAGGGTTCTGTTATTCTGATGTATTTGGTGACTGTTCAGTATAGTATGAAGAAGATAGTACTAATGAAATTCAGCAACATGGCGGATAGGCTTAAAAAATAGGAGTATAGGCAAAAAAAAAATCTGCGATAAAAGCTCTAACTCATGTCCAAAAGGATTCAAATTTCAAATCCGCTTCCTCCTGCTTCATAGGGGGTCAATTCAATACCAAGTGGGCCAGTCAACATAAAATTAAATTTATAGGCAAAAATATAAATACTTTAAACAAAAAGAAACAGATCCTTATTCATATAGAAACAGCCTATCATTTTATAAAAAGACATTTGTCCAAAAAATATAATCCAAAGTGAGTTCATAGGAATGGCATGCACTCCCAGTATGGCGTTCCCTGAAAAATACGGTCTCGGTCTCTTGGTCTTTATTTTCCGTCAGGTGTGACTAGGGTCAATCGCCGATTTATTAGGTATAGAGTATTAAAAAAATGGTGAGATCCCTATGGTCAGTTTATCTGAAGACACATGACCATTTCTTTTTTGATACTTTAATTAGTTTCAGATTTTATTTATTAGCTAGGAATATACATAGGTTATTAGTGCTTAGTATTAATTACTTATCATACTAATGATACTTATATGTGAAGCCTATGCTAGACATAAAGGCAAGCAATAGTGCAATGTGTAACTTTCAAAGTGCCTTAATTTTGATTATCAACCAATTATATACTAATTAATCAGTAGTACCTATAGTAAAGCTCCTTTTTTACGCGATAAGGCATTGAATTATAATCCTATCTTCTAGCCAATCTGTCGTCATAAACTCAATAATGTCATACAAAGGGCAATAAGCGATTGATAGTTTTAGTTATATCCACCCAAGTAAGGTGCACACAAATAGGAATTCTGGACACGCCTCTAATGTCCAAGGCGCTAGTGCAAGTTATGATATTTATGAGCAGTTTGATATATCCGATGGCGACTGTAATGGGGCCCATAGATTACCAGACCAATATAATATTGTCCGTCGAACTGGTAAAGGCCGAAACAGTCTGACTACAAACTATGTTGTGTCTGGTTGTATGGGAACTATTCCCATATAAGTTGCAGTTGATCTAGCGGGGTTTCTGTATCGGGCCTAATCTTTTATCCCTCACACAAACATTGTATCAGAAGTATTACCCACAAATGTAGTTGTTCATGCAAATAGCATTAAAGCTACTATTTATTCCCAAGTTGTTTGGCGCGTGTCCGTTCGGTTGCACGTTTGGGTCGGGTTTCGCAAACCGCGTTAGGTAAGAATCGGGCAGCACGACAATGTCGGCCGGTGAAAGTACATCTTAAGACTCCATTACTCGTGCCGTATAAAAGTCTAATTAACTTGTTCCTCTTGCTTTGATTAACTGAGATATCTTCACTAGAAGGCTGAGGTTTCCGTGGGCTGTAGACGGAACTTATCCTATGTTATGCGAATATTATGCTAACGAGTCAATTTCTATATACCCATAACTGTAATTTTCGAGGTTTTGAGGAAGTAATCAAAGAAAACTGATTCTAAGAGGAATTTACGTAACGAATGCCTGAAGTTATCGCTGATTCACAGAATTTCTGGTTGTGTACCCCTGCATGCCCAATCTGCCCAATGCCCAGAGACTGCAAGATACCTGGTTGATTTTTGGGGATACAAATTCATGTGTTTAGGTAAATTGTATATAATATGTATAAAACTGAGTGCTAAGGTATCGTTGTTTTTGGCAATGATATCGACGCCTAGAACACTAACCCTTGACGACTTTGACCGATAAGAAGACTGGTAGACTTGTATACCTGCATCTAATCGTTAGATGATCTTGTAAACGTATTGATAGACATTAATAATTATTTAGACCGTGCGTGTATGTCTGACTTCGGTCTGCTGCATTGTCATCAAAGGCAAAAACAAAAGAACAGAGTGGACTATTAAAGCTAGCCCACCTGTTTATAAATTCGTCGGACGTGCACGTGTTTAACAGCAATCTTTTCAGTCTGCGCGTATCGCGATCCATTCTCCATTCACGACAGGCGAACATCAACACTCCCTTGTGTCCGGACAACCCAAACTCCCTTAATACCCCCAGCTGACCTACGTCAGGTTCGCCGGTCGTTTTTTGTTACGGTTTTGTGAGCGTGCCACCTGGCCTTTTTTCCTGAGTTCGGGATCCATTGAAAGGAATGAATCACTTTGTTGCGTCGCCGATTGAGTAGGTAGGCTTGCATGGGTGAGGAGAAATGTAAATGGCCGGTCTCGAAGGATAACGGACGACAACAATCGAATTAATTTGTAGTTATGTCCTACTGTTTCCTTACTATGTAAATACTATGTCAAATAAATAGGATATTAAGTATTCAATAATAAACAAACATTACGACATCTAAGGCATTTATTACTCGTTAAAAATAAGGTATCCTATAGTGGCCTAAGATACAAATTGGTTGATCGTACAAAAGTTTAAATAGTTCTAATAAATGTCAGTAAATATTTAATTACCAATATCAATCAAGAACATCGTAGCTTATTCTTTCTTAGAGAGGATTATTATTCATCCATCTTACCATTAGTCCCGTCAAGCCTGTATTAAGAATGTTAAGATGTTAACGACCAATTTTTTGACCTAATAATTGTTTAAATATAACACTAAAATGTAGCAAAAGAGCCTGAAACAGTTGAAAGGGAGATGTATCGGTAAAGAACTAAAGATGTAGCGGGATACGCGTGACGGTAACGATGGGATCGGGGTCATCGCACCCTCCCCCCGGCTTGACACCTGGTTGCCCTTAGGTTACTCGCGAACACATGTTGCGAGCCAAGAAATCCTTACTAACGATGTTTTTTTTTCTAAATAAACAACGCAAAGAAAGAACTTATTAATCTTGAGCTCTATTTCTTTGATAGACCATAGATAAACCATAATCTAGTTATAGAGTACACTTGGTTGCCCTAACAGACGACGTTTTTTTTTTCTAAACTAATTTGAGTCTCTTTCTTTGGTAGTATAATAGTCCATAGACAAATGCCCAAGCACAAGCCCACTTTAGCTGGTTTTCCTAAGCGGGCTCGAGAAAACATTTAGAGCCCAGACCTAGAGGTCTCGAAGCGTCATTAGTAAGGACACAACAACACTTTTTACTAGATATTTCTTTGCTCGACCATGGCACAGACAGAGGTGCCATACTTACCAAATGATATCAAACACTTATCTGTTTAATGAATACAATGTGAAGTGTGAGTTTTTGCTGTTAACCGACATTGTTACACAAATCTACGTCCAAATTCAAGCTTGCATGGACCTATGATATACACCTACCTACAAAAGCATACAAGCAGTATATCATTCAATAAATTTATTGTATGCTAAATTTGACAGTTACCTATGAGGCGACAGCTGTCGGAGCCATGTCTAATCGGTCCGTTACATTTATGAAATCCTTTTTAAGGTCACTTCCGCTACATCAAAGTAAACATTTGAGAAAATAATGCATGCGATATTTTGAAGTGGAGAATTCCAGGGCAGCTAGCTATCTTCAACTCGCGGCCCGACGGGCGTTTAAGGTGTCCAGTAAACTAACCTTTTAAGGTACCTTTACCCACTTTTTGGTATACATGTAGCCCGGGGTTACCAGACAAAATGGTCGTTGTGGCCCTAATAAGAATGGTTGAGTTAGCTGCCCTAAAGGCAACATTCGTTTTAACAATGTTTAACGATAATTCCACTGATAATGAGATAAAATTGTTCTGAAACTAGATATTACAATTTATTAATTCCTTTGCCGTAACTCGTTATCTACATACTATAATTTGTAAACCTCGAGACGCTAGGTAATAGATGCCTGAATGAATTCTGTACTAATTTATCAGTAAATGTTGATTGAAGCCTTTAATCTACGAACACCTGTTTATGTTAGGCTGGAACCAACACTAAACCAAACCCGTTTGCTAAATGTCAGCCAATCTCCGTCGAGAACAAGCTGCAGCTTGCGTAAGCTGGATTTAAAGGGACTTTTCATGCACTAAGGATTTTATGAGACGGAATATGTGGCAATTCTAACAATTACTTATTATAGTCTGAGTCAGATAGAAAAATTGTACTCTCCCTTTTCGTTTGGATGCGTTGTGAAAGGCAAATATCGGTTCTCTCGTTCTGTTTATACTCGTATTTGGAATGAGACAGTTTTTGGTCAAAATAAGTATTTTTTTCTCATCAGACTTGGTGCTCAGGTATTAATATCATGGTCAAAGTACGATTATTTTGTTCATATTTATTTCTCATA